>NC_139221.1:333426496-333785160 GCF_055691185.1 Crinia signifera
TCTACATCCTACACCGCACCTCCCCATATCCCATACATCCTACACCGGACCTCCCCATATCCCCTACATCCTACACCGCACCTCCCCATATCGCCTACATCCTACACCACACATCCCCATATCCCTACATCCTACACCGCACCTCCCCATATCCCCTACAACCTACACCGCACCTCCCCGTAACATCTACATCCTAAACCACACCTCCCCATAGCCCCTACATCCTACACCTCCCCATATCCCTTACATCCTACACCACACCTCCCCATATCCCTTACATCCTACACCACACCTCCCCATATCCCCTACATCCTACACCACACCTCCCCATATCCCCTACATCCTACACCACACCTCCCCATATCCCCTACACCACACCTCCCCATATCCCCTACATCCTACACCACACCTCCCATATCCCCTACACCACACCTCCCCATATCCCCTACATCCTACACCACACCACTCCCCATATCCCTTACATCCTACACCACACCTCCCCATATCCCCTACATCCTACACCACACCTCCCCATATCCCCTACATCCTACACCACACCTCCCCATATCCCCTACATCCTACACCACACCTCCCCATATCCCCTACATCCTACACCACACCTCCCCATATCCTCTACACCACACCTCCCCATATCCCCTACATCCTACACCACACCTCCCCATATCCTCTACATCCTACACCACACCTCCCCATATCCCCTACATCCTACCTCCCATATCCCCTACATCCTACACACACCTCCCCATATCCCCTACATCCTACACCACACCTCCCCATATCCCCTACATCCTACACCACACCTCCCCATATCCCCTACATCCTACACCACACCTCCCCATATCCCTTACATCCTACACCACACCTCCCCATATCCCTTACATCCTACACCACAACTCCCTATATTCCCTACAACCTACACCACACCTCCCCATATCATCTACATCCTATACCACACCTCCCCATAGCCCCTACATCCTACACCTCCCCATATCCCTTACATCCTACACCACACATCCCCATATCCCTTACATCCTACACCTCCCCATATCCCCTACATCCTACACCACACCTCCCCATATCCCCTACACCACACCTCCCCATATCCCCTACATCCTACACCACACCTTCCTATATCCCCTACATCCTACACCACACCTCCCCATATCCCCTACATCCTACACCACACCCCCCCATATCCCCTACATCCTACACCACACCTCCCCATATCCCCTACATCCTACACCACAACCCCTATATTCCCTACAACCTACACCACACCTCCCCATATCATCTACATCCTATACCACACCTCCCCATAGCCCCTACACCTCCCCATATCCCTTACATCCTACACCACACATCCCCATATCCCTTACATCCTACACCCCACCTCCCCATATCCCCTACATCCTACACCACACCTCCCCATATCCCCTACATCCTACACCACACCTCCCCATATCCCCTACATCCTACACCACACCTCCCCATATCCCCTACATCACACCTCCCCTACACCACACCTCCCCATATCCCCTACACCACACCTCCCCATAGCCCCTACATCCTACACCACACCTCCCCATATCCCCTACATCCTACACCACACCTCCCCATATCCCCCTACATCCTACACCCACACCTCCCCATATCCCCTACATCCTACACCACACCTCCCCATATCCCCTACATCCTACACCACACCTCCCCATATCCCCTACATCCTACACCACACCTCCCCATATCCCCCTACATCCTACACCACACCTCCCCATATCCCCCTACATCCTACACCACACCTCCCCATATCCCCTACATCCTACACCACAACTCCCTATATTCCCTACATCCTACACCACACCTCCCCAAATCCCCTAAAACCTACACCACACCTCCCCATATCATCTACATCCTACACCACACCTCCCCATAGCCCCTACATCCTACACCACACATCCCCATATCCCTTACATCCTACACCACACCTCCCCATATCCCCTACATCCTACACCACACCTCCCCATATCCCCTACATCCTACACCACACCTCCCCATATCCCCTACATCCTACACCACACCTCCCCATATCCCCTACATCCTACACCACACCTCCCCATAGCCCCTACATCCTACACCTCCCCATATCCCTTACATCCTACACCACACCTCCCCATATCCCCTACATCCTACCACACCTCCCCATATCCCCTACATCCTACACCACACCTCCCCATATCCCCTACATCCTACACCACACCTCCCCATATCCCCTACATCCTACACCACACCTCCCCATATCCCCTACATCCTACACCACACCTCCCCATATCCCCTACATCCTACACCACACCTCCCCATATCCCCTACATCCTACACCACACCTCCCCATATCCCCTACATCCTACACCACACCTCCCCATAACCCCTACATCCACCACACCTCCCATACCCATCCTACACCACACCTCCCCATATCCCCTACATCCTACACCACACCTCCCCATATCCCCTACATCCTACACCACACCTCCCCATATCCCCTACACCACACCTCCCCATATCCCCTACATCCTACACCACACCTCCCCATAGCCCCTACATCCTACACCTCCCCATATCCCTTTACTCCTACCCCACACCTCCCCATATCCCCTACCTCCTACACCACACCTCCCCATATCCCCTACATCCTACACCACACCTCCCCATATCCCCTACATCCTACACCACACCTCCCCATATCCCCTACATCCTACACCACACCTCCCCATATCCCCTACATCCTACACCACACCTCCCCATATCCCCTACATCCTACACCACACCTCCCCATATCCCCTACATCCTACACCACACCTCCCCATATCCCTTACATCCTACACCACACCTCCCCATATCCCCTACATCCTACACCACACCTCCCCATATCCCCTACACCACACCTCCCCATATCCCTTACATCCTACACCACACCTCCCCATATCCCCTACATCCTACACCACACCTCCCATATCCCTACATCCTACACCACACCTCCCCATATCCCCTACATCCTACACCACACCTCCCCATATCCCCTACATCCTACACCACACCTCCCCATATCCCCTACATCCTACACCACACCTCCCCATATCCCCTACATCCTACACCACACCTCCCCATATCCCCTACATCCTACACCACACCTCCCCATATCCCTACATGCTACACCACACCTCCCCATATCCCCTACATCCTACACCACACCTCCCCATATCCCCTACATCCTACAGCACATCCCCATATCCCATACATCTTACAGTACACCTCCCCATATCCCTTACATCCTACACCACACCTCCCCATATCCCCTACATTCTACACCACACCTCCCCATATCCCCTACATTCCTACACCACACCTCCCCATATCCCCTACACCACACCTCCCCATATCCCTACATCCTACACCACACCTCCCCATAACCCCTACATCCTAAACCACACGTCCCCATATCCTCTACATCCTACACCACACCTCCCCATATCCCCTACATTCTCACCACACCTCCCCATATCCCCTACACCACACCTCCCCATATCCCCTACATCCTACACCACACCTCCCTATATCCCCTACATCCTACAACCACACCTCCCCATATCCCTTACATCCTACACCACAACTCCCTATATTCCCTACATCCTACACCACACCTCCCCTTATCCCCTACATCCTACACCACACCTCCCCATATACCCTACATGCTACACCTCACCTCCCCATATCCCCTACATCCTACACCACACCTCCCCATATCCCCTACATCCTACAGCACATCCCCATATCCCCTACATCCTACACCACACCTCCCCATATCCCTTACATCCTACACCACACCTCCCTATATCCCCTAACATCCTACACCACACCTCCCTATATTTCCTACATCCTACACCACACCTCCCCATATCCCTTACAACCTACACCACACCTCCACCACACCTCCCTATATCCCCTACATCCTACACCACACCTCCACCACACCTCCCCATATCCCCTACATCCTACACCACACCTCCCCATATCCCCTACATCCTACACCACACCTCCCCATATCCCCTACATCCTACACCACACCTCCCCATATCCCCTACATCCTACACCACACCTCCCCATATCCCCTACATCCTACACCACACCTCCCCATATCCCCTACATCCTACACCACACCTCCCCATATCCCTTACATCCTACACCACACCTCCCCATATCCCTTACATCCTACACCACACCTCCCCATATCCCCTACATCCTACACCACACCTCCCCATATCCCCTACATCCTACACCACACCTCCCCATATCCCCTACATCCTACACCACACCTCCCCATATCCCTTACATCCTACACCACACCTCCCCATATCCCTTACATCCTACACCACACCTCCCCATATCCCCTACATCCTACACCACACCTCTCCTCATCTGGCGCGTTAGAGCACAAGCTAAGCCTGGAACTTTGAGCAACATATCATAGCAGCAATTGTAGAAAGGTTAATAATTGTATGTGACAAGTTTGGGAATATCCCTTTCTGTGACACAAACATTCGATCATAAGCTTAAAGAGGAAAACAATTTTATTCAAATAAATTCAGACAACATAATCATCATGCAAGACCACGGGAGCAGCAGATGAAGTATTGTGGATTTCTGCAGAAGCCAGTCCATTCCAGTGGATCCCTCTGAAGCAGGCGCGTACTCAGCAATCACACACCAGTGACCGCCCGGATTATATACAACAGTTCTGACATGTTTCATGGATCACAAGTCGCAATGTCCGGTCCGAATTTCATTTTAAGTGGCCACAAAACCTGTCTCTGCCCCACGTGTGGTCTCTGTTGGGGAACCTAATATACTATCCAGGATTAAGCGTCCAGATATACTAGAGTGACCGGTGCTAATTAATACATACCATGGTAATAGCCACAACTATTACTAACTGCCCCACTATAACTAACAGGCAGCGCTGCAGTCTAGAACCAGAATCCTGGGGGCTCATTCTCAGTGACTTGCTGCTGTGCCGCTGGACACTGCTGATAACTACAGTATAATAGATATAGAATGTAACAATGCATAGCTCTAATCGGACGTGTATCGCATGTTTCTCCCGGAGGAAAGCTGCATGCATCGTCCATAGCAGACTTGGACCTTGCAATGGGTAATTCCAGAGCAGATTCCCCCATAGCAGGGGGAGGGCAGAGATTTCACATTAAGGGATAGAAAAATGACTATGTGCAATAAGGGTACCAGCGGTCTCATTATAAAACAGAGCCAGCAATAAATACTGTACGCAAAGGGAGGGACAACATAACCCGGAATGTGGTGGACTGGCCAGGTCACTGCCTCCGGAGGTGCAGTGACGTCTAGTAAAGTGCAGCTAGTGATTGTGTTGTGGTAGATGGCGGTATTGGGGCTAATACCTAAGGAACAAGTGCACTAGGGGCTCAGGTGCTGAGAGCGCAGTTCACAGATACCAGAAGCTTCAACATTCAACAGGCAAACGTCACTACCAGAGGGGGGGATATAAATATCAGCTGGAAGCGTAGAGGAGAATCCCAGGCCGAAGCTGGAACGGAGGCAGCAGATCTGAGCTCACTCCTTGGCCTTGCCAATTATAGCCAGGATGTAGAGGAAGATGTTAATGATATCTGTATACAGATTGAGAGCAGCAAATACATATTCCTCAGGGCTGAGAGATAACTGCTTGTTCCCCAGGATCATCTGTGTATCCACAGCCAAAAACTAGGGGGAGAGAGAGAGAGAGAGAGAGAAAATAAGCCATAAAATGCAACTCACCCAGTCTGCTGTACTAATATTATATTCTCCTATCGGCAATACAGCTCCCGGCGTGGTCTCCTACCTGCAATACAGCGCACGGCGTAGTCTCCTACCTGCTATACAGCGCACGGCGTAGTCTCCTACCTGCAATACAGCGCACGGCGTAATCTCCTACCTGCTATACAGCGCACGGCGTAGTCTCCTACCTGCAATACAGCGCACGGCATAGTCTCCTACCTGCAATACAGCGCACGGCGTAGTCTCCTACCTGCAATACAGCGCACGGCGTGGTCTCCTACCTGCTATACAGCGCACGGCATAGTCTCCTACCTGCTATACAGCGCACAGCGTAGTCTCCTACCTGCTATACAGCGCACGGCGTGGTCTCCTACCTGCAATACAGCGCACGGCGTAGTCTCCTACCTGCTATACAGCGCACGGCGTGGTCTCCTACCTGCTATAAAGCGCCCGGCGTGGTCTACCTGCAATACAGCGCACGGCGTAGTCTCCTTCCTGCAATACAGCGCACGGCGTAGTCTCCTTCCTGCAATACAGCGCACGGCGTGGTCTCCTACCTGCTATAAAGCGCCCGGCGTGGTCTCCTACCTGCAATACAGCGCACGGCGTAGTCTCCTACCTGCAATACAGCGCACGGCGTAGTCTCCTACCTGCTATACAGCGCACTGCGTGGTCTCCTACCTGCTATAAAGCGCCCGGCGTGGTCTACCTGCAATACAGCGCACGGCGTAGTCTCCTTCCTGTAATACAGCGCACGGCGTAGTCTCCTTCCTGCAATACAGCGCACGGCGTAGTCTCCTTCCTGCAATACAGCGCACGGCGTGGTCTCCTACCTGCTATACAGCGCACGGCATAGTCTCCTACCTGCTATACAGCGCACGGCGTAGTCTCCTACCTGCTATACAGCGCACTGCGTGGTCTCCTACCTGCTATAAAGCGCCCGGCGTGGTCTACCTGCAATACAGCGCACGGCGTAGTCTCCTTCCTGTAATACAGCGCACGGCGTAGTCTCCTTCCTGCAATACAGCGCACGGCGTAGTCTCCTTCCTGCAATACAGCGCACGGCGTGGTCTCCTACCTGCTATACAGCGCACGGCATAGTCTCCTACCTGCTATACAGCGCACGGCGTAGTCTCCTACCTGCTATACAGCGCACGGCGTGGTCTCCTACCTGCTATAAAGCGCACAGCGTAGTCTCCTTCCTGCAATACAGCGCACGGCGTGGTCTCCTACCTGCTATACAGCGCACGGCATAGTCTCCTACCTGCTATACAGCGCACGGCATAGTCTCCTACCTGCTATACAGCGCACGGCATAGTCTCCTACCTGCTATACAGCGCACGGCGTAGTCTCCTACCTGCTATACAGCGCACGGCGTGGTCTCCTACCTGCTATAAAGCGCCCGGCGTGGTCTACCTGCAATACAGCGCACGGCGTGGTCTCCTACCTGCTATACAGCGCACAGCATAGTCTCCTACCTGCTATACAGCACACAGCGTAGTCTCCTACCTGCTATACAGCGCCCGGCGTGGTCTCCTACCTGCTATAAAGCGCCCGGCGTGGTCTCCTACCTGCAATACAGCGCACGGCGTAGTCTCCTACCTGCAATACAGCGCACGGCGTAGTCTCCTACCTGCTATACAGCGCACGGCGTGGTCTCCTACCTGCTATAAAGCGCCCGGCGTGGTCTACCTGCAATACAGCGCACGGCGTAGTCTCCTTCCTGCAATACAGCGCACGGCGTAGTCTCCTTCCTGCAATACAGCGCACGGCGTAGTCTCCTTCCTGCAATACAGCGCACGGCGTGGTCTCCTACCTGCAATACAGCGCACGGCGTAGTCTCCTACCTGCAATACAGCGCACGGCGTAGTCTCCTACCTGCTATACAGCGCACGGCGTGGTCTCCTACCTGCTATAAAGCGCCCGGCGTGGTCTACCTGCAATACAGCGCACGGCGTAGTCTCCTTCCTGCAATACAGCGCACGGCGTGGTCTCCTTCCTGCAATACAGCGCACGGCGTGGTCTCCTACCTGCTATACAGCGCACGGCATAGTCTCCTTCCTGCAATACAGCGCACGGCATAGTCTCCTTCCTGCAATACAGCGCACGGCGTGGTCTCCTACCTGCTATACAGCGCACGGCATAGTCTCCTACCTGCTATACAGCGCACGGCATAGTCTCCTACCTGCTATACAGCGCACGGCATAGTCTCCTACCTGCTATACAGCGCACGGCATAGTCTCCTACCTGCTATACAGCGCACGGCATAGTCTCCTACCTGCTATACAGCGCACGGCATAGTCTATCTGCAATACAGCGCCCGGCGTGGTCTATCTGCAATACAGCGCCCGGCGTGGTCTATCTGCAATACAGCGCCCGGCGTGGTCTATCTGCAATACAGCGCCCGGCGTGGTCTATCTGCAATACAGCGCCCGGCGTGGTCTATCTGCAATACAGCGCCCGGCGTGGTCTATCTGCAATACAGCGCCCGGCGTGGTCTATCTGCAATACAGCGCCCGGCGTGGTCTATCTGCAATACAGCGCCCGGCGTGGTCTATCTGCAATACAGCGCCCGGCGTGGTCTATCTGCAATACAGCGCCCGGCGTGGTCTATCTGCAATACAGCGCCCGGCGTGGTCTATCTGCAATACAGCGCCCGGCGTGGTCTATCTGCAATACAGCGCCCGGCGTGGTCTATCTGCAATACAGCGCCCGGCGTGGTCTATCTGCAATACAGCGCCCGGCGTGGTCTATCTGCAATACAGCGCCCGGCGTGGTCTCCTACCTGCAATACAGCGCCCGGCGTGGTCTCCTACCTGCAATACAGCGCCCGGCGTGGTCTCCTACCTGCAATACAGCGCCCGGCGTGGTCTCCTACCTGCAATACAGCGTCAGGCATGGTCTCCTACCTGCAATACAGCGTCAGGCGTGGTCTATCTGCAATACAGCGCCCGGCGTGGTCTATCTGCAATACAGCGCCCGGCGTGGTCTATCTGCAATACAGCGCCCGGCGTGGTCTATCTGCAATACAGCGCCCGGCGTGGTCTATCTGCAATACAGCGCCCGGCGTGGTCTATCTGCAATACAGCGCCCGGCGTGGTCTATCTGCAATACAGCGCCCGGCGTGGTCTATCTGCAATACAGCGCCCGGCGTGGTCTATCTGCAATACAGCGCCCGGCGTGGTCTATCTGCAATACAGCGCCCGGCGTGGTCTATCTGCAATACAGCGCCCGGCGTGGTCTATCTGCAATACAGCGCCCGGCGTGGTCTATCTGCAATACAGCGCCCGGCGTGGTCTATCTGCAATACAGCGCCCGGCGTGGTCTATCTGCAATACAGCGCCCGGCGTGGTCTATCTGCAATACAGCGCCCGGCGTGGTCTATCTGCAATACAGCGCCCGGCGTGGTCTCCTACCTGCAATACAGCGCCCGGCGTGGTCTCCTACCTGCAATACAGCGCCCGGCGTGGTCTCCTACCTGCAATACAGCGTCAGGCATGGTCTCCTACCTGCAATACAGCGCACGGCATAGTTTCCTACCTGCAATACAGCGCCCAGCGTGGTCTATCTGCAATACAGCGCCCGGCGAGGTCTATCTGCAATACAGCGCCCGGCGTGGTCTATCTGCAATACAGCGCCCGGCGTGGTCTATCTGCAATACAGCGCCCGGCGTGGTCTATCTGCAATACAGCGCCCGGCGTGGTCTATCTGCAATACAGCGCCCGGCGTGGTCTCCTACCTGCAATACAGCGCCCGGCGTGGTCTCCTACCTGCAATACAGCGCCTGGCGTGGTCTATCTGCAATACAGCGCCCGGCGTAGTCTATCTGCAATACAGCGCCCGGCGTAGTCTATCTGCAATACAGCGCCCGGCGTAGTCTATCTGCAATACAGCGCCCGACGTAGTCTATCTGCAATACAGCGCCCGGCGTGGTCTATCTGCAATACAGCGCCCGGCGTGGTCTATCTGCAATACAGCGCCCGGCGTGGTCTATCTGCAATACAGCGCCCGGCGTGGTCTATCTGCAATACAGCGCCCGGCGTGGTCTATCTGCAATACAGCGCCCAGTGTTGTCTCCTATGCCCAATACAGTGCCTTTACAACCTGCGTAGTTTAGCTGCAACACTGTGCCCGGCGTGGTCTCCTACCTGCTATACAGTGCCCGGCGTGGTCTATTATGCACAATACAGTGCCCTGCATGGTCTCCTATGCGCAATACAGTGCCCGGCGTGGTCGCCTATGCGCAATACAGTACCCTGCGTGGTCTCCTATGCGCAATACAGTGCCCTGCGTGGTCTCCTATGCGCAATACAGTGCCCTGCGTTGTCTCCTATGCGCAATACAGTGCCCTGCGTTGTCTCCTATGCGCAATACAGTGCCCTGCGTGGTCGATTACCTGCAATACAGTGCCTTTACAACCTGCGTAGTCTACTACCTGCAACACTGTGCCCTGTGTGGTTTCCTATGCGCAATACAGCGCCCTGCGTGGTCTCCTATGCGCAATACAGCGCCCTGCGTGGTCGATTACCTGCAATACAGTGCCTTTACAACCTGTGTAGTCTACTACCTGCAACACTGTGCCCTGTGTGGTTTCCTATGCGCAATACAGCGCCCTGCGTGGTCTTCTATGCGCAATACAGCGCCCTGCGTGATCTCCTATGCGCAATACCGCGCCCTGCGTGGTCTCCTATGCGCAATACAGCGCCCTGCGTGGTCTCCTATGCGCAATACAGCGCCCTGCGTGGTCTCCTATGCGCAATACAGCGCCCTGCGTGGTCTCCTATGCGCAATACAGCGCCCTGCGTGGTCTCCTATGCGCAATACAGCGCCCTGCGTGGTCTCCTATGCGCAATACAGCGCCCTGCGTGGTCTCCTATGCGCAATACAGCGCCCTGCGTGGTCTCCTATGCGCAATACAGCGCCCTGCGTGGTCTCCTATGCGCAATACAGCGCCCTGCGTGGTCTCCTATGCACAATACAGCACCCTGCGTGGTCTCCTATGCGCAATACAGCGCCCTGCATGGTCTCCTATGCGCAATACAGCGCCCTGCGTGGTCTCCTATGCGCAATACAGCATCCTGCGTGGTCTCCTATGCGCAATACAGCATCCTGCGTTGTCTCCTATGCGCAATACAGCGCCCTGCGTGGTATCTAGTAGGAAGGGGAGACAGATTACAAGACGTGCAAGCGAGTGGTGGTTAGATAGCAGGATGTAAACAGGCAAGGGGTCGGAGAACCAGCTATTTCATGCAGTGGAAGGGTACGCTTTGATGAATAGGTGAGTTTTCAGTGCCTGTTTGAAGCTTTGCAAGGTCGGGGAGAGTCTAATGGAGCGAGGGAGTGCGTTCCACTGAAGGGGTGCAGCACGGGCAAAGTCCTGTACTCTAGCATGGGAAGCAGTGATCAGGGTGGAGGAGAGACGACAGTCGTCAGCTGACCGTAGAGGGCGGGAGGGTGTATGAATGGAGATGAGGTTAGAGATATAGGGAGCAATGGAATTAGAGATAGCCCTGTATGTGAGTGTGAGGTGTTTGAAGAGGATTCTGTAGGGGAATGGAAGCCAGTGCAGATTTTGTTGAAGGGGAGTGGCAGAATTAGAGCGGTGGCAGAGGAAGATAAGCCTGGCTGCAGCATTGAGGACAGATTGGAGAGGAGCCAGTCGGATCGAGCGAGGCCGGTGAGGAGAACATTGCAGTAGTCAAGCCGTGAGTGGATGATTAGCTTAGTTGCACTCTGTGAGAGAAAGGGCCTGATGCGAGCAATGTTGCGTAACTGGAACCGGAAAAAATGGAGCAGGGCTTGGATGTGGGGTGCAAAAAAGAGGAAGGATTCGAGAATGACACCCAGGCAGCGGAGTTGGGGAACGGGGGAGATGATGGTGTTGTTAACAGTGATATTAGTAGGGGGCAGTGATCGCGATAATGATGACCAGCCCCACACTTCGCTATAATAGCCAGCATGCTGGATACATCTAGTTAATTGCCGGTCAGTGTACAGCACTGATACATCGCTTGGAACGCTCATCTCCCTGTGTGTACGCTGTATTTTGCGGAGTCAGCAGCCAGTGGGTTAAGAGATAAACGAGATTACAGATAATCCCTCCACGTCCAGGCTTCTCACCAGTGACCTGAGTGCAGATCTATTACGATGGGAGAGAAGTGGGTGGTAATATGGGGGTGCTGTGGTACAGGGTCTATGTGGGTAATGGGGGTCCTGGCAGCAGGAACTCACCCCTCCTCCTCACTATACAGCTAAGGACACAGAGATGGCTGATGCATGGAATCACCCGGCAGGTTTACCCAATGGCAGAACACTCGGGATGGTGAAGGGCAGGCGCCGCGATAAAGGCGGGACACAATTTACTATTTAAACGGTGTGTAGGCCCAGCATTGCACTGATGTCTGGAGTGATACTTGTGCTGACCAAAAATGGTGCACGCAGGAAGGGATCTCCTCAGACAGTCACTATAGTAATAGGAAAGGACACAGGAGGGGATCTCCTCAGTCCCTGTAGTAATAGGAAAGGACACAGGAGGGGATCTCCTCAGTCACTGTAGTAATAATAGGTAAGGACACACAGGAGGGGATCTCCTCAGTCACTGTAGTAATAGGAAAGGACACACAGGAGGGGATCTCCTCAGTCCCTGTAGTAATAGGAAAGGACACAGGAGGGGATCTCCTCAGTCACTGTAGTAATAATAGGTAAGGACACACAGGAGGGGATCTCCTCAGTCACTGTAGTAATAATAGGAAAGGACACACAGGAGGGGATCTCCTCAGTCACTGTAGTAATAATAGGTACGGACACACAGGAGGGATATCCTCAATCCCTATAGTAATAGGAAAGGACACACAGGAGGGGATCTCCTCAGTCACTGTAGTAATAATAATAGGTAAGGACACACAGGATGGGATCTCCTCAGTCACTGTAGTAATGGGAAAGGACACACAGGAGGGGATCTCCTCAGTCACTGTAGTAATAATAATAGGTAAGGACACACAGGATGGGATCTCCTCAGTCACTGTAGTAATGGGAAAGGACACACAGGAGGGGGATCTCCTCGGTCCCTGTAGTAATGGGAAAGGACACACAAGAGGGGATCTCCTCAGTCACTGTAGTAATGCAAAAAGGACACACAGGAGGGGATCTCCTCAGTCACTGTAGTAATAGGAAAGGACACACAGGAGGGATTTCCTCAGTCACTGTAGTAATAGGAAAGGACACACAGGTGGGATCTCCTCGGTCCCTACAATCATGGGAAAGGACACACAGATGGGGGATCTCCTCGGTCCCTGTAGTAATGGGAAAGCGCACACAGCAGGGATCTCCTCGGTCCCTGTAGTAATGGGAAAGGACACACAGCAGGGATCTCCTCGGTCCCTGTAGTAATGGGAAAGGACACACAGGAGGGATCTCCTCAGTCACTGTAGTAATGGGAAAGGACACACAGATGGGATCTCCTCAGTCACTGTAGTAATAATAGGTAAGGACAAACAGGAGGGGATCTCATCAGTCACTGTAGTAATGGGAAAGGACACACAGGAGGGATTTCCTCAGTCACTGTAGTAGTAGGAAAGGACACACAGGTGGGATCTCCTCGGTCCCTACAATCATGGGAAAGGACACACAGATGGGGGATCTCCTCGGTCCCTGTAGTAATGGGAAAGCGCACACAGCAGGGATCTCCTCGGTCCCTGTAGTAATGGGAAAGCGCACACAGCAGGGATCTCCTCGGTCCCTGTAGTAATGGGAAAGGACACACAGGAGGGGATCTCCTCAGTCACTGTAGTAATAGGAAAGGACACAGGAGGGGATCTCCTCAGTCACTGAAGTAATGGGAAAGGACACACAGGAGGGATTTCCTCAGTCACTGTAGTAATAGGAAAGGACACACAGGTGGGATCTCCTCGGTCCCTACAATCATGGGAAACGACACACAGATGGGGGATCTCCTCGGTCCCTGTAGTAATGGGAAAGCGCACACAGCAGGGATCTCCTCGGTCCCTGTAGTAATGGGAAAGGACACACAGGAGGGATCTCCTCAGTCACTGTAGTAATGGGAAAGGACACACAGATGGGATCTCCTCAGTCACTGTAGTAATAGGAAAGGACACACAGGTGGGATCTCCTCGGTCCCTACAATCATGGGAAAGGACACACAGGAGGGGATTTCCTCGGCCCCTGTAGTAATGGGAAAGGACACACAGGAGGGGGATCTCCTCAGTCACTGTAGTAATGGGAAAGAGCACACAGGAGGGGGATCTCCTCAGTCACTGTAGTAATGGGAAAGGACACACACACACACAGGCGGGATCTCCTCGGTCCCTGTAGTAATAAGAAAGGACACACAGATTGGATCTCCTCAGTCACTGTAGTAATAGGAAAGGACACACAGGTGGGATCTCTCGGTCCCTATAATAATGGGAAAGGACACACAGGAGGGGGATCTCCTCAGTCACTGTAGTAATAGGAAAGGACACAGGTGGGATCTCCTCGGTCCCTATAATCATGGGAAAGGACACACAGGAGGGGGATCTCCTCAGTCACTGTAGTAATGGGAAAGGACACACACAGGCGGGAGGGATCTCCTCGGTCCCTGTAGTAATAGGAAAGGACACACAGATGGGATCTCCTCAGTCACTGTAGTAATAGGAAAGGACACACAGGTGGGATCTCTCAGTCCCTATAATCATGGGAAAGGACACACAGGAGGGGGATCTCCTCAGTCACTGTAGTAATCGGAAAGGACACACAGGAGGGATCTCCTCAGTCACTGTAGTAATGGGAAAGGACACACAGGTGGGATCTCCTCGGTCTCTGTAGTAATGGGAAAGGACACACAGGAGGGGGATCTCCTTAGACCCTGTAGTAATGGGAAAAGACACACCGGAGGGGGATCTCCTCGGTCCCTGTAGTAATGGGAAAGGACACACACAGGAGGGATCTCCTCGGTCCCTGTAGTAATATGAAAGGATACACACAGGAGGGATCTCCTCAGTCACTGTAGTAATAATAGGGATACAGACAGGAGCCTGGTATATCTGCACATGCCGGATACCGTATAATATCCGGGAGCCGGGATACAGACAGGAGCCTGGTATATCTGCACAGGCCGGACACCGTATAATATCCAGGAGCCGGGATACAGACAGGAGCCTGGTATATCTGCACAGGTCAGACACCGTATAATATCCAGGAGCCGGGATACAGACAGGAGCCTGGTATATCTGCACAGGCCGGACACCGTATAATATCCAGGAGCCGGGATACAGACAGGAGCCTGGTATATCTGCACATGCCGGATACCGTATAATATCCGGGAGCCGGGATACAGACAGGAGCCTGGTATATCTGCACAGGCCGGACACCGTATAATATCCAGGAGCCGGGATACAGACAGGAGCCTGGTATATCTGCACAGGTCAGACACCGTATAATATCCAGGAGCCGGGATACAGACAGGAGCCTGGTATATCTGCACAGGCCGGACACCGTATAATATCCAGGAGCCGGGATACAGACAGGAGCCTGGTATATCTGCACATGCCGGATACCGTATAATATCCGGGAGCCGGGATACAGACAGGAGCCTGGTATATCTGCACAGGCCGGACACCGTATAATATCCAGGAGCCAGGATACAGACAGGAGCCTGGTATATCTGCACATGCCGGATACCGTATAATATCCAGGAGCCGGGATACAGACAGGAGCCTGGTATATCTGCACAGGTCAGACACCGTATAATATCCAGGAGCCGGGATACAGACAGGAGCCTGGTATATCTGCACAGGTCAGACACCGTATAATATCCAGGAGCCGGGATACAGACAGGAGCCTGGTATATCTGCACAGGTCAGACACCGTATAATATCCAGGAGCCGGGATACAGACAGGAGCCTGGTATATCTGCACAGGCCGGACACCGTATAATATCCAGGAGCCGGGATACAGACAGGAGCCTGGTATATCTGCACAGGTCAGACACTGTATAATATCCAGGAGCCGGGATACAGACAGGAGCCTGGTATATCTGCACAGGTCAGACACCGTATAATATCCGGGAGCCGGGATACAGACGGGAGCCTGGTATATCTGCACATGCCGGATACCGTATAATATCCGGGAGCCGGGATACAGACAGGAGCCTGGTATATCTGCACAGGTCAGACACTGTATAATATCCAGGAGCCGGGATACAGACAGGAGCCTGGTATATCTGCACAGGTCAGACACCGTATAATATCCGGGAGCCGGGATACAGACGGGAGCCTGGTATATCTGCACATGCCGGATACCGTATAATATCCGGGAGCCGGGATACAGACGGGAGCCTGGTATATCTGCACATGCCGGATACCGTATAATATCCGGGAGCCGGGATACAGACAGGAGCCTGGTATATCTGCACAGGCCGGACACCGTATAATATCCGGGAGCCGGGATACAGACAGGAGCCTGGTATATCTGCACAGGTCAGACACCGTATAATATCCAGGAGCCGGGATACAGACAGGAGCCTGGTATATCTGCACAGGTCAGACACCGTATAATATCCAGGAGCCGGGATACAGACGGGAGCCTGGTATATCTGCACAGGTCAGACACCGTATAATATCCAGGAGCCGGGATACAGACAGGAGCCTGGTATATCTGCACAGGCCGGACACCGTATAATATCCAGGAGCCGGGATACAGACAGGAGCCTGGTATATCTGCACATGCCGGATACCGTATAATATCCAGGAGCCAGGATACAGACAGGAGCCTGGTATATCTGCACAGGCTGGACACCGTATAATATCCAGGAGCCGGGATACAGACAGGAGCCTGGTATATCTGCACATGCCGGACACCGTATAATATCCGGGAGCCGGGATCCAGACAGGAGCCTGGTATATCTGCACAGGCCGGACACCGTATAATATCCAGGAGCCGGGATACAGACAGGAGCCTGGTATATCTGCACAGGTCAGACACCGTATAATATCCAGGAGCCGGGATACAGACAGGAGCCTGGTATATCTGCACAGGCCGGACACCGTATAGTATCCAGGAGCCGGGATACAGACAGGAGCCTGGTATATCTGCACAGGCCGGACACCGTATAATATCCAGGAGCCGGGATACAGACAGGAGCCTGGTATATGTGCACAGGCTGGACACAGTATAATATCCAGGAGCCAGGATACAGACAGGAGCCTGGTATATCTGCACAGGTCAGACACCGTATAATATCCGGGAGCCGGGATACAGACGGGAGCCTGGTATATCTGCACATGCCGGATACCGTATAATATCCGGGAGCCGGGATACAGACGGGAGCCTGGTATATCTGCACATGCCGGATACCGTATAATATCCGGGAGCCGGGATACAGACAGGAGCCTGGTATATCTGCACATGCCGGATACCGTATAATATCCGGGAGCCGGGATACAGACAGGAGCCTGGTATATCTGCACAGGCCGGACACCGTATAATATCCGGGAGCCGGGATACAGACAGGAGCCTGGTATATCTGCACAGGTCAGACACCGTATAATATCCGGGAGCCGGGATACAGACAGGAGCCTGGTATATCTGCACTTGCCGGATACCGTATAATATCCGGGAGCCGGGATACAGACAGGAGCCTGGTATATCTGCACTTGCCAGACACCGTATAATATCCAGGAGCCGGGATACAGACAGGAGCCTGGTATATCTGCACAGGTCAGACACCGTATAATATCCGGGAGCCGGGATACAGACAGGAGCCTGGTATATCTGCACAGGTCAGACACCGTATAGTATCCAGGAGCCAGGATACAGACAGGATCCTGGTATATCTGCACAGGCCGGACACCGTATAATATCCGGGAGCCGGGATACAGACAGGAGCCTGGTATATCTGCACAGGCCGGACACCGTATAATATCCGGGAGCCGGGATACAGACAGGAGCCTGGTATATCTGCACAGGTCAGACACCGTATAATATCCAGGAGCCGGGATACAGACAGGAGCCTGGTATATCTGCACAGGCCGGACACCGTATAATATCCGGGAGCCGGGATACAGACGGGAGCCTGGTATATCTGCACAGGTCAGACACCGTATAATATCCAGGAGCCGGGATACAGACAGGAGCCTGGTATATCTGCACATGCCGGACACCGTATAATATCCAGGAGCCGGGATACAGACAGGAGCCTGGTATATCTGCACAGGTCAGACACCGTATAATATCCAGGAGCCGGGATACAGACAGGAGCCTGGTATATCTGCACAGGCCAGACACCGTATAGTATCCGGGAGCCGGGATACAGACAGGAGCCTGGTATATCTGCACAGGCCGGACACCATATAATATCCGGGAGCCGGGATACAGACAGGATCCTGGTATATCTGCACAGGTCAGACACCGTATAATATCCAGGAGCCGGGATACAGACAGGAGCCTGGTATATCTGCACAGGTCAGACACCGTATAATATCCAGGAGCCGGGATACAGACGGGAGCCTGGTATATCTGCACATGCCGGATACCGTATAATATCCAGGAGCCGGGATACAGACAGGAGCCTGGTATATCTGCACAGGCCGGACACCGTATAATATCCAGGATCCGGGATACAGACAGGAGCCTGGTATATCTGCACAGGTCAGACACCGTATAATATCCAGGAGCCGGGATACAGACAGGAGCCTGGTATATCTGCACATGCCGGACACCGTATAATATCCAGGAGCCAGGATACAGACAGGAGCCTGGTATATCTGCACAGGCCGGACACCGTATAATATCCAGGAGCCGGTATACAGACAGGATCCTGGTATATCTGCACATGCCGGACACCGTATAATATCCAGGAGCCGGGATACAGACAGGAGCCTGGTATATCTGCACAGGCCGGACACCGTATAATATCCAGGAGCCGGGATACAGACAGGAGCCTGGTATATCTGCACAGGTCAGACACCGTATAATATCCAGGAGCCGGGATACAGACAGGAGCCTGGTATATCTGCACAGGTCAGACACCGTATAATATCCAGGAGCCGGGATACAGACAGGAGCCTGGTATATCTGCACAGGCCGGACACCGTATAATATCAAGGAGCCGGGATACAGACAGGAGCCTGGTATATCTGCACAGGCCGGACACCGTATAATATCAAGGAGCCGGGATACAGATAGAATATGAATTTATTAATATAACACAACCCTCCTGGTGACAAATAGTAGCACATCCAACTGATCAGCGGTAGCCGACTTATTTACAACCGATGGTCAAAACCAATGAGGCCTATTTGAATGATACAAAGGATGTCTTTCTTCAACGGGAAGGAATTATAGGTAGGATACTGATCATTTCTTGGTTAGTGCTGATGTCAGTGCCCTATATACTGTGATACAAATTGAAAAAGGTTTACAATCAGCTACTTTCTTGATTTTATTGAATATAAGCAAGCTCTTTATTTTAAAAAGTATTTATTTTATCCTTCAAAATAATTGAAGGATAATGGGCTAATTGAGTCATATATAATTGAGATTATAGAAACTTTTAATAACCAGGATAATTGATATTGGTGTATGTTTTGTACGTTGTATATGTGATTTATGTCTTGAAAATTTCTTTAATGGATACGATAAAAAAAATTAAAGAAAATAAAAGGGGTCTGGAAAAGAGAAATGGAGAGAAGAAAGGCTGCCGTCTGCTTGCTGGCACAATATGAACTGAAGAATCAGCCACCAAATGTTATCTGCATTATGTCAGCAGTAGATTTCACAATTAATTCCCACATGTTTATGTTCCATCATCCATTTACCAGTATGTATTAAACCCGCTTTCTTTTATGGATAGTAATACACACACACGTAAGATATTTGCGCAATATGAACCCAATTAATTATTGCTATTAACATTCCTTCCATGATTATACAGTATAGCCTATGGAACTTATCACAGGGTGGTCATAAGTCATTTCCCAAATGCAGAACAGTCTTTAGCTAGATCTAGCAACCAGAATGTCTTCAAATGTTTATGCTGTACAGAGCCATATTCATCCCATCAGCAACTGCACACTGAGATTGTTTTCCCAGGATCCCGCCTCCCATGTCCTAATTAGTTTCCAAAGCCAAAAAATTCATACTCTAGTTTTTAGATCAAGTGACTGCTCTGAATAGGGGAACTTTGTACCTTTTTATGTATATAGCCCTGCTCTATGAATAAAAAAGTTAATATCTTCTTGCTCACTTTTACCTTTCAATAAAAGTTCTATTGTGCTCAAAAAAATATATATATATATTTTAAGGTACCTACTACTTTCAAACTATGGGGACCGCGATGGGTACCAGGTTCCCACCTTAACCTTTTTATGGCCTATTGGGAAGATCTTGGAATATGGCCAGTTGGCCAGCTGGGGTCAGGCCACATCTCCTAAATCCAGGCCAATAGTCATCATAAAAACTGGTTAGAAGGGATTCAGCCAGTTCCCCCATGCATTTGCACAGATTGATTTAAGGACTTATTAAAAACATATTTTAGGCCTAATTCAGACCCACTAGCTGCCTAAAAATGCTGGGCGTTCCTCGGCTTCGGCCTGGTGCCAACCCCGCCCACCCGTTTTGGAGCAAACACCTCGGTAAGTGTGATACTCAACCAAAGGCGCCCGCAGGGGGTCTGCACATGCGTAAATACACAAGCATGCAAAGACCCCACACCACTGGAACCGATTATGGACCATTCCCAATAGGTCTGAATTAGGCCCTATATTTTAAGCGCCTTATTGGATAGTGATTTTCTGCTGATGACGTCACCACAATACAGGAGTCACTTACGCATGTAAACAGAAGGGCGCCCAGTGCGGCATATACAATCTGCAAGATCTTGTTGCGGATAAAGATGCAGAGGATGGAGAAGATAAGCAGGACCACCAGGCTGACCATCAGGACCCCCATACAGGAAGTGAAGTCATATTTTGTCTGAAGTATACATGAAGATAAAAAAAAAAAAAAAGATAATTTGTCCTTAGTTATACATTGCAATTACAAGATGGAAGTAATAACAGTAGCTCTATATCTTATTAGAATAGAAGAAAAAACCTGCCCTGATAATGTAATCACAGTATTGGCAAAGTTTCACACTGCCATTAGCTGGCCCTAGTGGAGACACAACCCATTATTCCCCACACTGCCATTAGCTGGCCCTAGCGGAGACACAACCCATTCTCTCCCACACTGCCATTAGCTGGCCCTAGCGGAGACACAACCCATTCTCTCCCACACTGCCATTAGCTGGCCCTAGCGGAGACACAACCCATTCTCCCCCACACTACCATTAGCTGGCCCTAGCGGAGATACAACCAATTCTCCCCCACACTGCCATTAGCTGGCCCTAGTGGAGACACAACCCATTCTCCCCCACACTGACATTAGCTGGCCCTAGCGGAGATACAACCCATTCTCCCCCACACTGACATTAGCTGGCCCTAGCGGAGACACAACCCATTATCCCCCACACTGCCATTAGCTGGCCCTAGCGGAGACACAACCCATTCTCTCCCACACTGACATTAGCTGGCCCTAGCGGAGACACAACCCATTATCCCCCACACTGCCATTAGCTGGCCCTAGCGGAGACACAACCCATTCTCTCCCACACTGACATTAGCTGGCCCTAGCGGAGATACAACCAATTCTCTCCCACACTGCCATTAGCTGGTCCTAGCGGAGACACAACCCATTCTCTCCCACACTGCCATTAGCTGGCCCAAGCGGAGACACAACCCATTCTCCCCCACACTGACATTAGCTGGTCCTAGCGGAGACACAACCCATTATCCCCCACACTGCCATTAGCTGGTCCTAGCGGAGACACAACCCATTCTCCCCCACACTGCCATTAGCTGGTCCTAGCGGAGACACAACCCATTCTCCCCCACACTGCCATTAGCTGGTCCTAGCGGAGACACAACCCATTCTCCCCCACACTGCCATTAGCTGGTCCTAGCGGAGACACAACCCATTCTCTCCCACACTGCCATTAGCTGGCCCTAGCGGAGACACAACCCATTCTCTCCCACACTGCCATTAGCTGGTCCTAGCGGAGACACAACCCATTCTCTCCCACACTGCCATTAGCTGGTCCTAGCGGAGACACAACCCATTATCCCCCACACTGCCATTAGCTGGTCCTAGCGGAGACACAACCCATTCTCCCCCACACTGCCATTAGCTGGCCCTAGCGGAGACACAACCCATTCTCCCCCACACTGCCATTAGCTGGCCCTAGCGGAGACACAACCCATTCTCTCCCACACTGCCATTAGCTGGTCCTAGCGGAGACACAACCCATTCTCCCCCACACTGCCATTAGCTGGTCCTAGCGGAGACACAACCCATTCTCCCCCACACTGCCATTAGCTGGTCCTAGCGGAGACACAACCCATTCTCCCCCACACTGCCATTAGCTGGTCCTAGCGGAGACACAACCCATTCTCCCCCACACTGCCATTAGCTGGTCCTAGCGGAGACACAACCCATTATCCCCCACACTGCCATTAGCTGGCCCTAGCGGAGACACAACCCATTCTCCCCCACACTGCCATTAGCTGGTCCTAGCGGAGACACAACCCATTATCCCCCACACTGCCATTAGCTGGCCCTAGCGGAGACACAACCCATTATTCCCCACACTGCCATTAGCTGGTCCTAGCGGAGACACAACCCATTCTCCCCCACACTGCCATTAGCTGGTCCTAGCGGAGACACAACCCATTCTCCCCCACACTGCCATTAGCTGGTCCTAGCGGAGACACAACCCATTATCCCCCACACTGCCATTAGCTGGTCCTAGCGGAGACACAACCCATTATCCCCCACACTGCCATTAGCTGGCCCTAGTGGAGACACAACCCATTATCCCCCACACTGCCATTAGCTGGTCCTAGCGGAGACACAACCCATTCTCCCCCACACTGCCATTAGCTGGTCCTAGCGGAGACACAACCCATTATCCCCCACACTGCCATTAGCTGGTCCTAGCGGAGACACAACCCATTCTCTCCCACACTGCCATTAGCTGGTCCTAGCGGAGATACAACCCATTCTCCCCCACACTGCCATTAGCTGGTCCTAGCGGAGACACAACCCATTCTCCCCCACACTGCCATTAGCTGGCCCTAGCGGAGACACAACCCATTCTCCCCCACACTGCCATTAGCTGGTCCTAGCGGAGACACAACCCATTATCCCCCACACTGCCATTAGCTGGTCCTAGCGGAGACACAACCCATTATCCCCCACACTGCCATTAGCTGGTCCTAGCGGAGACACAACCCATTCTCCCCCACACTGCCATTAGCTGGTCCTAGTGGAGACACAACCCATTCTCCCCCACACTGCCATTAGCTGGTCCTAGCGGAGACACAACCCATTCTCTCCCACACTGCCATTAGCTGGCCCTAGCGGAGACACAACCCATTCTCCCCCACACTGCCATTAGCTGGTCCTAGCGGAGACACAACCCATTCTCCCCCACACTGCCATTAGCTGGTCCTAGCGGAGACACAACCCATTCTCCCCCACACTGCCATTAGCTGGTCCTAGCGGAGACACAACCCATTCTCCCCCACACTGCCATTAGCTGGTCCTAGCGGAGACACAACCCATTATCCCCCACACTGCCATTAGCTGGTCCTAGCGGAGACACAACCCATTCTCCCCCACACTGCCATTAGCTGGCCCTAGCGGAGACACAGCCCATTCTCCCCCACACTGCCATTAGCTGGTCCTAGCGGAGACACAACCCATTCTCTCCCACACTGCCATTAGCTGGCCCTAGCGGAGACACAACCCATTCTCCCCCACACTGCCATTAGCTGGCCCTAGTGGAGACACAACCCATTCTCCCCCACACTGCCATTAGCTGGTCCTAGCGGAGACACAACCCATTCTCTCCCACACTGCCATTAGCTGGTCCTAGCGGAGACACAACCCATTCTCCCCCACACTGCCATTAGCTGGTCCTAGCGGAGACACAACCCATTCTCCCCCACACTGCCATTAGCTGGTCCTAGCGGAGACACAACCCATTATTCCCCACACTGCCATTAGCTTGCCCTAGCGGAGACACAACCCATTCTCCCCCACACTGCCATTAGCTGGTCCTAGCGGAGACACAGCCCATTATCCCCCACACTGCCATTACCTGACTCTAGCAAAGCTACACTCCATTATCCCCAACACTGCCAACAGCTGGTCCTGGCACTGCATATAGCTAATCCTAGCAGAGACACACCCCATTATCTACGACACTGCCAACAGCTAGTCCTGACACTGCCAATAGCTGACCTAACAGAGACACAACCCATTGTCCCTGACACTGTCAATAGCTGGTACTTGAAGAGAAACACACACACACCAATTTCCCCCACACTGCCATTAGCTGACCCTCGCACAGACACACACCATTATCACCCGCACTGCCATTAGCTGACCCTAGCAATGACACCCTCAATTCTCCCCGACACTGCCAATAGCTGGTCCTATCAGAGACCCACCCCATTCTTCCTGACATTAGCTGACCCAAGCAAAGACACACCCCATTGTCCCAGACACTGCCAAAAGCTGGTCCTAGCAGTGACACACCCCATTATCCATGACACTACCAGAGACCCACCCTCTTATCCCCCACACTGCCAATATCTGGTCCTGGCACTGACACACCCCATTAACCACGACACTGCCAACAGCTGGTCCTAGCAGAGACACACCCCATTCTCCCCGACACTGCCAATAGCTGGTCCTATCAGAGACCCACCCCATTCTCCCTGACATTAGCTGACCCAAGCAAAGACACACCCCATTGTCCCAGACACTGCCAAAAGCTGGTCCTGGCAGTGACACACCCCATTAACCACGACACTGCCAACAGCTGGTCCTAGCAGAGACACACCACATTCTCCCTGACACTGCCATTACCTGACCGTAGCAGAGACACACCTGATAGAGACCCCCTTGGGGTCTGCATAGTCATATGGGGAATAGATAAGAATTATTTTGCCCCAGAGGGTCGTACAAAGCACATATGAGCTAATGAGTTTTACATCAAGTTAAACAATGTGATTTGCAAGATAGTCAGCTGATATTTAGCTTTGCAACATTAGCTAAAAACAGCGACAAAATTAGGAAACATAAGGACCTACACCCAGGTGTGAGGAAGTACTGTATGTCCAGACAGATCAACTGTCTCAGAAGAACCAGATTAGGCATAAGGTACTTTCCAGACAAACAGCATTAGGGGGCAGGAATATGGGAGATCTAGGGTAACCAAAGCTTACTGGAAGTCCACTCCTTTGTTACAAAATGGAAGTACACGCTTATTACGCAGATCATGTCTGAACCAATGTTTGGCCTGTAATACCTCCCCATTGGGGAGGGTCATATATGAATATGTATGAAATTCCTGTAAGACCTTACCCCTGAGGGGAGGGGCATGCTTCTGTTACTTTGGTACAAATATATGTGTCCGTGCAAATAAACTTTAGAATACTTGCAATTATGATCCAACTTGTGTGGTATCTTATTCTTGTATTCTCCTGATCAGATCAGTAAAGGTAAGGTGTTGCAGAGGTGACTGAATATATCGAAGGTAATTATTCACGCTATTACACCCCATTAGACGTGTATCATGCAGAATCACAAGTGTGGTTTACAGAATTTATTTTTGTGTGTCTAACTGTATATATCTGCCTAGTAAAAAATTTTTAGAGATGAAATAATAAAAGTTAATTTTTAATACACACATTTCTCATCTCTACACTTTGTCTATTTCTTACTTGTTATACTAGCATTGACTGTCATATTAGGGGCGTCTCCAGAGTTTGGCGTTTCCCCTCTGACTTTTTATTCACTTTAATAAACGTAATCTCAGTTATGATAATTGTAATCTCCTGACAAAAGTGCCCCCCCCCCCCCAAAAAAAAGAGTCTTTCTTCTTCCTTTTCTTGAAATACCCCCATTACTCTCAAGGGTGCACCTCCACTACCCGTAATTATCAGAGAAAATGAATATTCTCATATAGGATAATATTTGTGGACGGATATATTTTGTTCATACCCAACTTAAACTTTAACCTGTCCACTGGTCTACTCTCCCATCCCCCTTCCCCTTGCATTTATACACACCCAATTATCCCAGATACTACCAATAGCTGGTCCTAGCAAAGACACACCCCATTATCCCCCACACTGCCATTAGCTGACCCTAGCAGACACACCCCATTCTCCCCCACACTGCCATTAGCTGACCCTAGCAGAGACACACCCCATTCTCCCCCACACTACCAATAGCTGGTCCTAGCAGAGACACACCCCATTATCCCCCACACTGCCATTAGCTGACCCAGACATTCTCCCCCACACTGCCAATAGCTGTTCCTAGGAGAGACACACCCCATTCTCCCCCACACTACCAATAGCTGACCCTAGGCTGAGACACACCCCATTATGCCCCACACTACCAATAGCTGACCCCAGCAGAGACACACCCCATTATCCTCAACACTGCCAAAGGCTGGTCCTAGCAGGGACACACTCCATTATCCATGACACTACTAGAGACCCACCCTCTTATCCCCACACTGCCAACAGCTGGTCCTAGCAGAGACACACCCCATTCTCCCCGACACTGCCAACAGCTGGTCCTGGCAGTGTGGGGGAGAATGGGGTGTGTCTCTGCTAGGGTCAGCTAATGGTATTCTCCCCCACACTACCAATAGCTGACCCTAGCAGAGACACACCCCATTATGCCCCACACTACCAATAGCTGACCCTAGCAGAGACACACCCCATTATGCCCCACACTGCCATTAGCTGACCCTAGCAGAGACACACCCCATTATGCCCCACACTGCAATTAGCAGACCCTAGCAGAGACACATTATCACCGACACTGCCAACAGCTGGTCCTACCAGAGACACACCCCATTATCCTCGACACTGCCAATAGCTGGTCCTAGCAGAGACACTACATTCTCCCTGCTAGGGTCAGCTAATGGCACACTCCATTCTCCCCGCCACTGCCAACACCTGGTCGTAGAAGAGATTTAGGTCTAACCTGTTCTCTTTCTTCGAGGACGTCAGGGGCCACAGGGCTAAAAGTGGGTAGAGAGTGAGGTCACGAGCCAATTCCAGCACCAGAAA
Source organism: Crinia signifera (assembly GCF_055691185.1). Taxonomy (NCBI): domain Eukaryota; kingdom Metazoa; phylum Chordata; class Amphibia; order Anura; family Myobatrachidae; genus Crinia; species Crinia signifera. The sequence continues at coordinate 333,453,553 of NC_139221.1, forward strand.
GGTTAAACCTTTTGGCTGCTCCCAGTCAGCCAGGCTTCTCCCCTCCAGGCCAAGCTACTTTCAGTTTTTAACCAAGCCAGGCAGGAGACAAGGGAAACACCATACAGAAACACATGCAAACATATGTGAGGTCCCTCAATAGAGCGAACCATAACTGTAACATGTGTGAGTTCACTCAACGGAGGAACTATGAACTTCAATAGCAATGAAGCAGGCGCAGCAGGGAGGAAACCTTGCGGCCCCGGATGTCCTCGAAGAAAGATTTAACAGGTAAGACATAAATCTTGTTGTATTCTTCAGGATACACCAGGTGCCACAGGGCTAACAGTGGGACATCCTAAAGCAGCCACCTAAGGGTGGGGATGTGCCTGTGCCACAGCCAGAGCACACTGGCCAAAACGCAAATCCTGGGAGGCAAACGCGTCAAACACATAGAAGTGTAAGAAAGTACTGGCGGATGACCAAGTCGCCACCTCGCAAACAGCCCAACCCCGCGGGAACCGTGAGGGAGGCATCTAAGTATGCCTGCTTGATAACAGGCCTCAGCCATCAGGCAATAGTCTGCTTGGTAGCATGCCAATCTCTCTTCTGAAATCCATAAAGGACAAAAGAGAGAGTCCAATTTCCTAAGAGCTTTAGTGCGGTGGACATAGATGTGCAAAGCATGGACCACATCTAGGGAATGCTGCTAAGGAGAGGCATCAGGCCTCCGAAAGGCAGGGACCACAATCTCTTGGTTGACATGAAACTTAGACACCACCTTAAGGAGGTGTGAAGGAATGGTCCGAAGAATCGCCGTGTCAGAATGGAAGACCAGGAAAGGAGACTGACAGGACAGAGCCGACACCCTCTTGTTGAAGTAATCACCAGCAGTAAAACGGTTTTTCAGGTAAGGCAGCAAAGGTCTACCGACCGCAATGGTTCAAATGGGGCTCCCTGAAGAGCCTTAAGAACCAGAGAAAGATCCCATAGAGCAACCGGGGGAACAAACAAAGTTTGGATTCGCAGGACCCCTGCAAGAAAGTGCGGACATCCTGCAACAATGCAACCGCCTGCGGAAAACAATGGAGAGAGCAGAAACCTGCACCTTTAAAGAAGAGCGCAGGCCAGCCTCCAAACTCTTTTGCAGAAAGGACAGAACCCTAGACAAACGGTAAGTCCTGGGATTGAAATGACGAGTGCGACAACAGGAAAAGTAAGCCAGCCAGATGCGATAAGCACTGGCCGAAGAAGGCTTACAGGCCCTGAGCATAGTTCATATGACCCTTGAATTAAAGCCTTTGGCTCTCAAAAGGGAGTTCTCAACAGCCAACCTGTCCAGATGCTGCAGGTTCGGATGTAGACACGGACCTTGAGTAAGCAGGTCTGGCCATAGAGGCAGATGAATCAGAGGAGCCACTGACAGGGCCTGTAGAACCAAGAACCAGATCCTCTGGGGCCAGCAGAATCAACATGCCCCCTTCCACCTTCAACTTGCAAAGCACTCCGAGGAGGATCGAGATGGGGGGAAAAGCGTACATTAGAGCAAACGGCCACAGGGCTGACAGGGCGTCTATAATGCAAGCCCCCACGTCTTGAGACCTGGACCCGCACAGGGTGACCTGGTGATTGTGGCGTGAGGCCATCAAGTCCACTTGGGGTCTGCCCCAATGGTCTACCACTATTTGGAACACCTCTAGATGGAGGGCCCATTGCCGGCATCCAGAGTCTGACAGCTGAGAAAGACACTCTCAATTGAGGACCCCCAGAATAAAGATTGGCGATAAGGCCCTCCGCCCATCAAAAGATTCGGGAAGCCTCCGCCATGGCCGCCCAACTCCGAGCGCCGTCCCGGTGGTTGATTTAAGCCACCGTCGTCGCGTTGTCCTACTGGACACGGACAGGGTGCACATTGATTGAAAGCAGGAATTTGTGTGATTTCCCAGCAGTGGAGACTGGCGTCCACCTGTGGATCCAAAACGGTCTCCCCTCCATAAATTTCTGATGTAGAAGCCACCAGGACAGGGACATCCGTACCGCCGGTGACAAGACAATCTGTTGTGTTCGCAGATTGGTGTATTGGATTGGACCATTTGCTGAGAATCGCTCCTTGGAGAGGGCAAGAGAGTTGTGCATACTCCGCCATGTCGAAGGCCGACACCATGGAGCCAAGGACCCTCAGGGAGAACGAACACGGGACTGCAGAGCCCTGAGGCGTGCCTCAGGCAAGTAGATGCACTGATGGACGGTGTCCAACTGGGCCCCCAGATGAATCATGGACTGGGCTGGAAGCATGGATGACAACTGATGATCCAGCCGTGATGTTCCAGGACTTCCACCACCTTGGTCAAGTGGGCTCTAAGAACCTCTGGCGACTGTACCATGATCAACAGGTCATCCAGATACGGAAGTATCTGGATACCTTGATTGCGAAGTCTGCTGCCCATTACCGCCATGACCTTGGGTGCCGTTGAAAGGCAGAGCTTCAAACGGGAAATTAAGGTCCTGCAGTGCGAACCACAGAAACCATCTATGTTCTCGTTTGATGGGGATATGCAGATACGCATCCTGAATGTCCAGGGATACCATGTAGTCTCCCGGTTGTAAGGCCAGAGCAATGGACCTCAAGGTTTCCATCCTGAACTTCGGGACCTTGACAAAATTGTTGAGCCGCTTTAGATGTAGGATGGGACGGAAAGACCCGTTGGGCTTCCGAACCAAGAAGAGGAGGTCATAAAAACCTGTGCCTCACTGAGATACGGGAATGGGAGCTATGACCCCGGACAACAGTAGCTTCTGGATGGCATGCTCCAGAGCTCTGCGCTTTTCCAAGTACTTTGGAGAACTTGTGGAAAAGAACAAGCTTGGGTGGACAACAGCGAAAGGTTATGGAGTAGCCTTGGGAGACCACATCCCAAACCCAGGCATCTGTCGTGGATTCCAGCCAGACACCGGAAAACCATAGCAGGCGACGCCCCAGCCTGGGATCTCCCAGGAGGAGCACCACCCTGTCATGTGGAGGGCTTGTCCTCAGGCTTAGATTTAGGACATCTGATGACCCAGGGACGTTTGCCCTTAGCCTTAGAGGACTTTGCGGGTTGGGTTCTTGTGAACGATTGTCCCCTACCCCTGCCCTGAATACGAAAGGACTGGAAAGCAGCACGGGGGCGTGGTGTAGCAGTGGACAGCAGGAAAGCTGCTTTAGAAGCAGTCGCCATAGCCACAATGTTGTCTAACTGTGACCCAAATAAGAGAGAACCCTCAAAGGGGAGAGCCTTTAAGGTTTTCTTGGAATCTGAATCAGCCTTCCATGAGAGGAGCCACAGAGACTGTCGTACTATCACAGCCGAGCCAGACATGCGGGAGCTAAGGGTAGCTGCATGAAGTGCAGCCTCCCCTAAAAATAGTGCGGCCTGATGCATAATGTCAATAGTAGACAACAGGTCATCTGCACTACCCCCCTCCGCAACAGTATTTGCGAGGGCGGTCGTCCATTCCACCATGGCTTTAGCCACCCAGGCAGATGCCAGGGTAGGCCGAGCCACTGCCCCAGAGGTTGTATAAATGAGCTTCTCCAACTTCCGGTCAGCAGAGTCCTCCAGGGACGTGGTTGGAATGGGGAGAGCAGAGCGGACTATGTTCTCCTGAGGGAGGGGATAAAGAGTGGCAAACCGCTTAGGGAGTGCAAACTTCCTAGTAAGTATCTCACAGGCCTCCGAGAGGGTATCCACTAATTTCTTAGATTTAGGGAAAACAGCCAGAGTCCGTTTGTGATGCTTAAAAGACAGTCCTGAGGACCAAGGGGGTTCAGCAGTGTCCTGTACATTTAAGACCTCTCGGACTGCCGTTACCAAGGCCCCTACATCGATGTGTGATGAGGAGTCGCCTTTTCATCGTCATCATCCCTGTCATCAACAAATTGTCCCTCCTCATCACTGTCTGTATCAGTGCCCTGATGGAGGAGGAGTCGGAGGGAAGGGGCCCCCCTGACCGCAGCCATATGGCTTCCAGGTTTACTCTGTAAGGATGTCTTGATGACCTACACCAGGGAGGGGGGACCTTCGGCCCTCCAGATGTTGTTAAACTACACATCCCAGAATGCGCTGCAACAGTTTTAGCATGGCCAAATAGCAAATCTGTAGCAGGGCATGCTGGGAGGTGTAGTTCAACAACAGCTGGAGGGCCGAAGTTTCCCCATCCCTGTCCCAAAAAGAGGCTGTAAAAGCACGTGCCCAGGCAGGCTCCACCGCAAGGGGGGCTAATACATCTGAGACGTGGATGGCCTTACTGGCTGCAGGGACTACGGACTGCAACATCACCTGAGTAAGGGACTAAGTCCCGGCAGGTTCCTGAGAGGAAGCTGCCACAGGAGGCATAAACCCTCCTCAAGCTGGGGGCGCCTGCCTTGCAATGTGTGCAGGACACCAATATAGGAGCCACATTCTTCACAGGAAGAGCAGCAGCAGAACACGAGGACATGCACTGACACTAGAGGAAGGTACAGGAGGGAGACATTCTTCACAGGAAGAGGAGCAGCAGAACACGGGGACATGCACTGACACTGGGGGGAGGAAGGTACAGGTGGGAGACATTAGTCACAGGAAGAGGAGCAGCAGAACACGAGGACACGCACTGACACTAGGGGGAGGAAGGTACAGGTGGGAGACATAAGTCACAGGAAGAGGAGCAGCAGAACACGAGGACATGCACTGACACTAGGGGGAGGAAGGTACAGGTGGGAGACATAAGTCACAGGAAGAGGAGCAGCAGAACACGAGGACATGCACTGACACTAGAGGGAGGAACGTACAGGTGGGAGACATTAGTCACAGGAAGAGGAGCAGCAGAACACGAGGACATGCACTGACACTAGAGGGAGGAAGGTACAGGTGGGAGACATTAGTCACAGGAAGAGGAGCAGCAGAACACGAGGACATGCACTGACACTAGGGGGAGGAAGGTACAGGTGGGAGACATTAGTCACAGGAAGAGGAGCAGCAGAACACGAGGACATGCACTGACACTAGGGGGAGGAAGGTACAGGTGGGAGACATTCGTCACAGGAAGAGGAGCAGCAGAACACGAGGACATGCACTGACACTAGGGGGAGGAAGGTACAGGTGGGAGACATTCGTCACAGGAAGAGGAGCAGCAGAACACGAGGACATGCACTGACACTGGGGGGAGGAAGGTACAGGTGGGAGACATTCTTCACAGGTAGAGGAGCAGCAGAACACGAGGACATGCACTGACACTAGAGGAAGGTACAGGTGGGAGACATTATTCACAGGTAGAGGAGCAGCAGAACACGAGGACATGCACTGACACTGGGGGGAGGAAGGTACAGGTGGGAGACATTCTTCACAGGTAGAGGAGCAGCAGAACACGAGGACATGCACTGACACTGGGGGGAGGAAGGTACAGGTGGGAGACATTCTTCACAGGAAAAGGAGCTGCAGAACAAGAGGACATGCACTGACACTAGGGGGAGGAAGGTACAGGTGGGAGACATTCTTCACAGGAAGAGGAGCAGCACAACACGAGGACATGCACTGACACTAGAGGGAGGAAGGTACAGGTGGGAGACATTAGTCACAGGAAGAGGAGCAGCAGAACACGAGGACATGCACTGACACTAGGGGGAGGAAGGTACAGGTGGGAGACATTAGTCACAGGAAGAGGAGCAGCAGAACACGAGGACATGCACTGACACTAGGGGGAGGAAGGTACAGGTGGGAGACATTAGTCACAGGAAGAGGAGCTGCAGAACAAGAGGACATGCACTGACACTGGGGGGAGGAAGGTACAGGTGGGAGACATTCTTCACAGGTAGAGGAGCAGCAGAACACGAGGACATGCACTGACACTGGGGGGAGGAAGGTACAGGTGGGAGACATTCTTCACAGGTAGAGGAGCAGCAGAACACGAGGACATGCACTGACACTAGAGGAAGGTACAGGTGGGAGACATTCACAGGTAGAGGAGCAGCAGAACACGAGGACATGCACTGACACTGGGGGGAGGAAGGTACAGGTGGGAGACATTCTTCACAGGTAGAGGAGCAGCAGAACACGAGGACATGCACGGACACTGGGGGGAGGAAGGTACAGGTGGGAGACATTCTTCACAGGAAAAGGAGCTGCAGAACAAGAGGACATGCACTGACACTGGGGGGAGGAAGGTACAGGTGGGAGACATTCTTCAAAGGTAGAGGAGCAGCAGAACACGAGGACATGCACTGACACTGGGGGGAGGAAGGTACAGGTGGGAGACATTCTTCACAGGTAGAGGAGCAGCAGAACACGAGGACATGCACTGACACTGGGGGGAGGAAGGTACAGGTGGGAGACATTCGTCACAGGAAGAGGAGCAGCAGAACACGAGGACATGCACTGACACTGGGGGGAGGAAGGTACAGGTGGGAGACATTCTTCACAGGTAGAGGAGCAGCAGAACACGAGGACATGCACTGACACTAGAGGAAGGTACAGGTGGGAGACATTCTTCACAGGTAGAGGAGCAGCAGAACACGAGGACATGCACTGACACTGGGGGGAGGAAGGTACAGGTGGGAGACATTCTTCACAGGTAGAGGAGCAGCAGAACACGAGGACATGCACTGACACTGGGGGGAGGAAGGTACAGGTGGGAGACATTCTTCACAGGAAAAGGAGCTGCAGAACAAGAGGACATGCACTGACACTGGGGGGAGGAAGGTACAGGTGGGAGACATTCTTCACAGGTAGAGGAGCAGCAGAACACGAGGACATGCACTGACACTGGGGGGAGGAAGGTACAGGTGGGAGACATTCTTCACAGGTAGAGGAGCAGCAGAACACGAGGACATGCACTGACACTGGGGGGAGGAAGGTACAGGTGGGAGACATTAGTCACAGGAAGAGGAGCAGCAGAACACGAGGACATGCACTGACACTAGGGGGAGGAAGATTCAGGGGAAATCTGAAGAAAAATTACGTCACAGAAAGGGTAGTGGATAAGTGGAATAACCTCCCATCAGAGGTGGTAGAGGCAATTACAGTAGTACAATGTAATCATGCTTGGGATAGGCATAGTGATATCCTTACAAAAAAATAAGAATCATATACAGTATGGTTTGAGGTAACAGGTTTAAAAAAGGGGCAGACTAGATGGGCCAAGTGGTTCTTATCTGCCGTCACATTCTATGTTTCTATGGCAGTGTCGGGGACAATGGGATGCCAACAGCTGGTCCTAGCAGAGACACACAACCATTATACCCCACACTGCCATTAGCTGACCCTAGCAGACACACCCCATTATACCCCACACTGCCATTAGCTGACCCTAGAAGAGACACACCCCATTATACCCCATACTGCCATTAGCTGACCCTAGCAGAGACACACCCCATTATATCCCACACTGCCAATATTTGACCCTAACAGAGACATACACCATTATACCCCACACTGCCATTATCTGACCTAGAAGAGACATCCCATTATCCACCACTCTTCTAGGGTCAGTTAATGGCAGACACACCCTATTATACCCCACACTGCCAACAGCTGGTCATAGCAGAGACACACCCCATTCTCCCCGACACACGCCATTCTCCCTGACTCTAGCAGACACACACGCCATTCTCCCTGACTCTAGCAGACACACACGCCATTCTCCCTGACTCTAGCAGACACACACGCCATTCTCCCTGACTCTAGCAGACACACACGCCATTCTCCCTGACTCTAGCAGACACACACGCCATTCTCCCTGACTCTAGCAGACACACACGCCATTCTCCCTGACTCTAGCAGACACACACGCCATTCTCCCTGACTCTAGCAGACACACACGCCATTCTCCCTGACTCTAGCAGACACACACGCCATTCTCCCTGACTCTAGCAGACACACACGCCATTCTCCCTGACTCTAGCAGACACACACGCCATTCTCCCTGACTCTAGCAGACACACACGCCATTCTCCCTGACTCTAGCAGACACACACGCCATTCTCCCTGACTCTAGCAGACACACACGCCATTCTCCCTGACTCTAGCAGACACACACGCCATTCTCCCTGACTCTAGCAGACACACACGCCATTCTCCCTGACTCTAGCAGACACACACGCCATTCTCCCTGACTCTAGCAGACACACACGCCATTCTCCCTGACTCTAGCAGACACACACGCCATTCTCCCTGACTCTAGCAGACACACACGCCATTCTCCCTGACTCTAGCAGACACACACGCCATTCTCCCTGACTCTAGCAGACACACACGCCATTCTCCCTGACTCTAGCAGACACACACGCCATTCTCCCTGACTCTAGCAGACACACACCCCATTCTCCCTGACTCTAGCAGACACACACGCCATTCTCCCTGACTCTAGCAGACACACACCCCATTCTCCCTGACTCTAGCAGACACACACGCCATTCTCCCTGACTCTAGCAGACACACACGCCATTCTCCCTGACTCTAGCAGACACACACCCCATTCTCCCTGACTCTAGCAGACACACACCCCATTGTACCCGACACCGCCAACAGCTGGTCCTAGCAGACACACACCCCATTCTCCCTGACTCTAGCAGACACACACCCCATTCTCCCTGACTAGCAGACACACACCCCATTCTCCCTGACTCTAGCAGACACACACCCCATTGTACCCGACACCGCCAACAGCTGGTCCTAGCAGACACACACCCCATTGTACCCGACCCCGCCAACAGCTGGTCCTAGCAGACACACACCCCATTCTCCCTGACTCTAGCAGACACACACCCCATTCTCCCTGACTCTAGCAGACGCAGACACACACCCCATTCTCCCTGACTCTAGCAGACACACACCCCATTGTACCAGACACTGCCACTGGATTATCACTTACCTGAAGTGAGAAGAGGACGACAGTGAAACAGACAGCAGCTGTAATACCCAGCGCCATTATCACAGCCTCTGTATCATAGAAGCTGGCGATCATCCCGACCATGTATGACAGGCTGAGTGTCAGAATGGACTGAGAGAGAAGGAAAGAGACATCATTAGACAGCATCACCCATTCTACTGCTCCTATTAGATCATACTGGACAGGAGACACATTATATTGTATTACCACATCAGTACAGGTGCCGGTCGGGGCCCCCACAGTCATTTACTCAACGTCGGGATCCTGACTGTTAAAACACAGACGGGTTCCCGACGGCCACCGGCTATTCTCCCTCGTCCACGACCTCCATAGAGGGAGAATAGAATAGGTAGCGAGCCATCGTGCCCACAGCGTGGCGAATGCAGCGAGCCCGCAAGGGGATTTGTTGTGCTCGCCATGCTGTCCGATCCCGACTGTTGGAACCCTATACCACACCCATCAGTACGCAGAGGCTGACCTCGGAACCACAACTTACCAGTGCTACAAGGTTCCATGGATGTCGGCGCCGGAAGTCTCCACAGCAGCTTAGGGCGATGAGGGAGCAGAAGAAAACGGCATAGGACAGGTAATAAGTCCACGTGTTCTTCTTCACATACACCCGCACTTCATGCACAAAGGTGAAGACAGCGACGAAAGCAAATGTGACCAGGAGCTGAGCTGTGAGGACCAGGAAGACCTGCAAGATGCACAGCGTTAGATACGTGTCAGACTGAGACTTGTCCACAGGTCAGGGGCCGGGGATCGGCTTCTATATACACACACAGGATCGGCCTCTACACGCACACAGCTCAGGGGCCGGGGATCAGCCTCTACACGCATACAGGTCAGGGGCCGGGGATCAGCCTCTACACGCACACAGGTCAGGGGCCGGGGATCAGCCTCTACACGCACACAGGTCAGGGGCCGGGGATCGGCTTCTATATACACACACACACACACACAGGATCGGCCTCTACACGCACACAGCTCAGGGGCCGGGGATCAGCCTCTACACGTGTACAGCTCAGGGGCCGGGGATCAGCCTCTACACGCACACAGGTCAGGGGCCGGGGATCAGCCTCTACACGCGTACAGCTCAGGGGCCGGGGATCAGCCTCTACACGCGTACAGCTCAGGGGCCGGGGATCAGCCTCTACACGCACACAGGTCAGGGGCCGGGGATCAGCCTCTACACGCACACAGGTCAGGGGCCGGGGATCAGCCTCTACACGCACACAGGTCAGGGGCCGGGGATCGGCTTCTATATACACACACACACACACACACACACAGGATCGGCCTCTACACGCGTACAGCTCAGGGGCCGGGGATCAGCCTCTACACGCACACAGGTCAGGGGCCGGGGGATCAGCCTCTACACGCACACAGGTCAGGGGCCGGGGATCAGCCTCTACACGCACACAGGTCAGGGGCCGGGGATCAGCTTCTATATATACACACACACACACAGGATCGACCTCTACACGCGTACAGCTCAGGGGCCGGGGATCAGCCTCTACACGCACACAGGTCAGGGGCCGGGGATCGGCTTCTATACACACACACACACACACACACAGGATCGACCTCTACACGCGTACAGCTCAGGGGCCGGGGATCAGCCTCTACACGCACACAGGTCAGGGGCCCGGGGATCGGCCTCTACATGCACACAGGTCAGGGGCCGGGGATCGGCTCCTATATACACACAGGATCGGCCTCTACACGCGTACAGCTCAGGGGCCGGGGATCAGCCTCTACACGCGTACAGCTCAGGGGCCGGGGATCAGCCTCTACACGCGTACAGCTCAGGGGCCGGGGATCAGCCTCTACACGCGTACAGCTCAGGGGCCGGGGATCAGCCTCTACACGCGTACAGCTCAGGGGCCGGGGATCAGCCTCTACACGCGTACAGCTCAGGGGCCGGGGATCAGCCTCTACACGCGTACAGCTCAGGGGCCGGGGATCAGCCTCTACACGCACACAGGTCAGGGGCCGGGGATCAGCCTCTACACGCACACAGGTCAGGGGCCCGGGGATCAGCCTCTACACGCACACAGGTCAGGGGCCCGGGGATCAGCCTCTACATGCACACAGGTCAGGGGCCGGGGATCGGCTTCTATATACACACACACACACACACACAGGATCGGCCTCTACACGCGTACAGCTCAGGGGCCGGGGATCAACCTCTACACGCACACAGGTCAGGGGCCGGGGGATCAGCCTCTACACGCACACAGGTCAGGGGCCGGGGATCAGCCTCTACACGCACACAGGTCAGGGGCCGGGGATCGGCTTCTATATACATACACAGGATCGGCCTCTACACGCGTACAGCTCAGGGGCCGGGGATCAGCCTCTACACGCACACAGCTCAGGGCCCGGGGATCAGCCTCTACACGCACACAGGTCAGGGGCCGGGGATCAGCCTCTACACGCACACAGGTCAGGGGCCGGGGATCGGCTTCTATATACACACACACAGGATCGGCCTCTACACGCGTACAGCTCAGGGGCCGGGGATCAGCTTCTATATACACACACAGGATCGGCCTCTACACGCGTACAGCTCAGGGGCCGGGGATCAGCCTCTACACGCGTACAGCTCAGGGGCCGGGGATCAGCCTCTACACGCACACAGGTCAGGGGCCGGGGATCAGCCTCTACACGCGTACAGCTCAGGGGCCGGGGATCAGCCTCTACACGCACACAGCTCAGGGGCCGGGGATCGGCTTCTATATACACACACACAGGATCGGCCTCTACACGCGTACAGCTCAGGGGCCGGGGATCAGCCTCTACACGCACACAGGTCAGGGGCCGGGGATCAGCCTCTACACGCGTACAGCTCAGGGGCCGGGGATCAGCCTCTACACGCACACAGGTCAGGGGCCGGGGGATCGGCTTCTATATATACACACACACACACACACACACACACACACACACACAGGATCGGCCTCTACACGCATACAGCTCAGGGGCCGGGGATCAGCCTCTACACGCACACAGGTCAGGGGCCGGGGATTAACGTCTATATACACACACACAGGATCGGCCTCTACACGCGTACAGCTCAGGGGCCGGGGATCAGCCTCTACACGCGCACAGGTCAGGGGCCGGGGATCAGCCTCTACACGCGCACAGGTCAGGGGCCGGGGATCAGCCTCTACACGTGCACAGGTCAGGGGCCGGGGGATCGGCTTCTATATACACACACACACAGGATCGGCCTCTACACGCGTACAGCTCAGGGGCCGGGGATCAGCCTCTACACGCACACAGGTCAGGGGCCGGGGATCGGCTTCTATATACACACACACAGGATCGGCCTCTACACGCGTACAGCTCAGGGGCCGGGGATCAGCCTCTACACGCACACAGCTCAGGGGCCGGGGATCAGCCTCTACACGCACACAGCTCAGGGGCCGGGGATCAGCCTGTACACGCACACAGGTCAGGGGCCGGGGATCAGCCTCTACACGCACACAGGTCAGGGGCCGGGGGATCGGCTTCTATATATACACACACACACACACACACAGGATCGGCCTCTACACGCGCACAGGTCAGGGGCCGGGGATCAGCCTCTACACGCGCACAGGTGCACACGTCACATCTGCCCCACCTGCAGTGCACACGTCACATCTGCCCCACCTGCAGTGCACACGGTATTACACAGGCGCACACAGATTGTGTTCATATATTCTGTTATGGGAACTTGTTTAGTTTCATGGCGCCAGATATATCGTATGCGATCCGGAGCGATTTCTGACCTGTTCATAACCCCACTATCCACTACGCATTGATTTTATATAGCGTGGCGGGCATAGCGAGCCCCGCAGATTACTGCGCTCGCCACACTATATAGAATCAACTCCATGCGTAGTGGATAGTGGGGTTATGAACAGGTCAAAAATCGCTTCGGATCGATATATTGGCCGATATTGCATCCGATATATTGGGCGCCGTGAAACACCACAAGTACCCTGCTATGCTATATTTAGGAATACAGTATGAATGCTTCCTGTGGCTTATACAGGTCACACTTACCTTTCGGATAAACGCTCTGCGAATATTTTTGTCATCCCAGTGGCTGGTGGGAAAATCCTGGTTGTCACAGTAGGAGGGTGGGCCCTCTTCATGATACGTGGTGCTGTGTATTGGAGAGCCAAAATCTGAGCATGAAAGAGAAGAGGTGTGAGACGAGATACAGCTACAGGAGGCGTGAGGTGGGATACAGGTACAGGAGGTGTGAGGTGGGATACAGCTGCAGGAGGTGTGAGGCGGGATACAGCTGCAGGAGGTGTGAGGCGGGATACAGCTACAGGAGGTGTGAGGCGGGATACAGCTACAGGAGGTGTGAGGCGGGATACAGCTACAGGAGGTGTGAGGCGGGATACAGCTACAGGAGGTGTGAGGCGGGATACAGCGTACATATACAGCGCAGACACCAGGAGGTGTGAGGCAGGATACAGCTACAGGAGGTGTGAGGCGGGATACAGCTGCAGGAGGTGTGAGGCAGTATACAGCTGCAGGAGGTGTGAGGCAGTATACAGCTGCAGGAGGTGTGAGGCGGGATACAGCTGCAGGAGGTGTGAGGCGGGATACAGCTACAGGAGGTGTGAGGTGGGATACAGCTACAGGAGGTGTGAGGCGGGATACAGCTACAGGAGGTGTGAGGCGGGATACAGCTGCAGGAGGTGTGAGGCGGGATACAGCTGCAGGAGGTGTGAGGCGGGATACAGCTGCAGGAGGTGTGAGGCGGGATACAGCTGCAGGAGGTGTGAGGCGGGATACAGCTGCAGGAGGTGTGAGGCGGGATACAGCTGCAGGAGGTGTGAGGCGGGATACAGCTGCAGGAGGTGTGAGGCGGGATACAGCTGCAGGAGGTGTGAGGCGGGATACAGCTGCAGGAGGTGTGAGGCGGGATACAGCTGCAGGAGGTGTGAGGCGGGATACAGCTGCAGGAGGTGTGAGGCGGGATACAGCTGCAGGAGGTGTGAGGCGGGATACAGCTGCAGGAGGTGTGAGGCGGGATACAGCTGCAGGAGGTGTGAGGCGGGATACAGCTGCAGGAGGTGTGAGGCGGGATACAGCTGCAGGAGGTGTGAGGCGGGATACAGCTGCAGGAGGTGTGAGGCGGGATACAGCTACAGGAGGTGTGAGGCGGGATACAGCTACAGGAGGTGTGAGGCGGGATACAGCTACAGGAGGTGTGAGGTGGGATACAGCTACAGGAGGTGTGAGGTGGGATACAGCTACAGGAGGTGTGAGGTGGGATACAGCTGCAGGAGGTGTGAGGCGGGATACAGCGTACATATACAGCGCAGACACCAGGAGGTGTGAGGTGGGATACAGCTGCAGGAGGTGTGAGGTGGGATACAGCTGCAGGAGGTGTGAGGTGGGATACAGCTGCAGGAGGTGTGAGGTGGGATACAGCTGCAGGAGGTGTGAGGCGGGATACAGCTACAGGAGGTGTGAGGCGGGATACAGCTGCAGGAGGTGTGAGGCGGGATACAGCTACAGGAGGTGTGAGGCGGGATACAGCTACAGGAGGTGTGAGGCGGGATACAGCTACAGGAGGTGTGAGGCGGGATACAGCTGCAGGAGGTGTGAGGTGGGATACAGCGTACATATACAGCGCAGACACCAGGAGGTGTGAGGTGGGATACAGCTGCAGGAGGTGTGAGGTGGGATACAGCTGCAGGAGGTGTGAGGTGGGATACAGCTGCAGGAGGTGTGAGGTGGGATACAGCTGCAGGAGGTGTGAGGCGGGATACAGCTACAGGAGGTGTGAGGCGGGATACAGCTACAGGAGGTGTGAGGTGGGATACAGCGTACATATACAGCGCAGACACCAGGAGGTGTGAGGTGGGATACAGCTACAGGAGGTGTGAGGTGGGATACAGCGTACATATACAGCGCAGACACCAGGAGGTGTGAGGTGGGATACAGCTACAGGAGGTGTGAGGTGGGATACAGCGTACATATACAGCGCAGACACCAGGAGGTGTGAGGTGGGATACAGCTACAGGAGGTGTGAGGTGGGCTACAGCTACAGGAGGTGTGAGGCGGGATACAGCTACAGGAGGTGTGAGGCGGGATACAGCTACAGGAGGTGTGAGGCAGGATACAGCTGCAGGAGGTGTGAGGCGGGATACAGCTACAGGAGGTGTGAGGCGGGATACAGCTACAGGAGGTGTGAGGCGGGATACAGCTGCAGGAGGTGTGAGGCGGGATACAGCTGCAGGAGGTGTGAGGCGGGATACAGCTGCAGGAGGTGTGAGGCGGGATACAGCTGCAGGAGGTGTGAGGCGGGATACAGCTGCAGGAGGTGTGAGGCGGGATACAGCTGCAGGAGGTGTGAGGCGGGATACAGCTACAGGAGGTGTGAGGCAGGATACAGCTGCAGGAGGTGTGAGGCGGGATACAGCTGCAGGAGGTGTGAGGCGGGATACAGCTGCAGGAGGTGTGAGGCGGGATACAGCTGCAGGAGGTGTGAGGCGGGATACAGCTGCAGGAGGTGTGAGGCGGGATACAGCTGCAGGAGGTGTGAGGCGGGATACAGCTGCAGGAGGTGTGAGGCGGGATACAGCTGCAGGAGGTGTGAGGCGGGATACAGCTACTGTACAGGAGGTGTGAGGCAGGATACAGCTGCAGGAGGTGTGAGGCAGGATACAGCTACAGGAGGTGTGAGGCGGGATACAGCTACAGGAGGTGTGAGGCAGGATACAGCTACAGGAGGTGTGAGGCGGGATACAGCTACAGGAGGTGTGAGGCAGGATACAGCTACAGGAGGTGTGAGGCAGGATACAGCTACAGGAGGTGTGAGGCAGGATACAGCTGCAGGAGGTGTGAGGCAGGATACAGCTACAGGAGGTGTGAGGCAGGATACAGCTGCAGGAGGTGTGAGGCAGGATACAGCTACAGGAGGTGTGAGGCAGGATACAGCTACAGGAGGTGTGAGGCGGGATACAGCTACAGGAGGTGTGAGGCACGATACAGCTGCAGGAGGTGTGAGGCACGATACAGCTGCAGGAGGTGTGAGGCAGGATACAGCTGCAGGAGGTGTGAGGCAGGATACAGCTGCAGGAGGTGTGAGGCAGGATACAGCTGCAGGAGGTGTGAGGCAGGATACAGCTACAGGAGGTGTGAGGCGGGATACTGCGTACATATACAGCGCAGACACCAGGAGGCGTGAGCAAGATACAGCTACAGGAGGTGTGAGGCAGGATACAGCTGCAGGAGGTGTGAGGCGGGATACTGCGTACATATACAGCGCAAACTACAGGAGATGTGAGGTGGGATACTGCGTACATATACAGCGCAGGCTACAGGAGGTGTGAGGCATGATACCGCTACAGGTGGTGTGAGGTGGGATACAGCATACATATACAGCGCAGACACCAGGAGGCGTGAGCAAGATACAGCTACAGGAGGTGTGAGGCGGGATACTGCGTACATATACAGCGCAGACACCAGGAGGCGTGAGCAAGATACAGCTACAGGAGGTGTGAGGCGGGATACAGCTACAGGAGGTGTGAGGCACGATACAGCTACAGGAGGTGTGAGGCACGATACAGCTGCAGGAGGTGTGAGGCGGGATACAGCTGCAGGAGGTGTGAGGCGGGATACAGCTGCAGGAGGTGTGAGGCGGGATACAGCTGCAGGAGGTGTGAGGCGGGATACAGCTGCAGGAGGTGTGAGGCGGGATACAGCTGCAGGAGGTGTGAGGCGGGATACAGCTGCAGGAGGTGTGAGGCGGGATACAGCTGCAGGAGGTGTGAGGCGGGATACAGCTGCAGGAGGTGTGAGGCGGGATACAGCTGCAGGAGGTGTGAGGCGGGATACAGCTGCAGGAGGTGTGAGGCGGGATACAGCTGCAGGAGGTGTGAGGCGGGATACAGCTGCAGGAGGTGTGAGGCGGGATACAGCTGCAGGAGGTGTGAGGCGGGATACAGCTGCAGGAGGTGTGAGGCGGGATACAGCTGCAGGAGGTGTGAGGCGGGATACAGCTGCAGGAGGTGTGAGGCGGGATACAGCTGCAGGAGGTGTGAGGCGGGATACAGCTGCAGGAGGTGTGAGGCGGGATACAGCTGCAGGAGGTGTGAGGCGGGATACAGCTGCAGGAGGTGTGAGGCGGGATACAGCTGCAGGAGGTGTGAGGCGGGATACAGCTGCAGGAGGTGTGAGGCGGGATACAGCTGCAGGAGGTGTGAGGCGGGATACAGCTGCAGGAGGTGTGAGGCGGGATACAGCTGCAGGAGGTGTGAGGCGGGATACAGCTGCAGGAGGTGTGAGGCGGGATACAGCTGCAGGAGGTGTGAGGCGGGATACAGCTGCAGGAGGTGTGAGGCGGGATACAGCTGCAGGAGGTGTGAGGCGGGATACAGCTGCAGGAGGTGTGAGGCGGGATACAGCTGCAGGAGGTGTGAGGCGGGATACAGCTGCAGGAGGTGTGAGGCGGGATACAGCTGCAGGAGGTGTGAGGCGGGATACAGCTGCAGGAGGTGTGAGGCGGGATACAGCTGCAGGAGGTGTGAGGCGGGATACAGCTGCAGGAGGTGTGAGGCGGGATACAGCTGCAGGAGGTGTGAGGCGGGATACAGCTGCAGGAGGTGTGAGGCGGGATACAGCTGCAGGAGGTGTGAGGCGGGATACAGCTGCAGGAGGTGTGAGGCGGGATACAGCTGCAGGAGGTGTGAGGCGGGATACAGCTGCAGGAGGTGTGAGGCGGGATACAGCTGCAGGAGGTGTGAGGCGGGATACAGCTGCAGGAGGTGTGAGGCGGGATACAGCTGCAGGAGGTGTGAGGCGGGATACAGCTGCAGGAGGTGTGAGGCGGGATACAGCTGCAGGAGGTGTGAGGCGGGATACAGCTGCAGGAGGTGTGAGGCGGGATACAGCTACAGGAGGTGTGAGGCGGGATACAGCTACAGGAGGTGTGAGGCGGGATACAGCTGCAGGAGGTGTGAGGCACGATACAGCTGCAGGAGGTGTGAGGCGGGATACAGCTGCAGGAGGTGTGAGGCGGGATACAGCTGCAGGAGGTGTGAGGCGGGATACAGCTGCAGGAGGTGTGAGGCAGGATACAGCTGCAGGAGGTGTGAGGCAGGATACAGCTGCAGGAGGTGTGAGGCAGGATACAGCTGCAGGAGGTGTGAGGCACGATACAGCTGCAGGAGGTGTGAGGCGGGATACAGCTGCAGGAGGTGTGAGGCGGGATACAGCTGCAGGAGGTGTGAGGCGGGATACAGCTGCAGGAGGTGTGAGGCGGGATACAGCTGCAGGAGGTGTGAGGCGGGATACAGCTGCAGGAGGTGTGAGGCGGGATACAGCTGCAGGAGGTGTGAGGCGGGATACAGCTACAGGAGGTGTGAGGCAGGATACAGCTGCAGGAGGTGTGAGGCACGATACAGCTGCAGGAGGTGTGAGGCGGGATACAGCTGCAGGAGGTGTGAGGCGGGATACAGCTACAGGAGGTGTGAGGCGGGATACAGCTACAGGAGGTGTGAGGCAGGATACAGCTACAGGAGGTGTGAGGCAGGATACAGCTGCAGGAGGTGTGAGGCAGGATACAGCTGCAGGAGGTGTGAGGCACGATACAGCTGCAGGAGGTGTGAGGCAGGATACAGCTGCAGGAGGTGTGAGGCGGGATACTGCTACAGGAGGTGTGAGGCGGGATACAGCTGCAGGAGGTGTGAGGCGGGATACTGCGTACATATACAGCGCAGGCTACAGGAGGTGTGAGGCATGATACCGCTACAGGTGGTGTGAGGTGGGATACAGCATACATATACAGCGCAGACACCAGGAGGCGTGAGCAAGATACAGCGTACCCTATAGATTGTAAGCTTGCAGCACGGCCCCTCCTACCTCCAAGTCTGTCTGTTGTTACCTAGTTTGTTTTCTCACGGTCTAATATTGTAAAGTGCAACAGAATCTGCTGCGCTATATAAGAAACTGTATATGTGTATGTATATATATATGTGTATGTATATATATATATATATATATATATATATATATACATACATATATATATATACATACATATACATACATACATACATACATACATATATATATATATATATATATACATACACACATACATACATACATACATACACACACACACACACACACACACAGTGCAGACTACAGGAGGTGTAAGGTGGGATACTGAGATTTATGTCTTACCTGTTAAATCTCTTTCTTCGAGGACGTCAGGGGCCACAGGGATAACAGTGGGTTGAGAGTGAGGTCACGATCCAATTCCTGCACCAGGTGGTTACAATTCTAGCTGCTCACAGAAAGCCCTGGCTCCTCCCCTCCTATACCCCGCCTCCTAGGCTAGCTACTCTGTGTTTCCCAAGCCAGGCAGGAGACAAGATAGAAGGAAGAGAAACCCATACAGAGACACATTCAACAAATATATGTGTGTGTGGTTGACAGAGAACCGAAACATGTGTAAGTACCCTCAACAGAGGAACTATGAACTTCAATACAATGAAGCAGGCTCAGCAGGGAGGGATCCCTGTGGCCCCTGACGTCCTCAAAGAAAGATTTAACAGGTAAGACATAAATCTCTGTTTCTTCTGCGGCAGAAGTCAGAGGCCAGAGGGATAACAGTGGGATATCCTAAATCAGCCACCTAAGGGTGGGGACGTGCTTGGGCCGCAGCTAGTACACTCAGGCCAAATGTTGAGTCCTATGAGGCAAACGTGTCAAACGCATAGAAGCGTAAGAAAGTATGAGGTGACGACCTAGTTGCCGCCTTGCAAAAATTGCTCTGCTGTTACACCACCCCTAACAGCCCAAGACGCACCCACAGACCTTGTGGAATGAGCCCAGATGGAACCGGGGAGGGAGCGCCCAAGTAAGCTTGCTTGATAACAAACCTCAGCCACCGGGCAATAGTCTACTTTGTAGCAGGTCAACCTCTCTTGAAATCCATAGAGGACAAAAAGATACTTCCTAAGGGTTTTAGGGCAACGCACATAGATGCACAAAGCACGTACCACATCCAGAAAATGGTGCTTTGGAGAGGCATCCGACCTACGAAAGGCCGGGACCACCACCTCCTGGTTCACATGAAACCTGGACACCACCTTGGGAAGGTGTGAAGGAACAGTTTGAAGAACCGCCCTACCAGGATGAAAAACCAGGAGAGAACACAGACAGAGCCAACAAATCAGACACCCTCCTGGCTTAAGTAATGGCCAACAGAAAATCTGTTTTCCCTGTAAGTCAGCACAGATCCACTGATCGCAAGGGTTCAAAAGAGGGGCCCTGAGAACCAGAGAAAGATCCTATGGAGCGATGGTGGAACAAACGGAGGTTGGGTGCTCAAGACCTCTGCAAGAAAGTGCGGACATCCTGCAACAATGCCAACCGCCTGCAGAAGAGAATAGACAAGGCCCACACCTGCCCCTTCAAGAAGACAGTCAGAGGCCAGCCTCCAAACCCTTTTGCAGAGAGGACAGAATCCGAGACAAATGGTAAGTCTTGGGATTAAATTGACGGGAGCGACACCAGGAAAAAGTAAGTCTGCCAGATGCAATGATAAGCACAAGCTGAAGATGGCCTACGAGCCCTGAGCTTAGTCGAAATCACCCTTGAATTTTAACAAGTAGGTCTCAACAGATTTTAGCAAGTAGGTAACAAGTAGGTCTCAACAGCCACCTCAAAGACAGCCACTTCAGACTGGGGTGGAGGCAAGGACCTTGTGTAAGCAGATCTGGCCAGAGACAGATGGATTGGAGGGGCCACTGACTGGGCCTGGAGATCTGAGAACCAGACCAGCCAGGGCCAATGTGGGGCCATCAGGATCCATGTGCCTCCTTCAACTTGCGAAGGACTCTGAGAAAGAGCGAGAAGGGGGGAAAGGCATACATGAGAGCGAACGGGCATGGGGCCGACAGAGCGTCTACCATGCAAGCTCCTGGGACTCGAGACCTGGACTCGTACAGGGTGACCTGGCGATTGTGGCATGATGCCATTAAATCCACCTCCGATCTACCAACATATGGAACGCCTCGGAATGGAGGGTCCATTCGCCGGCATCCAGAGTCTGACAGCTCAAAATGTCCGCTTCCCAATTGGGGACACCTGGAATAAAGATTACTGACAATTCGGGGATCTTGGTTTCCGCCCAGTGGCCTCCGCCATTGCCGCCCCACTCAGAGTGCCACCCGGTGATTGATCTAAGCCGACTGGACCTGCACCGGGCAATCTTGAAGCCAAGGCTCCGCCTGGTGGAGAGCCAGCAGGACTGCCCTCAGTTCTAGAATGTTGAAGAAGTCCAAAGCACCTGAAAGGGTTTCTGATACGTGACCACTCCCCAGCTGCAGAGACTGGCATCTGTGGTGAGGAGAGTCCACCGGTGGATCCAAAACGGCCTCCCCTCCATGAGGTTCTGATCTAGAAGCCACCATAACAGGGAGATCCGTGCTGCCGGTGACAAGACAATCAGGTGTGATCGTAGATTGGATTACTACTCAACCATTTTTTGAGAATTTCCCGTTGTAGGGGGCGAGAGTGGAATACTCTGCCATGTCGAAGGCTGACACCATGGTTCCCAGGACCCTCATGCAGGTATGGATTGTGACACACCTGAGGGAGAGGAGATGCTGAACGCGGGACTGCAGAGCCTTGCGGCGTACCTCCGGCAAGTAAATATGCGGATGGACTGTGTCCAACAGAGCCCCTACGTGAACCATGGATTGTGCAGGAATCATGGAAGACTTTGTCCAGTTGATAACCCAGCCGTGGCATTTCAGGACCTCTACAACCTTGGTCAAATGTGCCTGGAGAACCTGAGGTGACTGTGCCAGGATCAACAGGTCATCCAGATACGGAAGAATCTGGACACCATGGTTGCAAAGAGTACCATCACTGCCATGACCTTCGTAAACACCCTGGGTGCCATGGCAAGGCCGAAAGGCAGAACCTGAAAATGACGGTCCTGCAGAGCAAACCTCAGAAATCGCCAGTGTGCCTGTTTGATGGGTATATGCAAAAACACATCCTGGATGTCGAGGGATGCCATGTCGTCCCCCGAATGTAACACCAAAATGATGGACCGCAAGGTTTCCATATTGAACTTTGGGATCCTGACAAATTAGTTGATCCTCTTTAGATTTAGAATGGGACGGAAAGACCCATTGGACTTCCGCACCAAGAAAAGACTGGCGTAAAAACCTGTGCCTCGTTGAGACTGGAACGGGAGCTATGACCCTTGCAGACAGTAGCTTCTGTATGTCCTGCTCCAGAGCGGTGTGCTTTTCCCAAGTCCCTGGGAGAACTTGTGGAAAAGAATGAGCTTGGCGTTAGACAGTGAAAAGTTATTAAGTAGCCTTGTGAGACCACATCCCGAACCCACACGTCTGTTGTGGATTCTAGCCAAACGTTCGAAAACCGTAGCAGGCGGCCCACCACCCTGGGATACCCAGGTGGAGCGCTGCCCCGTCATGCCGAGGGCTTATCCTTTGGCTTGGGGTCAGGGCGTCAGGTGGCCCAGGGACATTTTCCCTTGGATTTGGAGGACTTTGTAGGCTGGGGCTGAGCTTTTGTGTATGACTGCCGTAGGGGGCAGTCATACACAAAAGCTCAGCCCCAGCCTGCAAAGTCCTGCCCTGAAAACGAAAGGACTAAAACATTGGACGGGGACGTGGAGTAGATGGCAGGAAAGACACCTTTGACGCAGCCACCATGGCCACAATTTTGACCAACTCTGATCCAAACAAGAGGGAACCTAATCATCTAATGTGGCCTCCCCCAAATATAGTGCAGCTTGAACAGGTCATCTGCACTACCCCCTTCTGCAATAATATTAGCGAGTGCAGAAGTCCATTCCACCATGGCCTTAGCCACCCAGGCAGATGCCAGGGTAGGCCACAGAAACGCCCTGGAGGTTGTAAACATGAGCTTAAGAAAGTTCTCTAACTTTCGGTCAGCGGGATCTTTAAGGGAGGTGGTCGGAATGGGGAGACTAGAGGAATGCACAATCTTAGCAACATGTGCGTCAACCTGGTCTCCCAGCATACCCTAACCTCTGGAGGGAGCGGAAACCAGAATCAATGTGCCCCTTATGCCTTAAACTTGCAAAGTACTCTGAGGAGCGAGATGGGGAGGGGGGGGGAAGGTGTACAACAAAGCAAACAGCAACAGGGCTGACAAGGCACCTACCATGCAAGCCTCCGGGTCGCGATACCTGGACCCGTATAGGCTAACCTAGTGGTTGTGGTGTGATGCCATCAAGTCCACCTCGGGTCTGCCCCAACGGTGCAGCAACAACTGGAATACCACAGGATGGAGAGCCGATTCTCCGGCATCCAGAGTCTGACGGCTGAGAAAGTCTGCTTCCCAATTGAGGACCCCAAGATAAAGATTGCAGAGAGAGGAGGGATCTTCCACTCTGACCACTGAAAATTGCGGGAGGACTCTTCCATAGCCGCAGGCCACGGAGACTGGCAACCGTGGTGAGGAGAGTCCACCTGTGAATCCAAAACGGTCTCTTCTCTAAGGTTCTGGTCTAGAAGCCACCAGAACAGGGAGATCCATACTGCTGGCAATAAGGCAATCAGGTGGGACTAAAGATTGGTATAAGACCCGATCACTTGTTGAGGATCTCTCGTTGGAGAGGGCATGAGTGTTAGTGAGCATGCTACACCATGTCAAAGACCAATACCATAGAGCCCAAGACCCTCATGCAGGCATGAATTGATACCGCCTGAGAGGAAAC
The DNA here is from genome assembly GCF_055691185.1 of Crinia signifera. Lineage (NCBI taxonomy): Eukaryota > Metazoa > Chordata > Amphibia > Anura > Myobatrachidae > Crinia > Crinia signifera. The sequence goes on from NC_139221.1 coordinate 333,477,191, forward strand.
GCCGGACTGAAAAGTCCTGCAATGTACCTCCGGAAAGTAGATTCGCTGATGAACAGTATACAGTTGGGCCCCCAGATGGATCATGGACTGAGCTGGAAGCATAGAGGACTTGGGCCAATTGATGATCCAGCAGTGATGTTCCAGGACCTCCACCACATTGGCCGACTGCTCCAGGATCAGCAGGTTGTCCAGATACCCTGATTGCGAAGTCTGCTGCCCATCACCATGACCATCGTAAACACCTGGGGTGCAGTGGTTAGGCCGAAAGGCAGCACTTGAAACTGGAAATGATGGTACTGCAGTGCAAACCGCTGAAATTGTTGATGTTCCTGTTTGATGGGGATATACAGGTACGCATCCTGGATGTCCAAGGACGCCATGTAGTCCCCTGGTTTTAAGGCCTGGAACTATGGATTGCAAGGTTTCCATCCTGAACTTTGCGACTCAAATTTGTTGAGCAATTTTAAAATTGAGGATGGGGCGGAAAGACCCATGGACATCTGGACCAAGAAGAGGCAAGGATAAAAAACCTGTGCCTCGCTGAGGCGCAGGTACCGGAGCTATGACCCCAGGAGCTTCTGGATGGCCTGCTCCAGAGCTCTGCACTTTTCAATGTTCTTTGGAGAACTTGTGGAAAAGAACGAGCATGGTGGACAACGCAGGAAAGGTTACAAAGTAGCCTTGGGAGACCACATCCCAAACCCATGCATATGTCGGATTCCAGCCCAACATGTCATCTGCACTACCCTACTCTGCAACAGTAGCTGCGAGGGTGGAAATCCATTCCACCCTGGCCTTATCCACCCAAGCGGAAGCGGATGTGGTATGAATGAGCTTAAGGAAGTTCTCCAACTTCCAATCAGCTGAGTCCTTAAGGGATGTGGTTGGAATAGGGAGAGTAGAGGATCACACAATCTTAGCGACATGTGCATCCACCCTGGGGGCTGTTTCCCAGCGGTCACTATCCTCCCGAGGGAGAGGGTAAAGGGTAGCAAAGCGTAAATTTCCTATTTGGTATCTCGCAGGCCTTTGAGAGGAGATCCTCCAAGTCCTTAGACTTAGGGAATACAGCCAAGGTCCGTTTGGGACGGTTAAAAGTTGGTCCCGAGGACCTGGGCAGATCAGCAGGGTACAGTAAATGTAAGACCTCCGTTACCAAGGCCGCTACATTAATGCATGACGAGGCATCTTTCCTTGTGGTGTCATCGTGCTCATCATCCCTGTCAACCAGTTGTCCCTCCTCATCTTCAGAATCAGTATCATGATGGAGGAGGGGCAGGAGGGAAGAGGCCTCCCTGACTAGAGCCTTGCGGCTACTGCTGCCCATACACTTGTGAGCTATTGCATGCAATCATTCGATTTCAACCACATCTGGCTGATAAATCGAATGATTGTATGCATTTTTAAGGGGACATTCAACGCGGGCACGCTGGTCAAATGTAGGGTCTCAAGATCTTATGTGTTATACATAATATTTATCGAATTGCAGAAGCAATCGCATGTGGTTCTTAACCACATGCAATGCTCGAATGCAATCTGCAGGTGGGGGATGGAGGGAACGCTTTTTCATCCGCGTGGGGATGGGGAGAGGGGGCCGGAGGGACCGCTGGCGGCGTGGGAGACGGCGGCATTATGTAGCACAAGTAGCGCTAGCGGGCGGAAGGGGTCTGTCAGCAGTGGCGGCAGAAGTATTTAAAACACTGGGCAGCCCTCTGATTGATTGGCTGAGATCTCAGCCAATCAGAGGGCTGCCCAGTGTTTAAACAATTCTGCCTTAGCGCTACATAACTCTGCCAGCACCCGATGTGCCATCTCAAGATGGCATACGACATCGGGTGCTGCAAAGGGGGCACTTTAGCACCACAAGATGCGATCGGGTTCGATGGACATCGCACTGCGATATGGCATCGAATCCGATCGCACAAGTGTATGGGCAGCATACCAATCGTACCCTGTAAGGATTTTTGGATGCCCTGGACTGAGGCAGATAAAGCACGCGCCCAAGCGGGCTCCACCACAAGGGAGGGCAATGCTGGAGACGTGGATGGCCTCACAGGCTGCAGGGACGGTGCAGATGAGAGCTTACCTACTAGCTCTGTCATAACCGGAGTAAGGGACTTGGACAAGTAGGCTCCTGAGAGGAGGCCGTATCTGTGGGCTGCCCCTGCGCATTGTGACATCTTTGGCATAAACCCTCCTGATTGACGCTGGGCGAACTCCGAAGTGCCGAAACGCGTTGGAGCGTGGCCTAGCGTTAATCATCTGAACAGTGTAACCGCTCCGACTAGCAGAGGGAAATCTGCAGATTTTATGCTGTCAGTGTGCGGTCTTGATACCGCCACATTTGGCACGTGATTTTATTACCACCACCAATTGTGGAATTGTTTTAAAGTTTATGAACTTTTTACTTGGTTAATTCCACTATGGAGCGCTTCTATATGTCTTTTTAGAAATTAATTATCCTGTGGATCCAGGAACCCCTTTTGGGGTGTTATACGAAGCAGCCGGTCTCATTACAGACTTCAGTGCAGAGGAAGCAGTGAAAAAGATTTTTCTTCCTCTACCTGGGACTTGTAGTTCCACAAGAAAAATGAATGGTATTTAAAACCTTTGCGCAATAACTAATTTTCTTTGATATAGATTAGATAGATAGATAGACATTATATATATATATATATATATATATATATATATATATATATATATATATATATATATATATATATATATATATATATATATATATATATATAATTAGGGCGGAGTGAAAAAACTGAAATTGAGAAATAAAAAATCGGCTAGTGTGGAAAAGTTGTGACTTGACTTGAATAAGAAACGTGCAAAACCATTTTGATCTGAGTCAACATCTTCTGTTCGGGCAAGAGGCCTGAAGTTTCACTTTTTTGGTGAAAATGACGAAAACTATGAAGATGCTCCGATCTAGTTAAAATTATGTCAGGATGTCTTAGAGTGGTTCATTAATATACTTTAGCATAGTAAAAGAGAGTACGAGATTGTCCTAGTGCAAAGTGAATGACTTTGGTGGGAGAAAAAATCCCTAATAATTGACCCATTTTCATGGTCACAATTGTGAATATTGTGTGTTTTCTCCTGAACGTGTTTATAATAGAAGAAGCACAAATACTCTAAATGGAATTTCGGTGACACTGTGTGAAATATAACACTGCATAATAGCCCTTAATCAGACCTGATCCCAGTACAAATTTGTTCTCAAGATGGGCAAAACAAATGCTGCATTGCAGGTGGGGCAGATGTAACGTGCTGAGAGAGTTAAATTTGGGTGGGGTGTGTTGAAACTGAAATCTAAATTACAGTGTAAAAATAATGCAGCCGGTATTTACCTTGCACAGAAACAAAATCACACAAATCTAAAGGTGGCCATACATCTACAGATCGATTGTCAGATTGGGCCGGTTGGAACAAACAGCTGGTAATATCTGAATGACAGTTTTTCAGCATTTCAAAGCAAATGGTCAACTGTCATTTGCTCTCATCTTTTACCAGGATTTTGTTCCAACCAGACAGATCGGACAATAAATCTGTAGATGTATGGCCACCTTAAATCTCTCTGCACATGTTACATCTGCCCCACTTGCAGTCAAGAATTTTTTTGCCCATTTTGAGAACAAATTTGTACTGCGATCAGGTCTGATTAAGGGCCACTATGCAGTGTTATATTTCACACAGTGTCACTGAACTACATGAAATTGGATTTATGCTGCTCTCTTTGCAGTGCATATACAAAGATAGACAATCCTGTGTATATAAATAAGAAATAACTGTTGCAGTCTGTTATTGAAAAACAGTAACTGTTACAATAAGTATTACAAGTAAGTGTAAACTGTCTAATGTATCATTTTACATATCACTTCTGTTTATTGGCAGAAAAACAGTGTTGCATCCCCTATACTGGGAACATGATTGGGCTGCATTACAGCATATAATTATGCCAAAGATAAGCCAATATATTAACTGTTAAATACGTTGAAGTGTATTATGATGTAATAAATTGTAAGCTTGCAGCAGGGCCCTCTAACCCCCAAGTCTGTCTGTCATTACCCAGTTTGTTTTATCACTGTCTACTATTGTAAAGCGCAACGGAATCTGCTGCGCTATATAAGAAACTGTAAATAAATAAATAAACAAATACATCTAATGTTTAGGGGAAAAAAAACAAGAACATTGATTAAAAAAATAACAGGTTAATCATTCTATGAGTGGTGTCCAGCAGTACATATATTCCAATCATTGTGTTCATTTCTAGGCAGCAGGGCCGTCTTAACAGCAGTGTGGGCACCTGGGCAAAGCAATGCACTGGGGCCCTTACCCATTCTCTCCTCCTAGGGGTGGGGGGTGGTATCAGCAGCAGCTTTGATGTCCCACGGGTGGCAGGTGGTGCTCTATCTTCCATTCAACATGTAGGACCTGGAGTAGTAACTTCTGCTAATTACTCCTTTACTGCACAGGTGGTGGGAGGGAGAACACTAACGTGTGGAAGGGGGCACTGAGCTGTATGAAGGGTCCCTTGTAAATGACTTCCAGGGAGGTAGGGGGTGTTTTATACACAGGGGACGGTTGGATAATGGAGTGGGCTTAATATTCGTCATTTTCCGGTGGAAGGGCAGCTTGTTTGACTGCAGATATCGCCATTATCTGGAAATAGATTTCTTAGCCTAGGATAAAAAACTAGAGTCCCAACTTTCAGGAGGTGCTGGGAACTTGGGTATCAGAGATCAGGAGCCAGAGCAATCCATTGACAAAAATATAAAACTACACCAGACGTTTGGAGCTGGAGCAGGGACCAGCTGCTGGAAGGCTGATATCTCTGGTTCTGGGCATGACAGAGACAAGCCGCTAGTGTCAGAGAGAACCTGAGAAATATGACTGGAAATTGTAATTAACAGGTCGGATGTGGACTGCTGCTTTGAAGTTGGATATCTGCAGTTCCCCAGGGCCGATTTTCAAAATTCTGGTATCCCTGGAAAAAGGGGATCCTCAGCTATCAACATAGAGCCCTTATACGCCTGGGGCCCCTAGGCAAGCGCCCATTAAGCCCATACAAAAAGACGGCCCTGCTAGGCAGGATTGATCAACAATACTTATTACAGCATAATGCACTTTAATGTATTTAACTGTTAATATATTGGCTTATCTTTGGCATAATTATATGCTGTAATGCAGCTGCAGGTGGGGCAGATGTAACATGTGCAGAGGGCGTTAATGTGGCCATACATCTACAGATTTATTGTCCGATCTGTCTGTTTGGAAGAAAATACTGGTAATGGATGAGAGCACTTTGCTTTGAAATGCTGGAAAACTGCCAAAAACTGTCATTCAGATATTACCAGGTATTTTTTCCAACCAGCCAGATCTGACAATTGATCTGTAGATGTATGGCCACCTTTAGATTTGTGTTGAGTTATTTTGTTTCTGTGCAGGGTAAATACTTGCTGCATTATTTTTACACTGCAATTTAGATTTCCGTTTCAACACACCCCACCCAAATTTAACTCTCTCAGCACGTTACATCTGCCCCACCTGCAATGCAGCATTTGTTTTGCCCATTTTGAGAACAAATTTGTACTGCGATCAGGTCTGATTAAGGGCTATTATGCAGTGTTATATTTCACACAGTGTCACTGAAATTCCATTTAGAGTATTTGTGCTTCTTCTATTATAAACACGTTCAGGAGAAAACACACAATATTCACAATTGTGACCATGAAAATGGGTCAATTATTAGGGATTTTTTCTCCAGCCAGTCAGTCACTTTGCACTAGGACAATCTCGTACGCTCTTTTACTATGCTAAAGTATATTAATGAACCACTCTAAGACATCCTGACATTTATAACTAGATTGGAGCATCTTTATAGGTTTCGTTATTTTCACCTAAAAAGTGAAACTTTAGGCCTCTTGCCAGAACAGAAGATGTTGACTCAGATCAAAAAGCTTTTGCACGTTTCTTATTCAGGTCAAGTCACAACTTTCCCACACTAGCCGATTTTGAATTTCTCAATTTCAGTTTTTTCACTCCGCCCTAATATATATATATATATATATATATATATATATATATATATATATATATATATATATATATATATATATATATATATATATATATATATATATATATATATATATATATATATATATATATATATATATATATATATATATATATATATATATACACACACATACACACACACACACACATATATACAATAATACTAAGCGCACAATTCTTTCAGAGACCCAGAATCAGTCCAATAATATCCAATAATGTGTGCAGCTTCTTTCAGAGGGATGTACCAAATCCCAACGGGGATACTTGCAAAAAAAAAAAAAAAGAAAGAGAAAGAAAGCGCACCAATGAGCCAGAGTATCATAAAGAATATTCAATGCTTTTAATGCTCACATACATTGTGGTTTGGGAATAAAGGCTTGCCTCGTAACATGTGAATTCACCACGTATCAACATCAGACCGCTGGACAGAAATCCAAACGCCAGAGCCGCCACGGGAAGAAACACACAGAGCCGCCTCGATCACACTGGAAGTGGGACGTCACTACGTCGGACCAACAAGCCACGCCCAACGAGTTTCCTCAAAGGAATGGACTTCGTCAGGGGGTGTGGTTACCTCAGGTGAGTATCAAGCTTATATACCCTTATTCTCTTTGCAGGTGACATCGTTCAGAGTGATAAGGCATCTTCACCACGTAAGTCCTCCCCCAACCAGTCATGACACCCGACAGGCTGTTTCGGTGCTCACTGCACCTTAGTCATGGGCTCCTGAAGATGCCTTATCACTCTCATGCTAAGTAGACGTGTCCTCCTTTACTTTTAAAGTCTTTTTTGCTACATTGTCCGATATGCACTTTATATGCCTAATAAAATGATCTTTTTTCTGATGTTGCTGGCTCATTTTTGTATAATTACCATTTTTGTGAGCTTCAGCACTCCTGTCATTGACCTTTGTGTGCAGCCTAGACTCATGGTCTGTGTGTATATATATATATCCCCTTCCTGCGCTTACAATGTAGGAGCGGCACCTCTGTTAGGCAAGACCCAAATAATAGAAATGGAAAATGGGGGTTTCAGAGGGCGCTATAGATGGTAAATCAATCACTTTAAGTAGCTATTAACATTTAATATAAAATATACAAACATAAAAAACCATATCAGGGTATCATATATACACAAGTGGTGAACAATCGTATGTAAGTTCAACTCAGTTCAGTTAGTCAATTCGGAAACAAGGAGCCCAACGCGTTTCCTGACTTCATCAGGGGCAGAGAATGCAACCGATAATAACTGTGTGTGTCCTATATAAGAGTATCTGGAGACGGGTATTTCAATATCTGTCCGATACAATTCAGGGCAACAAAGAATCGTCCTCAAATAGCACAGCAGGTTCCGTTACAGTGTCTTATATAGCGCAGCAGATTCCGTTACAGTGTCTTATATAGCGCAGCATATTCCGTTACAGTGTCTTCTATAGCGCAGCATATTCCGTTACAGCATCTTATATAGCGCAGCAGATTCCGTTACAGTGTCTTCTATAGCGCAGCATATTCCGTTACAGCATCTTATATAGCGCAGCAGATTCCGTTACAGTGTCTTATATAGCGCAGCAGATTCCGTTACAGTGTCTTATATAGCGCAGCAGGTTCCGTTACAGTGTCTTATATAGCGCAGCAGATTCCGTTACAGCGTCTTATATAGCGCAGCAGGTTCCGTTACAGTGTCTTATATAGCGCAGCAGATTCCGTTACAGTGTCTTCTATAGCGCAGCAGATTCCGTTACAGTGTCTTCTATAGAGCAGCAGATTCCGTTACAGTGTCTTATATAGCGCAGCAGATTCCGTTACAGTGTCTTATATAGCGGCAGCAGATTCCGTTACAGTGTCTTCTATAGTGCAGCAGATTCCGTTACAGTGTCTTCTATAGCGCAGCAGATTCCGTTACAGTGTCTTATATAGCGGCAGCAGATTCCGTTACAGTGTCTTCTATAGTGCAGCAGATTCCGTTACAGTGTCTTATATAGCGCAGCAGATTCCGTTACAGTGTCTTATATAGCGGCAGCAGATTCCGTTACAGTGTCTTCTATAGTGCAGCAGATTCCGTTACAGTGTCTTCTATAGTGCAGCAGATTCCGTTACAGTGTCTTATATAGCGCAGCAGATTCCGTTACAGCGTCTTATATAGCGCAGCAGGTTCCGTTACAGTGTCTTATATAGCGCAGCAGGTTCCGTTACAGTGTCTTCTATAGCGCAGCAGATTCCGTTACAGTGTCTTCTATAGCGCAGCAGATTCCGTTACAGTGTCTTCTATAGAGCAGCAGATTCCGTTACAGTGTCTTATATAGCGCAGCAGATTCCGTTACAGTGTCTTATATAGCGGCAGCAGATTCCGTTACAGTGTCTTCTATAGTGCAGCAGATTCCGTTACAGTGTCTTCTATAGAGCAGCAGATTCCGTTACAGTGTCTTATATAGCGCAGCAGATTCCGTTACAGTGTCTTATATAGCGCAGCAGATTCCGTTACAGTGTCTTCTATAGTGCAGCAGATTCCGTTACAGTGTCTTCTATAGAGCAGCAGATTCCGTTACAGTGTCTTATATAGCGCAGCAGATTCCGTTACAGTGTCTTATATAGCGCAGCAGATTCCGTTACAGTGTCTTCTATAGTGCAGCAGATTCCGTTACAGTGTCTTATATAGCGCAGCAGATTCCGTTACAGTGTCTTCTATAGCGCAGCAGATTCCGTTACAGTGTCTTCTATAGCGCAGCAGATTCCGTTACAGTGTCTTATATAGCGCAGCAGATTCCGTTACAGTGTCTTATATAGCGCAGCAGATTCCGTTACAGTGTCTTATATAGCGCAGCAGATTCCGTTACAGTGTCTTATATAGCGCAGCAGATTCCGTTACAGTGTCTTATATAGCGCAGCAGATTCCGTTACAGCGTCTTATATAGCGCAGCAGATTCCGTTACAGCGTCTTATATAGCGCAGCAGATTCCGTTACAGTGTCTTATATAGCGCAGCAGATTCCGTTACAGCGTCTTATATAGCGCAGCAGATTCCGTTACAGTGTCTTATATAGCGCAGCAGATTCAGTTACAGCGTCTTATATAGCGCAGCAGAATCCGTTACAGTGTCTTATATAGCGCAGCAGATTCAGTTACAGCGTCTTATATAGCGCAGCAGATTCCGTTACAGCGTCTTATATAGCGCAGCAGATTCCGTTACAGCGTCTTATATAGCGCAGCAGATTCCGTTACAGTGTCTTATATAGCGCAGCAGATTCCGTTACAGCGTCTTATATAGCGCAGCAGATTCCGTTACGTCTTACATAGCGCAGCAGATTCCGTTACAGTGTCTTATATAGCGCAGCAGATTCCGTTACAGTGACTTATATAGCGCAGCAGATTCCGTTACAGTGTCTTATATAGCGCAGCAGGTTCCGTTACAGCGTCTTATATAGCGCAGCAGATTCCGTTACAGCGTCTTATATAGCGCAGCAGATTCCGTTACAGCGTCTTATATAGCGCAGCAGATTCCGTTACAGCGTCTTATATAGCGCAGCAGATTCCGTTACAGCGTCTTATATAGCGCAGCAGATTCCGTTACAGTGTATTATATAGCGCAGCAGATTCCGTTACAGTGTCTTATATAGCGCAGCAGGTTCCGTTACAGTGTCTTCTATAGCGCAGCAGATTCCGTTACAGTGTCTTCTATAGCGCAGCATATTCCATTGTGCTTTACAATTGGAAACAACAGTGAGTAAACAAACTGGGTAGATAGAAACCGACATGTAGGTAGGAGGGCCATGCTCGCAAGCTTACGGATAAGGATGATAGGAGGGATACATAAGGATAGAATTCCATAGCATGGCAGTCCCATCATATTACAGGACAGTCCTGATGGGATGTAATTAGATATGAACGCTACTGGAGGTTGTGTGGGGGTCCTGAATATCATAGGCTTGCCTGAAGAGGTGAGTTTTCAGGGAACGTTTGGAGGCTAGAGAAGAGTCTAAGGGGGGTATTCAATGTCAGCGGCACGGCTGTCGAGCTAGCGTGACAGCCGTGCCCCTGTCCCGTTTTCGGTCAGTTTGCCTGGAGCTTGGCAGTCGGGATTCAATGTCCCGGCTGCCGAGCGGCGAGAAGGGGGCGTGGCCGCGAGTTGATGACGAAAATAGACGAGCTCCGGCCAGGAGCTCGCCTATTTCCGGCTTTTCTCAGCAGAACGAGCCCGACAGCTTGTGATGTCGGGCTCGTTCTGCGCAAAACCCCTGTTCAATGCTGTCGGGGAAGACAGCATTGAATAGGGCCCCGCAGCCATCTACCCCGTCGGGAGATGGCTGCGGGAGCTCAAATGACATTGCATACCCCCCTTAATGTGCGTAGAAGGGCATTCCATAAGGTGGGAGATGCCCAACAAAAGTCCTGCAAGTGTAAGTGGGAGCGAGTAATGAGTGTGGATGAGAGATGCAGATCTTGTGCAGAGCGGAGAGGTTGGGTGGGGATATATTTTGAGATAAGCAAAGAGATATGTCGGTGTAGGAGAGGGAGTTGTGTTCATAAGTTTACATACACTAGCAGAATTTCTGATATTCTGGCCATTTGTCAGAGAATATGAAGGATAACTCACACACTTTTCTGTCACTCATGCTCAGTGGTTGGGTGACACCATTTATGGTCACACAACTGGGTTTACAGTTTTTAAATCAGAGTGACAACAGAACCTGCCCAAATGACCCTGATCACAAGTTTACATACCCCAGTTCTTAATACCGTGTATTGCCCCCTTTAACATCAATGTCAGCTGGAAGTGTTTTGTGGTAGTTGTGGATGAAGCTCTTTATTTTCTCAGGTGGTAAAGCTGCCCATTCTTCTTGGGGAAAGGCCTCCAGCTCCTGTAAATTCTTGGGCTGTCTTGCATGAGCTGCACGTTTGAGATCTCCCCAGAGTGGTACAATGATAGTGAGGTCAGGCGACTGAGATGGCCACTCTAGAACCTTCACTTTATTCTGCTGTAGCCAATGACAGGGCGACTTGGCCTTGTGTTTTGGATCATTGTCATGTTGGAACATCCAAGTACGTCCCATGCGCAGCTTCCGGGCTGATGAGTGCAGATGTTCCTCCAGTATTTTCTGATAACATGCTGCATTCATCTTGCTATCAATTTTGGCCACGTTCCCAGTGCCTTTGTAGCTCACACATCCCCAAAACATCAGCGATCCACCTCTGTTTCACAGTAGGAATGGTGCACCTTTCATCACAGGCCTTGTTGACTCCTCTCCAAATGTAACGTTTATGGTTGTGGCCAAAAAGTTAAATTTTGGTCTCATCGCTCCAAATGACTGTTCCAGAAGTGTTGAGGCTTGTCTCGTGCTGTTTAGAGTATTGTAAGCGGGATGTTTTGTGGCATTTGCGTAGTAATGGCTTTCTTCTGGCGACTGCACCATGCAGCCATTTTTCTTCAAATGCCTCCTTATTGTGCATCTTGGAACAACCGCACCACTTTATTTCAGAGTCCTGTATTTCAGCTGAAGTTATTTGTGGATTTTTCTTTGCATCCTGAACAATTTTCCTGGCAGTTGTGGATGAAATTTTTGTTGGTCTACCTGACCGTGATTTGGTTTCCACAGAATCCCTCATTTTCCACTTCTTAATTAGAGTGTGTACACTGCTGATTGGCATTCTCAATTGCTTGGATATCTTTTTATATCCCTTTCCTGTTTTATACAATTTAATTACCTTTTCCCACAGATCCTTTGACAATTATTTTGCTTTCCCCATGACTCAGATTCCAGACACGTCAGTGCAGTACTGGATGAAAGATGCAAGGGTCTTCCAGGAGACCAGAAACTCACTGACCTTTTACACACACACACACACACTCACTGATTACAAGCAAACAGATCACAGGTGAGGATGGTTACCTTTAGTAGCTATTCAAACCCGTTTGTGTCCACTTGTGTGCATGTTATCAGGCCAAAATCTCCAGGGTATGTAAACTTTTGACCAGGGTCATTTGAGTAGTTTCTGTTGTCATCATGATTTAAAAAAAAAAGTAAACACAGTTGTTTGACAATAAATGGCTTCACCCAACCACTAACCATGAGTGACAGAAAAGTTTGTGAGTTATCATTCATATTCGGACAAATGGCCAGTAAATTTGCAAATTATGCTAGGGTATGTAAACTTATGAGCACAACTGTAAAAAAAAAATATATATATATATATATATATATATATATATATATATATATATATATATATATATATATATATATATATATATATATATATATATATATATATATATATATATATATATATATATATATATACACAGTGGTCGAAGTGGAAATTTTGAAGTGGGGGTATGGAAATTTTGAAGTGGGGGTATGGAAAAGTAAAGAGTGAATATAGTGCGCACCTTCGGACACCCCCCTGTCCATCAACGTCCCCTGCCAGACTGCCCCGTTGTACAGGGGTATTACAAAAGCACAATATGTGCTGCTGAGTGATCAGAGAGCATCCTGAGGGGGAAAAAAAACTTTTTTTTTTTATCTTCAGATTAAAGTGGGGGTATGCCATACCCCCGTATACCGCCCCACTTCGACCACTGTATATACATACATACATACATATATATATATATATATATATATATATATACACACACACACATATACATACATACATACATACATACATACATACATACATACACACACCCCAATGAGAATCCTGCATTTGCCCCTGGGGTGATTAGAACAGACCAGGATGCCTCCACACTTCAGAGCTAATAAAACTAGAAGAGTGGGCGAAAAATTGGAAAATGAGGTTAAATGCAAGGTGATGCATCTTGTGAGACAGAGCCAGTGTGCTAATCTTAGCTGGGTGGCACTGGGTAAAGTGGAACTGGAAGAGGATCTAGGAGTCCAAATCGACAACAAACTGCAGTGTAGTGCTCAATGTAATATAGCAACAAGTAAGGCCAACAGGATACTAGCATGTATATAAAGGGGTAAGGAGACTAGGGACACAAAATGTAATTATGCCATACCTGACCCTCTCCAAGGGGACACAATGCTCTGTTCCTGGACTTCCCTGGTAATGTAGGATTGCCCACACCTGTGGGGAGCTAGGTAACTGATAAGAAAGGTGTCACCACAGGTGCTGGCAATCATACATCACCAGGGACGCCCAGGTACAGAGCATTGTGTCCTCCTGGAGAGGGGCATGCTGGGAGGTATGGATAATGTATGATTGCCAGCACTTGTGGGGAGCTGGGTAACTGATGAGAACGGTGTCCCCACAGGTGCTGGCAATCCTACATTACCAGGGAAGCCCAGGAACAGAGCATTGTGTCCTCCTGGAGAGGGGCATGCTGGGAGGTATGGATAATGTATGATTGCCAGCACCTGTGTGGAGCTAGGTAACTGATAAGAAAGGTGTCACCACAGGTGCTGGCAATCATACATTACCGAGGAAGCCCAGGAACAGAGCACTGTGTCCTCCTGGAGAGGGGCATGCTGGGAGGTATGGATAATGTAGGATTGCCAGCACCTGTGAGGAGCCAGGTAACTGATAAGAAAGGTGTCACCACAGGTGATGGCAATCATACATTACCAGGGAAGCCCAGGAACAGAGCATGGTGTCCTCCAGGAGAGGGGCATGCTGGGAGGTATGGATAATGTATGATTGCCAGCACCTGTGTGGAGCTAGGTAACTGATAAGAAAGGTGTCACCACAGGTGATGGCCATCGTACATTACCAGGGAAGCCCAGGAACAGAGCATTGTGTCCTCCTGGAGAGGGGCATGCTGGGAGGTATGGATAATGTATGATTGCCAGCACCTGTGTGGAGCTAGGTAACTGATAAGAAAGGTGTCACCACAGGTGATGGCAATCCTACATTACCAGGGAAGTCCAGGAACAGAGCATTGTGTCCTCCTGGAGAGGGGCATGCTGGGAGGTTACTATGGCTAATGTATGATTGCCAGCACCTGTGGGGAGCTAGGTAACTGATAAGAAAGGTGTCACCACAGGTGCTGGCAATCCTACATTACCAGGGAAGCCCAGGAGCAGAGCATTGTGTCCTCCTGGAGAGGGGCATGCTGGGAGGTATGGATAATGTAGGATTACCAGCACCTGTGGGGAGCTAGGTAACTGATAAGAAAGGTGTCACCACAGGTGCTGGCAATCATACATTACCAGGGAAGCCCAGGAACAGAGCACTGTGTCCTCCTGGAGAGGGGCATGCTGGGAGGTATGGATAATGTAGGATTACCAGCACCTGTGGGGAGCTAGGTAACTGATAAGAAAGGTGTCACCACAGGTGCTGGCAATCATACATTACCAGGGAAGCCCAGGAACAGAGCATTGTGTCCTCCTGCAGAGGGGCATGCTGGGAGGTATGGATAATGTAGGATTGCCAGAACCTGTGTGGAGCTAGGTAACTGATAAGAAAGGTGTCACCACAGGTGATGGCAATCCTACATTACCAGGGAAGTCCAGGAACAGAGCATTGTGTCCTCCAGGAGAGGGGCATGCTGGGAGGTATGGATAATGTATGATTGCCAGCACCTGTGTGGAGCTAGGTAACTGATAAGAAAGGTGTCACCACAGGTGATGGCAATCATACATTACCAGTGAAGCCCAGGAACAGAGCATTTTCTCCTTCATACACCACATCTAGAACACGGAGTACAATTCTGGGCCCCGCACTATAAAAAAAGACATCATAGAACTGGAAAATGTCCAAAGAAGAGCAACAAAGCTAATCATGGGGTTGGAGAATTTAAGCTATGAAGACAGATTGGACAATTTGGGATTATTGACGCTTAAAGAAAAGTAGACGTGTAAGGGGAGAGCTGCTAACATGTACAAATACATCAGGGGTTAATATAGGGAACTGACAGGAGGAAGGACTCGAGGACACGTGGGCATGCGCTCAGACTGCAGTAAGTGCAGCAAAATTGTGAAACGCTCTTCCTGGAGAGCTGGTGCCGGCAGATGGAGAGCTGGTGCCGGCAGATGGAGAGCTGGTGCCGGCAGATGGAGAGCTGGTGCCGGCAGATGGAGAGCTGGTGCCGGCAGATGGAGAGCTGGTGCCGGCAGATGGAGAGCTGGTGCCGGCAGATGGAGAGCTGGTGCCGGCAGATGGAGAGCTGGTGCCGGCAGATGGAGAGCTGGTGCCGGCAGATGGAGAGCTGGTGCCGGCAGATGGAGAGCTGGTGCCGGCAGATGGAGAGCTGGTGTCGGCAGACTTAATAAATACGTTTAAAATAAGGTTGGACAAACATCTATTGGGTAAAATGATCCAGGGGTCCTAACAACAATCATAAATCAGAATACACAACACATAAGGGATGTAGCAAATGGATCAAACACACTAACCAAGGTTGTACTCAATGGACGCATGTCTTTATTTGGTCTTAACTACTATTTAAACACATTGCGATCGCCCAGTGATTAATATCCAGCATGAATAAGTCTACTTATCGCTGACCACCAGAGAACACTGGCCCTGACAGATCGCTCAGCACACAGCGCTGACACATTGCTATCGCCCGGTGATTAATATCCAGCATGAATAAGTCTACTTATCGCTGACCACCAGAGAACACTGGCCCTGACCGATCGCTCAGCACACAGCGCTGACACATTGCTATCGCCCGGTGATTAATATCCAGCATGAATAAGTCTACTTATCGCTGACCACCAGAGAACACTGGCCCTGACCGATCGCTCAGCACACAGCGCTGACACATTGCTATCGCCCGGTGATTAATATCCAGCATGAATAAGTCTACTTATCGCTGGCCACCAGAGAACACTGGCCCTGACCGATCGCTCAGCACACAGCGCTGACACATTGCTATCGCCCGGTGATTAATATCCAGCATGAATAAGTCTACTTATCGCTGGCCACCAGAGAACACTGGCCCTGACCGATCACTCAGCACACAGCGCTGACACATTGCTATCGCCCGGTGATTAATATCCAGCATGAATAAGTCTACTTATCGCTGACCACCAGAGAACACTGGCCCTGACCGATCGCTCAGCACACAGCGCTGACACATTGCTATCGCCCGGTGATTAATATCCAGCATGAATAAGTCTACTTATCGCTGACCACCAGAGAACACTGGCCCTGACCGATCGCTCAGCACACAGCGCTGACACATTGCTATCGCCCAGTGATTAATATCGAGCATGAATAAGTCTACTTATCGCTGACCACCAGAGAACACTGGCCCTGACAGATCGCTCAGCACACAGCGCTGACACATTGCTATCGCCCGGTGATTAATATCCAGCATGAATAAGTCTACTTATCGCTGGCCACCAGAGAACACTGGCCCTGACAGATCGCTCAGCACACAGCGCTGACACATTGCTATCGCCCAGTGATTAATATCCAGCATGAATAAGTCTACTTATCGCTGACCACCAGAGAACACTGGCCCTGACAGATCGCTCAGCACACAGCGCTGACACATTGCGATCGCCCGGTGATTAATATCCAGCATGAATAAGTCTACTTATCGCTGACCACCAGAGAACACTGGCCCTGACAGATCGCTCAGCACACAGCGCTGACACATTGCGATCGCCCGGTGATTAATATCCAGCATGAATAAGTATACTTATCGCTGGCCACCAGAGAACACTGGCCCTGACAGATCGCTCAGCACACAGCGCTGACACATTGCTATCGCCCGGTGATTAAAATCCAGCATGAATAAGTCTACTTATCGCTGACCACCAGAGAACACTGGCCCTGACCGATCGCTCAGCACACAGCGCTGACACATTGCTATCGCCCGGTGATTAATATCCAGCATGAATAAGTATACTTATCGCTGGCCACCAGAGAACACTGGCCCTGACAGATCGCTCAGCACACAGCGCTGACACATTGCTATTGCCCGGTGATTAATATCCAGCATGAATAAGTCTACTTATCGCTGGCCACCAGAGAACACTGGCCCTGACATATCGCTCAGCACACAGCGCTGACACACTGCTATCGCCCGGTGATTAATGTCCAGCATGAATAAGTCTACTTATCGCTGACCACCAGAGAACACTGGCCCTGACAGATCGCTCAGCACACAGCGCTGACACATTGCGATCGCCCGGTGATTAATATCCAGCATGAATAAGTATACTTATCGCTGGCCACCAGAGAACACTGGCCCTGACAGATCGCTCAGCACACAGCGCTGACACATTGCTATCGCCCGGTGATTAAAATCCAGCATGAATAAGTCTACTTATCGCTGACCACCAGAGAACACTGGCCCTGACCGATCGCTCAGCACACAGCGCTGACACACTGCTATCGCCCGGTGATTAATATCCAGCATGAATAAGTATACTTATCGCTGGCCACCAGAGAACACTGGCCCTGACAGATCGCTCAGCACACAGCGCTGACACACTGCTATCGCCCGGTGATTAATATCCAGCGTGAATAAGTCTACTTATCGCTGACCACCAGAGAACACTGGCCCTGACAGATCGCTCAGCACACAGCGCTGACACATTGCTATCGCCCAGTGATTAATATCCAGCATGAATAAGTCTACTTATCGCTGACCACCAGAGAACACTGGCCCTGACCGATCGCTCAGCACACAGCGCTGACACATTGCTATCGCCCAGTGATTAATATCCAGCATGAATAAGTCTACTTATCGCTGACCACCAGAGAACACTGGCCCTGACAGATCGCTCAGCACACAGCGCTGACACATTGCGATCACCCAGTGATTAATATCCAGCATGAATAAGTCTACTTATCGCTGACCACCAGAGAACACTGGCCCTGACAGATCGCTCAGCACACAGCGCTGACACATTGCTATCGCCCGGTGATTAATATCCAGCATAAATAAGTCTACTTATCGCTGGCCACCAGAGAACACTGGCGCTGACAGATCACTCAGCACACAGCGCTGACACATTGCTATCGCCCGGTGATTAATATCCAGCATGAATAAGTCTACTTATCGCTGGCCACCAGAGAACACTGGCCCTGACCGATCACTCAGCACACAGCGCTGACACATTGCTATCGCCCGGTGATTAATATCCAGCATGAATAAGTCTACTTATCGCTGACCACCAGAGAACACTGGCCCTGACCGATCACTCAGCACACAGCGCTGACACATTGCTATCGCCCGGTGATTAATATCCAGCATGAATAAGTCTACTTATCGCTGACCACCAGAGAACACTGGCCCTGACAGATCGCTCAGCACACAGCGCTGACACATTGCTATCGCCCGGTGATTAATATCCAGCATGAATAAGTCTACTTATCGCTGGCCACCAGAGAACACTGGCCCTGACAGATCGCTCAGCACACAGCGCTGACACATTCCTATCGCCCGGTGATTAATGTCAAGCATGAATAAGTCTACTTATCGCTGACCACCAGAGAACACTGGCCCTGACAGATCGCTCAGCACACAGCGCTGACACATTGCTATCGCCCGGTGATTAATATCCAGCATGAATAAGTCTACTTATCGCTAGCCACCAGAGAACACTGGCCCTGACAGATCGCTCAGCACACAGCGCTGACACACTGCTATCGCCCGGTGATTAATATCCAGCATAAATAAGTCTACTTATCGCTGGCCACCAGAGAACACTGGCCCTGACCGATCGCTCAGCACACAGCGCTGACACATTGCTATCGCCCGGTGATTAATATCCAGCATAAATAAGTCTACTTATCGCTGGCCACCAGAGAACACTGGCCCTGACCGATCGCTCAGCACACAGCGCTGACACATTGCTATCGCCCGGTGATTAATATCCGGCATGAATAAGTCTACTTATCGCTGGCCACCAGAGAACACTGGCCCTGACAGATCGCTCAGCACACAGCGCTGACACATTGCTATCGCCCGGTGATTAATATCCAGCATGAATAAGTCTACTTATCGCTGACCACCAGAGAACACTGGCCCTGACAGATCGCTCAGCACACAGCGCTGACACATTGCTATCGCCCGGTGATTAATATCCAGCATGAATAAGTCTACTTATCGCTGACCACCAGAGAACACTGGCCCTGACAGATCGCTCAGCACACAGCGCTGACACATTGCTATCGCCCGGTGATTAATATCCGGCATGAATAAGTCTACTTATCGCTGACCACCAGAGAACACTGGCCCTGACCGATCGCTCAGCACACAGCGCTGACACACTGCTATCGCCCGGTGATTAATATCCAGCATGAATAAGTCTACTTATCGCTGGCCACCAGAGAACACTGGCCCTGACAGATCGCTCAGCACACAGCGCTGACACATTGCTATCGCCCGGTGATTAATATCCAGCATTAAGTCTACTTATCGCTGACCACCAGAGAACACTGGCCCTGACAGATCGCTCAGCACACAGCGCTGACACATTGCTATCGCCCGGTGATTAATATCCAGCATGAATAAGTCTACTTATCGCTGACCACCAGAGAACACTGGCCCTGACAGATCGCTCAGCACACAGCGCTGACACATTGCTATCGCCCGGTGATTAATATCCAGCATGAATAAGTCTACTTATCGCTGACCACCAGAGAACACTGGCCCTGACAGATCGCTCAGCACACAGCGCTGACACATTGCTATCGCCCGGTGATTAATATCCAGCATTAAGTCTACTTATCGCTGACCACCAGAGAACACTGGCCCTGACCGATCGCTCAGCACACAGCGCTGACACATTGCTGTACATCGCTGAGTGCTGAGCCATCTACATTGCTTTGATCGTTCAGCAGTGTCATCCGGGACTCGCCCCATATATAGGCCCCTTTAGCGAGACACTGCACATTCTTAAATGGTGCCCATTGGTCAGACAGGTTCCCAGAAAATTTAAAAAACAAACAAGCTTTTCACAGAACTTACTGCGCCTATGTGCAGCAATAGCAAAAACTCAACCAATAGAAATGTGACACATTCAGGAGCGCTGGAGGGTAAAAAGGGAAGTGGGTGAGTGTGTGACAGGTTGTGCTCTCCCAGTGAAAGAGAAACGTGTAGCTAGTGGAGTGTATACAGCTGCTGTACCCCAGGCATGGACTCCTCTGCTGTACCCCAGGCGTGGGTGATTGTGTGTGTCCTAGGAAAATCTGAGGGAGGCCTTGTGCAGCTAAAGGAGGGGATACGTAGTAGATAAGGCTGTATAAAGACTTGCGTCCATCTAGTTCAACCTATGTTTATAGTAGCTAATCCGATATTTTAAAGACAGATATGTTACTTATTCGTACCCATGGATGTTTTTAACCAATAAATGTTTATCCAACCTCATTTTAAACATATTTATAGTGTCTGCCGACACCACTTCTCCAGGAAGAGAGAAGTAAAGAAATTTTTTCTCCTAGAATCTAGATGAACAAAATCTTTTTTCTTCTAATCTAAACTCGTGCCCTCGCGTCCTAGATTCCTTTCTAGCAGAAAAAAGGGTGTTTGACAGTTCCTTATATTGGCCCCTGATATATTTGTACATGTTAAGCATGTCCCTCCCTTAAACGTCTCTTCTCTAGTGTAAATAGTCCCAGATTGCTTAATCTCTCCTCGTAGCTTAAATTCTCCATTCCCCTAATCAGCTTTGTTGCTCTTCTTTGGATTTTTTCTAATTCTATGATGTCCTTTTTATAGTGCGGGGCCCAGAACTGCACTCCATATTTGAGGAGCGGTCTAACCAATGATTTGTACAGAGGCATAATTACTTTTGAATCCCTAGTTTCCATGCCCCTTTTAATTCATGCGAGAATTTTGTTGGCCTTTTCTGTTGCTATATTACATTGAGCACTACACCCCAGTTTGTTGTCTATTTGGACTCCTAGATCCTTTTCGAGTACTGATTTACCCAATTCATCCCCGCTTAGGTTATAACTAGCACACTGGTTATGTCTCCCAAGGTGCATGACCTTGCATTTGTTCACATTGAACCTCATCTTCCACTGTTTTCCCACTCATCTAGATTGTCAAGATCATTTTGAAGCGTGGTGACATCTTCTGATGATTTAATAACTCTGCACAGTTTTGTATCGTCCACAAAGATGGATACATTGCTGAGTAACCCCATCCCAATATCGTTAATAAAAATGTTAAATAAAATGGGCCCAAGAACCGAACCCTGTGGCACTCCACTTAGTACTGGTATCATATTAGATACGGCACCGTTCACGACCACTCTTTGTTCTCTATTACACAGCCAGTTCCCTACCCATCTGCAGATATTTTCCCCTAATCCCATGTCCTCCATTTTATTTATCAACCTCTTGTGTGGTTCGGTGTCGAAGGCTTTAGCAAAATCTAGGAAAATCACATCTACATCGTTTCCATTATCAAGGTTTTTGCTAACCTCTTCATAGAAACCAAGTAGATTAGTTTGGCATGAACGATTTTTCACGAACCCATGCTGGTTATTACTGAGTAAACTATGAAGGCCTAAATATTCCTGGATACCATCCCTTAAAAATCCTTCAAATAGTTTACCCACTATTGATGTTAAACTCACAGGTCTGTAATTAGCTGGATCCTCCTTTTTTCCTTTTTGTATAATGGCACTACCTCTGCTATTCTCCAGTATTTTGGTAACTTTCCTGATGATAGTGAATTATCAAAGATATAATGTAGAGGGGAAGCTAATTCCTCCCTTAATTCCATTAGTACCCTAGGATGAATCCCATCTGGCCCAGGTGAGTTATTTGTTTTGATTTTGCTGAGCCTTAATATTATTTCCTCGGTAGAGAAATCAATTGTACTTGTGTATTATCACGGCGCCCAATTTTCTTACGTACGGCACAGTAGGAAAATCGCATCGCATGCGCCATTGTAACGGCCGTGCGATGCGATTTTCCTATGTAATGTATTCAGTGCTCTTTTATTTATATTGTATAGGGTGTACAATGCCATTAGGTATACAATAATGACATACAATGAGGTTTTAGGCACCCCCCCCCCCAAAGCGTGGCAAGAGCAGCGAGCCCCGCGAGGGGTGGCGGAACGCGTCCTCCGACCTTTTCATACCCCTACTAAGAGGACTAGTGTTACACTTTGTGCCCTTCTATAGAATACAGTGTTTGTTCTACATCTCTCTCCTCGTTACCTGTGTGATTGCTGAACCTAATAATACCCGGTAATCAGACATAGACGTGCGTACACTCACCGCTGGGATCAGAAGGGTAGCCGCCCTGTCCGTATGCTGGCTGTGGGTACGGTTGGTTGGGATATGGACCGGTGGAATAGGCAGGAGGATATGGTGGCTGGTTGGGGTAGGGGACAGAGTTCGGGTAGGAGACCTCAGGAGGGTACGGTGCAGCATTGGGATAAGGGGTAACATTAGGGTATGGTGGCTGGCCATATCCGGGTGCCTGCACAGGACCTTGTCCGACAGGATAGGGGACATTAGAGTACGGATCCCCGGTGACCAGGAAGCTCTTCTCGTGTGACATCCTCAGTAATGCGAAATAAACCAGTCCCTGCAAAACACAATCATTACTCTCAGACTAAAATCTGGTCCCCCCTGTGCGCCAGGCTGTCCCCTCCCCCTTCCCTGTGCGCCAGGCTGTCCCCTCCCCCTTCCCTGTGTGCCAGACTGTCCCCTCCCCCATGCACCACTCTGTGCCCTCCCCAGTGCCCCTCCCCCATTCTGTACCCCCCCCCCCCCCCTGCGCCTTCCATGTGTGCCAGACTGTCCCCTCCCTGTGCACCAGTCAGTCCCCTCCCTCGTGCCCCTCATCTGTGCGCCAGGCTGACCCCTCCCCCATGCGCCAGGCTGACCCCTCCCCCATACCCATTCCGTGTGCGTCAGCCTGCCCCGTGCCCAGACTTGTGAAGAGTTACATAATAAGCACCCACACATCACATGACCCCAGCAGTTACATGTATGACGAGGGGTAATGCTGTGACACATGTATGAGGACAGCGGTGTGATGATGGCTACATAAGCACCCGCACATCACATGACCTCAGCAGTGTTACATGTATGACGAGGGGTAATGCTGTGACATGTTTGTAGTAAGACATGTGATGAAAGCTACATAATAAGCACCCGCACATCGCATGACCCCAGTAATGTTACATGTATGATGAGGGGTAATGCGGTGACACATGTATGTAGGCAGACATGTGATGACAGTTACATAATAAGCACCCGAACATCACATGACCCCAGCAGTGTTACATGTATGACGAGGGGTAATGCTGTGACACATGTATGATGACAGTGGTGTGATGATAGCTACATAAGCACCCGCACATCGCATGACCCCAGTAATGTTACATGTATGATGAGGGGTAATGCGGTGACACATGTATGTAGGCAGACATGTGATGACAGTTACATAATAAGCACCCGCACATCACATGACCCCAGCAGTGTTACATGTATGACGAGGGGTAATGCGGTGACACATGTATGTAGGCAGAAATGTGATGACAGTTACATAATAAGCACCCGCACATCACATGACCCCAGCAGTGTTACATGTATGACGAGGGGTAATGCTGTGACACATGTATGATGACAGCGGTGTGATGATAGCTACATAAGCACCCGCACATCACATGACCCCCAGCAGTGTTACATGTATGACGAGGGGTAATGCGGTGACACATGTTTGCAGTAAGACGTGATGAAAGCTACATAATAAGCACCCGCACATCGCATGAACCCCAGTAATGTTACATGTATGATGAGGGGTAATGCAGTGACACATGTATGTAGGCAGACATGTGATGACAGTTACATAATAAGCACCCGCACATCACATGACCCCAGCAGTGTTACATGTATGACGAGGGGTAATGCGGTGACACATGTATGTAGGCAGAAATGTGATGACAGTTACATAATAAGCACCCGCACATCACATGACCCCAGCAGTGTTACATGTATGACGAGGGGTAATGCTGTGACACATGTATGATGACAGCGGTGTGATGATAGCTACATAAGCACCCGCACATCACATGACCCCCAGCAGTGTTACATGGATGACGAGGGGTAATGCGGTGACACATGTTTGCAGTAAGACGTGATGAAAGCTACATAATAAGCACCCGCACATCGCATGAACCCCAGTAATGTTACATGTATGATGAGGGGTAATGCAGTGACACATGTATGTAGGCAGACATGTGATGACAGTTACATAATAAGCACCCGCACATCACATGACCCCAGCAGTGTTACATGTATGACGCGGGGTAATGCGGTGACACATGTATGATGACAGTGGTGTGATGACAGTTACCTAATAAGCACCCGCACATTACATGACCCCAGCAGTCTTACATGTATGACGAGGGGAAATGCTGTGACACATGTATGTAGGCAGACATGTGATGAAAGCTACATAATAAGCACCCGCACATCACATGACCCCAGCAGTGTTACATGTATGACGAGGGGTAATGCTGTGACACATGTATGATGACAGTGGTGTGATGACAGTTAACTAATAAGCGCCTGCACATTACATGACCCGAGCAGTGTTACATGTATGACGAGGGGTAATGCTGTGACACATGTATGATGACAGTGGTGTGATGAAAGCTACATAATAAGCACCCGCACATCACATGACCCCAGCAGTGTTATATGTATGACGAGAGGGTAATGCTGTGACACATGTATGATGACAGTGGTGTGATGATAGCTATATAAGCACCCGCACATCACATGACCCCAGCAGTGTTACATGTATGACGAGGGGTAATGCGGTGACACATGTATGTAGGCAGACATGTGATGACAGTTACATAATAAGCATCCGCACATCACATGACCCCAGCAGTGTTACATGTATGACGAGGGGTAATGCTGTGACACATGTATGCAGGCATACATGTGATGACAGTTACATAATAAGCACCCGCACATTGCATGACCCCAGCAGTGTTACATATATGACGAGGGGTAACGCTGTGACACATGTATGTAGGCAGACATGTGATGAAAGCTACATAATAAGCACCCGCACATCACATGACCCCAGCAGTGTTACATGTATGACGAGGGGTAATGCTGTGACACATGTATGTAGGCAGACATGTGATGAAAGCTACATAATAAGCACCCGCACATCGCATGAACCCCAGTAATGTTACATGTATGATGAGGGGTAATGCAGTGACACATGTATGTAGGCAGACATGTGATGAAAGCTACATAATAAGCACCCGCACATCACATGACCCCAGCAGTGTTACATATATGACGAGGGGTAACGCTGTGACACATGTAAGTAGGCAGACATGTGATGAAAGCTACATAATAAGCACCCGCACATCACATGATCCCAGCAGTGTTACATGTATGACGAGGGGTAATGCTGTGACACATGTATGTAGGCAGACATGTGATGAAAGCTACATAATAAGCACCCGCACATCGCATGAACCCCAGTAATGTTACATGTATGATGAGGGGTAATGCAGTGACACATGTATGTAGGCAGACATGTGATGAAAGCTACATAATAAGCACCCGCACATCACATGACCCCAGCAGTGTTACATATATGACGAGGGGTAACGCTGTGACACATGTAAGTAGGCAGACATGTGATGAAAGCTACATATTAAGCACCCGCACATCACATGATCCCAGCAGTGTTACATGTATGACGAGGGGTAATGCTGTGACACATGTATGTAGGCAGACATGTGATGAAAGCTACATAATAAGCACCCGCACATCACATGACCCCAGCAGTGTTACATGTATGACGAGGGGTAATGCGGTGACACATGTATGTAGGCAGACATGTGATGACAGTTACATAATAAGCATCCGCACATCACATGACCCCAGCAGTGTTACATGTATGACGAGGGGTAATGCTGTGACACATGTATGTAGGCATACATGTGATGACAGTTACATAATAAGCACCCGCACATTGCATGACCCCAGCAGTGTTACATATATGACGAGGGGTAACGCTGTGACACATGTATGTAGGCAGACATGTGATGAAAGCTACATAATAAGCACCCGCACATCGCATGAACCCCAGTAATGTTACATGTATGATGAGGGGTAATGCAGTGACACATGTATGTAGGCAGACATGTGATGAAAGCTACATAATAAGCACCCGCACATCACATGACCCCAGCAGTGTTACATGTATGACGAGGGGTAATGCGGTGACACACGTATGATGACAGTGGTGTGATGACAGTTACATAATAAGCACCCGCACATTACATGACCCCAACAGTGTTACATGTATGATGAGGGGTAATGCTGTGACACATGTTTGTAGTAAGACATGTGATGAAAGCTACATAATAAGCACCCGCACATCACATGACCCCAGCATTGTTACATGTATGAGAAGGGGTAATGCGGTGACACACGTATGTAGGCAGACATGTGATGACAGTTACATAATAAGCAGCACCTGCACATCACATGACCCCAGCAGTGTTACATGTATGACGAGGGGTATTGCTGTGACACATGTATGATGACAGTGGTGTGATGACAGTTACATAATAAGCACCCGCACATTACATGACCCCAGCAGTGTTACATGTATGACGAGGGGTAATGCTGTGACACATGTATGATGACAGTGGTGTGATGACAGTTACATAATAAGCACCCGCACATCACATGACCCCAGCAGTGTTACATGTATGACGAGGGGTAATGCTGTGACACATGTTTGTAGTAAGACATGTGATGAAAGCTACATAATAAGCGCCCGCACATTACATGACCCCAGCAGTGTTACATGTATGACGCGGGGTAATGCTGTGACACATGTATGATGACAGTGGTGTGATGACAGTTACATAATAAGCACCCGCACATTACATGACCCCAGCAGTGTTACATGTATGACGAGGGGTAATGCTGTGACACATGTGTGATGACAGTTACATAATAAGCACCCGCACATTACATGAACCCAGCAGTGTTACATGTATGACGAGGGGTAATGCTGTGACACATGTTTGTAGTAAGACATGTGATGAAAGCTACATAATAAGCACCCGCACATCGCATGACCCCAGTAGTGTTACATGTATGATGAGGGGTAATGCAGTGACACATGTATGTAGGCAGACATGTGATGACAGTTACATAATAAGCAGAACCCGCACATCGCATGACCCCAGTAGTGTTACATGTATGACGAGGGGTAATGCGGTGACACATGTATGTAGGCAGACATGTGATGACAGTTACATAATAAGCAGCACCTGCACATCACATGAACCCAGCAGTGTTACATGTATGACGAGGGGTAATGCTGTGACACATGTATGATGACAGTGGTGTGATGACAGTTACATAATAAGCACCCGCACATCACATGACCCCAGCAGTGTTACATGTATGACGACGGGTAATGCTGTGACACATGTTTGTAGTAAGACATGTGATGAAAGCTACATAATAAGCGCCCGCACATCACATGACCCCAGCAGTGTTACATGTATGACGAAGGAAAAAGCTGTGACACATATTTGTAGTAAGACATGTGATGAAAGCTACATAATAAGCGCCCGCACATCGCATGACCCCAGTAGTGTTACATGTATGACGAGGGGTAATGCGGTGACACATGTATGTAGGCAGACATGTGATGACAGTTACATAATAAGCAGCACCGGCACATCACATGACGCCAGCAGTGTTACATGTATGACGAGGGGTATTGCTGTGACACATGAATGATGACAGTGGTGTGATGACAGTTACATAATAAGCACCCGCACATCACATGACCCCAGCATTGTTACATGTATGACAAGGGGTAATGCGGTGACACACGTATGTAGGCAGACATGTGATGACAGTTACATAATAAGCAGCACCTGCACATCACATGACCCCAGCAGTGTTACATGTATGACGAGGGGTATTGCTGTGACACATGTATGATGACAGTGGTGTGATGACAGTTACATAATAAGCAGCACCCGCACATCACATGACCCCAGCAGTGTTACATGTATGACGAGGGGTAATGCTGTGACACATGTTTGTAGTAAGACATGTGATGAAAGCTACATAATAAGCGCCCGCACATCGCATGACCCCAGTAGTGTTACATGTATGACGAGGGGTAATGCGGTGACACATGTATGTAGGCAGACATGTGATGACAGTTACATAATAAGCAGCACCGGCACATCACATGACCCCAGCAGTGTTACATGTATGACGAGGGGTAATGCTGTGACACATGTATGATGACAGTGGTGTGATGACAGTTACATAATAAGCACCCGCACATTACATGACCCCAGCAGTGTTACATGTATGACGAGGGGTAATGCTGTGACACATATATGATGACAGTGGTGTGATGACAGTTACATAATAAGCACCCGCACATCACATGACCCCAGCAGTGTTACATGTATGACGAGGGGTAATGCTGTGACACATGTATGTAGGCATACATGTGATGACAGTTACATAATAAGCACCGGCACATCAGATGACCCCAGCAGTGTTACATGTATGACGCGGGGTAATGCTGTGACACATGTATGATGACAGTGGTGTGATGACAGTTACATAATAAGCACCCGCACATTACATGACCCCAGCAGTGTTACATGTATGACGAGGGGTAATGCTGTGACACATGTATGATGACAGTGGTGTGATGATAGCTATATAAGCACCCGCACATCACATTACCCCAGCAGTGTTACATGTATGACGAGGGGTAATGCGGTGACACATGTATGTAGGCAGACATGTGATGACAGTTACATAATAAGCATCCGCACATCACATGACCCCAGCAGTGTTACATGTATGACGAGGGGTAATGCTGTGACACATGTATGCAGGCATACATGTGATGACAGTTACATAATAAGCACCCGCACATTGCATGACCCCAGCAGTGTTACATATATGACGAGGGGTAACGCTGTGACACATGTATGTAGGCAGACATGTGATGAAAGCTACATAATAAGCACCCGCACATCACATGACCCCAGCAGTGTTACATGTATGACGAGGGGTAATGCTGTGACACATGTATGTAGGCAGACATGTGATGAAAGCTACATAATAAGCACCCGCACATCGCATGAACCCCAGTAATGTTACATGTATGATGAGGGGTAATGCAGTGACACATGTATGTAGGCAGACATGTGATGAAAGCTACATAATAAGCACCCGCACATCACATGACCCCAGCAGTGTTACATATATGACGAGGGGTAACGCTGTGACACATGTAAGTAGGCAGACATGTGATGAAAGCTACATAATAAGCACCCGCACATCACATGATCCCAGCAGTGTTACATGTATGACGAGGGGTAATGCTGTGACACATGTATGTAGGCAGACATGTGATGAAAGCTACATAATAAGCACCCGCACATCGCATGAACCCCAGTAATGTTACATGTATGATGAGGGGTAATGCTGTGACACATGTATGTAGGCATACATGTGATGACAGTTACATAATAAGCACCCGCACATTGCATGACCCCAGCAGTGTTACATATATGACGAGGGGTAACGCTGTGACACATGTATGTAGGCAGACATGTGATGAAAGCTACATAATAAGCACCCGCACATCACATGACCCCAGCAGTGTTACATGTATGACGAGGGGTAATGCTGTGACACATGTATGTAGGCAGACATGTGATGAAAGCTACATAATAAGCACCCGCACATCGCATGAATCCCAGTAATGTTACATGTATGATGAGGGGTAATGCAGTGACACATGTATGTAGGCAGACATGTGATGAAAGCTACATAATAAGCACCCGCACATCACATGACCCCAGCAGTGTTACATGTATGACGAGGGGTAATGCGGTGACACACGTATGATGACAGTGGTGTGATGACAGTTACATAATAAGCACCCGCACATTACATGACCCCAACAGTGTTACATGTATGATGAGGGGTAATGCTGTGACACATGTTTGTAGTAAGACATGTGATGAAAGCTACATAATAAGCACCCGCACATCACATGACCCCAGCATTGTTACATGTATGAGAAGGGGTAATGCGGTGACACACGTATGTAGGCAGACATGTGATGACAGTTACATAATAAGCAGCACCTGCACATCACATGACCCCAGCAGTGTTACATGTATGACGAGGGGTATTGCTGTGACACATGTATGATGACAGTGGTGTGATGACAGTTACATAATAAGCACCCGCACATTACATGACCCCAGCAGTGTTACATGTATGACGAGGGGTAATGCTGTGACACATGTATGATGACAGTGGTGTGATGACAGTTACATAATAAGCACCCGCACATCACATGACCCCAGCAGTGTTACATGTATGACGAGGGGTAATGCTGTGACACATGTTTGTAGTAAGACATGTGATGAAAGCTACATAATAAGCGCCCGCACATTACATGACCCCAGCAGTGTTACATGTATGACGCGGGGTAATGCTGTGACACATGTATGATGACAGTGGTGTGATGACAGTTACATAATAAGCACCCGCACATTACATGACCCCAGCAGTGTTACATGTATGACGAGGGGTAATGCTGTGACACATGTGTGATGACAGTTACATAATAAGCACCCGCACATTACATGACCCCAGCAGTGTTACATGTATGACGAGGGGTAATGCTGTGACACATGTTTGTAGTAAGACATGTGATGAAAGCTACATAATAAGCACCCGCACATCGCATGACCCCAGTAGTGTTACATGTATGATGAGGGGTAATGCAGTGACACATGTATGTAGGCAGACATGTGATGACAGTTACATAATAAGCAGAACCCGCACATCGCATGACCCCAGTAGTGTTACATGTATGACGAGGGGTAATGCGGTGACACATGTATGTAGGCAGACATGTGATGACAGTTACATAATAAGCAGCACCTGCACATCACATGACCCCAGCAGTGTTACATGTATGACGAGGGGTAATGCTGTGACACATGTATGATGACAGTGGTGTGATGACAGTTACATAATAAGCACCCGCACATCACATGACCCCAGCAGTGTTACATGTATGACGACGGGTAATGCTGTGACACATGTTTGTAGTAAGACATGTGATGAAAGCTACATAATAAGCGCCCGCACATCACATGACCCCAGCAGTGTTACATGTATGACGAGGGATAATGCTGTGACACATATTTGTAGTAAGACATGTGATGAAAGCTACATAATAAGCGCCCGCACATCGCATGACCCCAGTAGTGTTACATGTATGACGAGGGGTAATGCGGTGACACATGTATGTAGGCAGACATGTGATGACAGTTACATAATAAGCAGCACCGGCACATCACATGACGCCAGCAGTGTTACATGTATGACGAGGGGTATTGCTGTGACACATGAATGATGACAGTGGTGTGATGACAGTTACATAATAAGCACCCGCACATCACATGACCCCAGCATTGTTACATGTATGACAAGGGGTAATGCGGTGACACACGTATGTAGGCAGACATGTGATGACAGTTACATAATAAGCAGCACCTGCACATCACATGACCCCAGCAGTGTTACATGTATGACGAGGGGTATTGCTGTGACACATGTATGATGACAGTGGTGTGATGACAGTTACATAATAAGCAGCACCCGCACATCACATGACCCCAGCAGTGTTACATGTATGACGAGGGGTAATGCTGTGACACATGTTTGTAGTAAGACATGTGATGAAAGCTACATAATAAGCGCCCGCACATCGCATGACCCCAGTAGTGTTACATGTATGACGAGGGGTAATGCGGTGACACATGTATGTAGGCAGACATGTGATGACAGTTACATAATAAGCAGCACCGGCACATCACATGACCCCAGCAGTGTTACATGTATGACGAGGGGTAATGCTGTGACACATATATGATGACAGTGGTGTGATGACAGTTACATAATAAGCACCCGCACATCACATGACCCCAGCAGTGTTACATGTATGACGAGGGGTAATGCTGTGACACATATATGATGACAGTGGTGTGATGACAGTTACATAATAAGCACCCGCACATCACATGACCCCAGCAGTGTTACATGTATGACGAGGGGTAATGCTGTGACACATGTTTGTAGTAAGACATGTGATGAAAGCTACATAATAAGCGCCCGCACATTACATGACCCCAGCAGTGTTACATGTATGATGAGGGGTAATGCTGTGACACATGTATGATGACAGTGGTGTGATGACAGTTACATAATAAGCGCCCGCACATTACATGACCCCAGCAGTGTTACGTGTATGACGCGGGGTAATGCTGTGACACATGTATGATGACAGTGGTGTGATGACAGTTACATAATAAGCACCCGCACATTACATGACCCCAGCAGTGTTACATGTATGACGCGGGGTAATGCTGTGACACATGTATGATGACAGTGGTGTGATGACAGTTACATAATAAGCACCCGCACATTACATGACCCCAGCAGTGTTACATGTATGACGAGGGGTAATGCTGTGACACATGTTTGTAGTAAGACATGTGATGAAAGCTACATAATAAGCACCCGCACATCGCATGACCCCAGTAGTGTTACATGTATGATGAGGGGTAATGAAGTGACACATGTGAGTAGGCAGACATGTGATGACAGTTACATAATAAGCAGAACCCGCACATCACATGACCCCAGCAGTGTTACATGTATGACGAGGGGTAATGCTGTGACACATGTATGTAGGAAGACATGTGATGACAGTTACATAATAAGCAGCACCCGCACATCACATGAGCCCAGCAGTGTTACATGTATGACGAGGGGTAATGCTGTGACACATGTATGTAGGCAGACATGTGATGACAGTTACATAATAAGCAGCACCCGCACATCACATGAGCCCAGCAGTGTTACATGTATGACGAGGGGTAATGCTGTGACACATGTATGTAGGCAGACATGTGATGACAGTTACATAATAAGCAGCACCCGCACATTACATGACCCCAGCAGTGTTACATGTATGACGAGGGGTAATGCGGTGACACACGTATGATGACAGTGGTGTGATGACAGTTACATAATAAGCACCCGCACATTACATGACCCCAACAGTGTTACATGTATGATGAGGGGTAATGCTGTGACACATGTTTGTAGTAAGACATGTGATGAAAGCTACATAATAAGCACCCGCACATCACATGACCCCAGCATTGTTACATGTATGACAAGGGGTAATGCGGTGACACACGTATGTAGGCAGACATGTGATGACAGTTACATAATAAGCAGCACCTGCACATCACATGACCCCAGCAGTGTTACATGTATGACGAGGGGTATTGCTGTGACACATGTATGATGACAGTGGTGTGATGACAGTTACATAATAAGCACCCGCACATTACATGACCCCAGCAGTGTTACATGTATGACGAGGGGTAATGCTGTGACACATGTATGATGACAGTGGTGTGATGACAGTTACATAATAAGCACCCGCACATCACATGACCCCAGCAGTGTTACATGTATGACGAGGGGTAATGCTGTGACACATGTTTGTAGTAAGACATGTGATGAAAGCTACATAATAAGCGCCCGCACATTACATGACCCCAGCAGTGTTACATGTATGACGAGGGGTATTGCTGTGACACATGTATGATGACAGTGGTGTGATGACAGTTACATAATAAGCACCCGCACATTACATGACCCCAGCAGTGTTACATGTATGACGAGGGGTAATGCTGTGACACATGTGTGATGACAGTTACATAATAAGCACCCGCACATAACATGAACCCAGCAGTGTTACATGTATGACGAGGGGTAATGCTGTGACACATGTTTGTAGTAAGACATGTGATGAAAGCTACATAATAAGCACCCGCACATCGCATGACCCCAGTAGTGTTACATGTATGATGAGGGGTAATGCAGTGACACATGTATGTAGGCAGACATGTGATGACAGTTACATAATAAGCAGAACCCGCACATCGCATGACCCCAGTAGTGTTACATGTATGACGAGGGGTAATGCGGTGACACATGTATGTAGGCAGACATGTGATGACAGTTACATAATAAGCACCCGCACATCACATGACCCCAGCAGTGTTACATGTATGACGAGGGGTAATGCTGTGACACATGTTTGTAGTAAGACATGTGATGAAAGCTACATAATAAGCGCCCGCACATCACTTGACCCCAGCAGTGTTACATGTATGACGAGGGGTAATGCTGTGACACGTTTGTAGTAAGACATGTGATGAAAGCTACATAATAAGCGCCCGCACATCGCATGACCCCAGTAGTGTTACATGTATGACGAGGGGTAATGCGGTGACACATGTATGTAGGCAGACATGTGATGACAGTTACATAATAAGCAGCACCGGCACATCACATGACCCCAGCAGTGTTACATGTATGACGAGGGGTATTGCTGTGACACATGAATGATGACAGTGGTGTGATGACAGTTACATAATAAGCACCCGCACATCACATGACCCCAGCATTGTTACATGTATGACAAGGGGTAATGCGGTGACACACGTATGTAGGCAGACATGTGATGACAGTTACATAATAAGCAGCACCTGCACATCACATGACCCCAGCAGTGTTACATGTATGACGAGGGGTATTGCTGTGACACATGTATGATGACAGTGGTGTGATGACAGTTACATAATAAGCAGCACCCGCACATCACATGACCCCAGCAGTGTTACATGTATGACGAGGGGTAATGCTGTGACACATGTTTGTAGTAAGACATGTGATGAAAGCTACATAATAAGCTCCCGCACATCGCATGACCCCAGTAGTGTTACATGTATGACGAGGGGTAATGCGGTGACACATGTATGTAGGCAGACATGTGATGACAGTTACATAATAAGCAGCACCGGCACATCACATGACCCCAGCAGTGTTACATGTATGACGAGGGGTAATGCTGTGACACATATATGATGACAGTGGTGTGATGACAGTTACATAATAAGCACCCGCACATCACATGACCCCAGCAGTGTTACATGTATGACGAGGGGTAATGCTGTGACACATATATGATGACAGTGGTGTGATGACAGTTACATAATAAGCACCCGCACATCACATGACCCCAGCAGTGTTACATGTATGACGAGGGGTAATGCTGTGACACATGTTTGTAGTAAGACATGTGATGAAAGCTACATAATAAGCGCCCGCACATTACATGACCCCAGCAGTGTTACATGTATGATGAGGGGTAATGCTGTGACACATGTATGATGACAGTGGTGTGATGACAGTTACATAATAAGCACCCGCACATTACATGACCCCAGCAGTGTTACATGTATGACGCGGGGTAATGCTGTGACACATGTATGATGACAGTGGTGTGATGACAGTTACATAATAAGCACCCGCACATTACATGACCCCAGCAGTGTTACATGTATGACGAGGGGTAATGCTGTGACACATGTTTGTAGTAAGACATGTGATGAAAGCTACATAATAAGCACCCGCACATCGCATGACCCCAGTAGTGTTACATGTATGATGAGGGGTAATGCAGTGACACATGTATGTAGGCAGACATGTGATGACAGTTACATAATAAGCAGAACCCGCACATCACATGAGCCCAGCAGTGTTACATGTATGACGAGGGGTAATGCTGTGACACATGTATGTAGGCAGACATGTGATGACAGTTACATAATAAGCACCCGCACATCACATGACCCCAGCAGTGTTACATGTATGACGAGGGGTAATGCTGTGACACATGTATGTAGGCAGACGTGATGACAGTTACATAATAAGCAGCACCCGCACATTACATGACCCCAGCAGTGTTACATGTATGACGAGGGGTAATGCTGTGACACATGTTTGTAGTAAGACATGTGATGAAAGCTACATAATAAGCACCCGCACATCGCATGACCCCAGTAGTGTTACATGTATGATGAGGGGTAATGCAGTGACACATGTATGTAGGCAGACATGTGATGACAGTTACATAATAAGCAGAACCCGCACATCACATGACCCCAGCAGTGTTACATGTATGACGAGGGGTAATGCTGTGACACATGTATGTAGGCAGACATGTGATGACAGTTACATAATAAGCAGCACCCGCACATCACATGAGCCCAGCAGTGTTACATGTATGACGAGGGGTAATGCTGTGACACATGTATGTAGGCAGACATGTGATGACAGTTATATAATAAGCACCCGCACATCGCATGACCCCAGTAATGTTACATGTATGACGAGGGGTAATGCTGTGACACATGTATGTAGGCAGACATGTGATGACAGTTATATAATAAGCAGCACCCGCACATCACATGACCCCAGCAGTGTTACATGTATGACGAGGGGTAATGCTGTGACACATGTATGATGACGGCGGTGTGACGCTGTGAGGATGAGGGAGAGCTCCCCGTGTATGAGACGCTGAGAGCCGCTCACCTGACAGACCCGGTCCCGGCAGCAGCTGGGCCTCACTCTCTGCGGTGGCTCCTGTGCTCGGTGCGATCATGTGATTGCGGCCGCACATCCGTCATCAGCGCGCTCCCCGCCCCCTCCTGTGCTACTTGCCCCGCCCCCCTTGTCTATTGCCCGCTCCCTGCCCCGCCCCCTCCCGTGCTACATCCCCCGCCTCCTGTGGTACATCCCGCTCTCCGCCGCCCTCCTGTGGTACATCTAGGGTAGCCACCTCATGTATCATCGATTCCTGGAGATCCACAGCAGCAAGTGGGCGGAGCCTAATTCTGTAAGAGGGCGGGGCTACGAGGCTGCGCCTCCCGAGTCCTCAATAATAATAACAGGACACCAGTGTCGGAACATGTGGTCATTTGGCCCAGGTGCAAAAATATAATTTGGGCCCCCCTCATCAACTCCAATCCAAGTTAACAATATGGAGCATAGCAGTGGGTGGTAGCAGTGGCCCCCTTAGTCTTCAGGGCCCTGGTGCAATGCACCTGCTGCACCAATGGTAGTTCCGCCTCTGCAGGACACCACAGGCTGCTCCCCCTGTATAACAGGACACCACAGGCTGCTCCCCTGTATAACAGGATGCCACAGGCTGCTCCCCCTGTATAATAACAGGACACCACAGGCTGCTCCCTCTTTATAATAACAGGACACCACAGGCTGCTCCCAGTGTATAATAACAGGACGCCACAGGCTGCTCCCCCTACCAGGACGCCACAGGCTGCTCCCCCTAACATGACGCCACAGGCTGCTCCCCCTGTATAACAGGACGCAGGGGCAGAACTCTGGGAGGCAATGGAGTCATCTGCCGCCGGGCTCCTGCTCCCAAGGGGGCACCTCTCCTTCCCTTTGAGTTTGAATCAGTTAATTGAAAGCAGTTGATATTGCTAATGTGGCTTACTCCCCCTTCTTACATCATTTTTGCAAGTGTCACACCGTGTATTAGACCCATGACCTTACTGGAGACAGACACCTTACTGAATGAGCTATTTGGGGGGGCACCAGTACTTACCTTGCCTCCGGGCAACTGGGATGAACTTATGCCACTGACAGGACGCCACAGGCTGCTCCCCCTGTATAATAACAGGACACCACAGGCTGCTCCCCCTGTATAACAGGATGCCACAGGCTGCTCCCCCTGTATAATAACAGGACTCCACAGGCTGCTCCCCATAACAGGACAGCACAGGCTGCTCCCCCTGTATAATAACAGGACACCACAGGCTGCTCCCCCTGTATAATAACAGGACGCCACAGGCTGCTCCCCCTGTATAATAACAGGAAGCCACAGGCTGCTCCCCCTGTATAATAACAGGACACCACAGGCTGCTCCCCCAGCATGCGTGCGCCCCCTCCCCTGTCGCCCGGCCTGCCCGCTCCCAGCTCCCCGCCCGCTGTGTCCGGGAGAAGTGTTACTATGTAAAATTCATATCTCCCGCTTTACCGCACTAGCCAATAGGCACTCGCGGTCCAACAGCCACCAGTTGATTGGCTGCTGGACCACAAGCGCCTATTGGCTAGCGCGGTCCAGCTGGAGATATGAATTTACATAGTAACACTTCTCCCGGACACAGCGGAGCGGGCGAAGGAGCGGGCGGGG
The DNA here is from genome assembly GCF_055691185.1 of Crinia signifera. Taxonomy (NCBI): domain Eukaryota; kingdom Metazoa; phylum Chordata; class Amphibia; order Anura; family Myobatrachidae; genus Crinia; species Crinia signifera. The sequence goes on from NC_139221.1 coordinate 333,515,376, forward strand.
AAGCGTGCAAGCTGGCGGTGCTGACACAGCTCCGGCGCATTGCTGTCTTCCGGCGCCTGGAGCGTGTGCTCCGGTGGCACCGCCCTTGCTACGCCTCTGGCTGCAGCCGCAAATTAGCAAGTTAATATGGCGGCCCAGCAGCGGGACTCGGGCCTGTGGGTGCTCATCAATTTCCATGGGTGCTCGGGCCCTTGAGCACCCACAGAATCGGCACCTATGGCCTTAGTCCTCACAGTCCGACCATCAGCGCAACCTGCCGCAAAGACTTGCATCATCTCGAGAGTTTCTCGTTCCCGCAGCAGCAGTGAATTCTCAACGCACCATGCATGCTGCCCGCTACAGGCTCTCACACTCAGCCCAGTAATCTCCGCTCGCCTAACCCCCCCATCGCATCCTAAGATGACAGCCCCCGCCAGCAATTTGCGTCCCACCAGAGTTTACACGCAGCAGCGCAGCAGTGAGCCTGTCCAGGTTTTTCCAGTCACCTAGAAAATTCAACCCTAGCTACATCCCCTCCCCCTCATCTATTGCCCGATCCCCGCCCCCTCCTGTACTACATCCCCCCCCCCCCAACCTTGTCTGCTACATCCTGCTCACCACCCACTCATGTGCTGCATTCATCTCGCCCCCTCATGTTTTACTGTTACTTCAAGCTCCCATATTAGCTATTGCCTGCTCCTCACCCCACCCCCTCCTGACCTTTACTACATGCCCCACCCTCTCCGGTACTACAGGCTGCTCCCCGCCCCTTCCTGTGCTACATTCCACTCTGGCCCCATCCATTTCTCTGCTATAGCCCACTCCTTTGCTATAGCCCGCTCCATGCCCTCTCATGTGCTACATCGCCTGATCCACCCCCTCCCCTCCTGTGCTACATCGCTCATCCCGCCCCCTCCTGTGCTACATCGTTTGCCTCACCCCCTCCCCTCCTGTGCTACATCGCCCACCCCTTCCTGTTTTACATCCCACTCCCCACCTCATAGAAACATAGACTGTGATGGCAGATAAGATCCATGTAACATGTCTAGTCTGCCCCTTATGGAACCATATTGTTACCTTAAAGCCTATGTGATCTCTGCTCCTGTGTAAGACGGTCTTTATGTCTATACCATGCATGCTATTATACCGTGTCTGGCCCTCTCTGTACTATTATACCGTGTCTGGTCCTTGGCTGGTCCTCTCTGTACTATTATACCGCGGCTGGCCCTCTCTGTACTATTATACAGCGGCTGGTCCTCTCTGTACTATTATACCGCGGCTGGGCCTCTCTGTACTATTATACCGTGTCTGGTCCTCTCTGTACTATTATACCGCGTCTGGCCCTCTCTGTACTATTATACAGCGGCTGGTCCTCTCTGTACTATTATACCGCGGCTGGCTCTCTCTGTACTATGATACTGCGGCTGGCCCTCTCTGTACTATTATACAGCGGCTGGTCCTCTATGTACTATTATACCACGGCTGGCCCTCTCTGTACTATTATACCGTGTCTGGCCCTCTCTGTACTATTATACCGCTGCTGGCCCTCTGTGTACTATTATACAGCGGCTGGTCCTCTCTGTACTATTATACCGCGGCTGGTCCGTGGCTGGTACTCTCTGTACTATTATACAGCGGCTGGCCCACTCTGTACTATTATACCGTGTCTGGCCCTCTCTGTACTATGATACAGTGTCTGGTCCTCTCTGTACTATTATACCGCGGCTGGCCCTCTGTGTACTATTATACCGTGTCTGGTCCTCTCTGTACTATGATACCGCGGCTGGTCCTCTCTATACTATTATACGTGTCTGGCCCTCTCTGTACTATTATACCCCAGCTGGTCCTCTCTGTACTATTATACCGCGGCTGGTCCTCTCTGTACTATGATACCGTGGCTGGCCCTCTCTGTACTATTATACCGCGTCTGGCCCTCTCTGTACTATTATACGGTGTCTGGCCCTCTCTGTACTATTATACCGTGGCTGGTCCTCTCTCTACTATGATACCGTGGCTGGCCCTCTCTGTACTATTATACCGCGTCTGACCCTCTATGTACTATTATACAGCGGCTGGTCCTCTCTGTACTATGATACCGTGTCTGGTCCTCTCTGTACTATTATACCACGTCTGGCCCTCTCTGTACTATTATACCGTGTCTGGTCCGTGGCTGGTCCTCTCTGTACTATTATACAGCGGCTAGCCCTCTCTGTACTATGATACCGCGGCTGGCCCTCTCTGTACTATTATACCGTGTCTGACCCTCTCTGTACTATTATACCGTGTCTGACCCTCTCTGTACTATTATACCATGTCTGACCCTCTCTGTACTATTATACTGTGTCTGACCCTCTCTGTACTATTATACCGGGGCTGGCCCTCTCTGTACTATTATACCGCGGCTGGTCCTCTCTGTACTATTATACCGCGGCTGGTCCTCTCTGTACTATTATACCGTGGCTGGTCCTCTCTGTACTATTATACTGTGTCTGGCCCTCTCTGTACTATTATACCTCGGCTGGCCCTCTCTGTACTAGTATACCGTGTCTGGTCCTCTCTGTACTATTATACTGCGGCTGGCCCTCTCTGTACTATTATACCGTGTCTGGTCCGTGGCTGGTCCTCTCTGTACTATGATACCGCGGCTGGCCCTCTCTGTACTATTATACTGTGTCTGGCCCTCTCTGTACTATTATACCTTGGCTGGCCCTCTCTGTACTATTATACCGTGTCTGGTCCTCTCTGTACTATTATACTGCGGCTGGCCCTCTCTGTACTATTATACCGTGTCTGGTCCGTGGCTGGTCCTCTCTGTACTATTATACCACGTCTGGCCCTCTCTGTACTATGATACCGCGGCTGGCCCTCTCTGTACTATTATACCGCGTCTGGCCCTTTATGTACTATTATACCGCAGCTGGTCCTCTCTGTACTATTATACAGCGGCTGGTCCTCTCTGTACTATGATACCGCGTCTGGCCCTCTCTGTACTATTATACCGTGTCTGACCCTCTCTGTACTATTATACTGTGTCTGACCCTCTCTGTACTATTATACCGGGGCTGGCCCTCTCTGTACTATTATACCGCGGCTGGTCCTCTCTGTACTATTATACCGTGGCTGGTCCTCTCTGTACTATTATACTGTGTCTGACCCTCTCTGTACTATTATACCGGGGCTGGCCCTCTCTGTACTATTATACCGCGGCTGGCCCTCTCTGTACTATTATACCGTGGCTGGTCCTCTCTGTACTATTATACCGCGGCTAGCCCTCTCTGTACTATTATACCGCGGCTGGTCCTCTCTATACTATTATACCGCGGCTGGCCCTCTCTGTACTATTATACCGTGTCTGGCCCTCTCTGTACTATTATACCGCGGCTGGTCCTCTCTATACTATTATACCGCGGCTGGCCCTCTCTGTACAATTATACCGTGTCTGGCACTCTCTGTACTATTATACCGTGTCTGGCCCTCTCTGTACTATTATACCGTGTCTGGCCCTCTCTGTACTATTATACCGTGTCTGGTCCTCTCTGTACTATTATACTGCGGCTGGCCCTCTCTGTACTATTATACCGTGTCTGGTCCGTGGCTGGTCCTCTCTGTACTATTATACAGCGGCTAGCCCTCTCTATACTATGATACCGCGGCTGGCCCTCTCTGTACTATTATACCGCAGCTGGCCCTCTCTGTACTATTATAGCGTGGCTGGCCCTTCCTGTACTATTATACCGCGTCTGGCCCTCTCTGTACTATGATACCGCGGCTGGCCCTCTCTGAACTATTATACCGCGTCTGGCCCTTTATGTACTATTATACCGCAGCTGGTCCTCTCTGTACTATTATACAGCGGCTGGTCCTCCCTGTACTATGATACCGCGGCTGGTCCTCTCTGTACTATTATACCGCGGCTGGCCCTCTCTGTACTATTATACCGCGGCTGGTCCTCTCTGTACTATGATACCGCGTCTGACCCTCTATGTACTATTATACTACGGCTGGTCCTCTCTGTACTATTATACAGCGGCTGGTCCTCTCTGTACTATGATACCGCGGCTGGTCCTCTCTGTACTATTATACCGCGGCTGGCCCTCTCTGTACTATTATACCGCGGCTGGTCCTCTCTATACTATTATACCGCGGCTGGCCCTCTCTGTACTATTATACCGCGGCTGGCCCTCTCTGTACTATTATACCGTGTCTGGCCCTCTCTGTACTATTATACCGCGTCTGACCCTCTCTTTACTATTATACCACGGCTTGTCCTCTCTGTACTATTATACCGTGTCTGGTCCGTGGCTGGTCCTCTCTGTACTATGATACCGCGGCTGGTCCTCTCTGTACTATTATACCGCGTCTTACCCTCTATGTACTATTATACCACGGCTGGTCCTCTCTGTACTATGATACCGTGGCTGGTCCTCTCTGTACTATTATACCGCGTCTGACCCTCTATATACTATTATACCACGGCTGGTCCTCTCTGTACTATGATACCGCGGCTGGTCCTCTCTGTACTATTATACCGCGGCTGGCCCTCTCTGTACTATTATACCGCGGCTGGCTCTCTCTGTACTATTATACCGTGTCTGGCCCTCTCTGTACTATTATACCGTGTCTGGTCCGTGGCTGGTCTTCTCTGTACTATTATACCGCGGCTGGTCCTCTCTATACTATTATATCGCAGCTGGCTCTCTCTGTACTATTATACCGTGTCTGGCCCTCTCTGTACTATTATACCGTGTCTGGTCCGTGGCTGGTCCTCTCTGTACTATTATACAGAGGCTGGCCCTTCCTGTACTATTATACCGCGGCTGGCCCTCTCTGTACTATTATACGGTGTCTGGCCCTCTCTATACTATTATACCTCTGCTGGCCCTCTCTGTACTATTATACCGTGTCTGGTCTGTGGCTGGTCTTCTCTGTACTATTATACAGCGGCTGGTCCTCTCTGTACTATTATACCGCGGCTGGCCCTTTCTGTACTATTATACCGCGGCTGGTCCTCTCTGTACTATGATACCATGTCTGACCCTCTATGTACTATTATACCACGGCTGGTCCTCTCTGTACTATGATACCGCGGCTGGTCCTCTCTGTACTATTATACCGCGGCTGGCCCTCTCTGTACTATGATACCGCGGCTGGCCCTCTCTGTACTATTATACCGCGTCTGGCCCTTTATGTACTATTATACCGCAGCTGGTCCTCTCTGTACTATTATACAGCGGCTGGTCCTCTCTGTACTATGATACCGCGGCTGGTCCTCTCTGTACTATTATACCGCAGCTGGCCCTCTCTGTACTATTATACCGTGTCTGGTCCGTGGCTGGTCCTCTCTGTACTATTATACAGCGACTGGTCCTCTCTGTACTATGATACCGCGGCTGGTCCTCTCTGTACTATTATACCGCGGCTGGCCCTCTCTGTACTATTATACCGCGGCTGGTCCTCTCTGTACTATGATACCACGTCTGACCCTCTATGTACTATTATACTACGGCTGGTCCTCTCTGTACTATTATACAGCGGCTGGTCCTCTCTGTACTATGATACCGCGGCTGGTCCTCTCTGTACTATTATACCGCGGCTGGCCCTCTCTGTACTATTATACCGCGGCTGGTCCTCTCTATACTATTATACCGCGGCTGGCCCTCTCTGTACTATTATACCGCGGCTGTCCCTCTCTGTACTATTATACCGTGTCTGGCCCTCTCTGTACTATTATACCGCATCTGACCCTCTCTTTACTATTATACCACGGCTTGTCCTCTCTGTACTATTATACCGTGTCTGGTCCGTGGCTGGTCCTCTCTGTACTATGATACCGCGGCTGGTCCTCTCTGTACTATTATACCGCGTCTGACCCTCTATGTACTATTATACCACGGCTGGTCCTCTCTGTACTATGATACCGCGGCTGGTCCTCTCTGTACTATTATACCGCGTCTGACCCTCTATGTACTATTATACCACGGCTGGTCCTCTCTGTACTATGATACCGCGGCTGGTCCTCTCTGTACTATTATACCGCGGCTGGCCCTCTCTGTACTATTATACCGCGGCTGGCTCTCTCTGTACTATTATACCGTGTCTGGCCCTCTCTGTACTATTATACCGTGTCTGGTCCGTGGCTGGTCTTCTCTGTACTATTATACCGCGGCTGGTCCTCTCTATACTATTATACCGCGGCTGGCTCTCTCTGTACTATTATACCGTGTCTGGCCCTCTCTGTACTATTATACCATGTCTGGTCCGTGGCTGGTCCTCTCTGTACTATTATACAGCGGCTGGCCCTTCCTGTACTATTATACCGCGGCTGGCCCTCTCTGTACTATTATACGGTGTCTGGCCCTCTCTGTACTATTATACCTCTGCTGGCCCTCTCTGTACTATTATACCGTGTCTGGTCCGTGGCTGGTCTTCTCTGTACTATTATACAGCGGCTGGTCCTCTCTGTACTATTATACCGCGGCTGGCCCTTTCTGTACTATTATACCGCGGCTGGTCCTCTCTGTACTATGATACCGTGTCTGACCCTCTATGTACTATTATACCACGGCTGGTCCTCTCTGTACTATGATACCGCGGCTGGTCCTCTCTGTACTATTATACCGCGGCTGGCCCTCTCTGTACTATGATACCGCGGCTGGTCCTCTCTGTACTATTATACCGCGGCTGGCCCTCTCTGTACTATTATACCGCGGCTGGTCCTCTCTATACTATTATACCGCGGCTGGCTCTCTCTGTACTATTATACCGTGTCTGGCCCTCTCTGTACTATTATACCGTGTCTGGTCCGTGGCTGGTCCTCTCTGTACTATTATACCGCGGCTGGTCTTCTCTGTACTATTATACAGCGGCTGGTCCTCTCTGTACTATTATACCGTGTCTGGCCCTCTCTGTACTATTATACCTCTGCTGGCCCTCTCTGTACTATTATACCGTGTCTGGTCCGTGGCTGGTCCTCTCTGTACTATTATACCGCGGCTGGTCTTCTCTGTACTATTATACAGCGGCTAGCCCTCTCTGTACTATGATACCGCGGCTGGCCCTCTCTGTACTATTATAGCGTGGCTGGCCCTTCCTGTACTATTATACCACGGCTGGACCTCTCTGTACTATTATAGCGTGGCTAGCCCTTCCTGTACTATTATACCGTGTCTGGCCCTCTCTGTACTATTTTACCGCATCTGGCCCTCTATGTACTATTATACCGCGGCGAGTCCTCTATGTACTATTATACTGGGGCTGTTCCTCTCTGTACTATTATACCGTGTCTTGCCCTCTCTGTACTATTATACCGCGTCTGGTCCTCTCTGTACTATTATTCCGTGTCTGGTCCTCTCTGTGCTATTATACCGTGTCTGGTCCTCTCTGTACTATTATACCACGGCTGGCCCTCTCTGTACTATTATACCGTGTCTTGTCCTCTCTGTACTATTATACCGCGGCTGGCCCTCTCTGTACTATTATACCGTGTCTTGTCCTCTCTGTACTATAATACCGTGTCTGGTCCTCTCTGTACTTTTATACCACGGCTGGCCCTCTCTGTACTATTATACCTCGGCTGGCCCTCTCTGTACTATTATACCGTGTCTGGTCCTCTATGTACTATTATACCGTGTCTGGTCCTCTCTGTACTATTATACCGCGGCTGGCCCTCTCTGTACTATTATACCGCGGCTGGCCCTCTCTGTACTATTATACGGTGTCTGGCCCTCTCTGTACTATTATACCTTGGCTGGCCCTCTCTGTACTATTATACTGTGTCTGGCCCTCTCTGTACTATTATACCGCGGCTGGTCCTCTCTGTACTATTATACCGTGTCTGGTCCTCTCTGTACTATTATACAGCGTCTGGCCCTCTCTGTACTATTATACCTTGGCTGGCCCTCTCTGTACTATTATACCGCGTCTGGCCCTCTCTGTACTATTATACAGCGTCTGGCCCTCTCTGTACTATTATACCGTGTCTGGTCCTCTCTGTGCTATTATACCTTGGCTGGCCCTCTCTGTACTATTATACTGTGTCTGGCCCTCTCTGTACTATTATACCTTGGCTGGCCCTCTCTGTGCTATTATACCGCGTCTGGCCCTCTCTGTACTATTATACAGCGTCTGGCCCTCTCTGTACTATTATACCGTGTCTGGTCCTCTCTGTGCTATTATACCGTGGCTGGCCCTCTCTGTACTATTATACTGTGTCTGGCCCTCTCTGTACTATTATACCGCGGCTGGCCCTCTCTGTACTATTATACGGTGTCTGGCCCTCTCTGTACTATTATACCGTGGCTGGCCCTCTCTGTACTATTATACCGCGTCTGGCCCTCTCTGTACTATTATACCGTGTCTGGTCCTCTCTGTGCTATTATACCGTGGCTGTCCCTCTCTGTACTATTATACTGTGTCTGGCCCGCTCTGTACTATTATACCGCGGCTGGCCCGCTCTGTACTATTATACCGCGGCTGGCCCTCTCTGTACTATTATACGGTGTCTGGCCCTCTCTATACTATTATACCGTGGCTGGCCCTCTCTGTACTATTATACCGTGGCTGGCCCTCTCTGTACTATTATACCGTGTCTGGCCCTCTCTGTACTATTATACCGCGTCTGGCCCTCTATGTACTATCATACCGCGGCGGGTCCTCTCTGTACTATTATACCGTGTCTGGCCCTCTCTGTACTATTATACCGCGGCTGGCCCTCTCTGTACTATTATACCACGGCTGGCCCTCTCTGTACTATTATACCGCGGCTGGTCCTTTCTGTTCTATTATACCGCGGCTGGTCCTCTCTGTGCTATTATACCGCGGCTGGTCCTCTCTGTACTATAATACCGCGGCTGGTCCTCTCTGTTCTATTATACCGCGGCTGGTCCTCTCTGTGCTATTATACCGCGGCTGGCCCTCTCTGTACTATTATACCTCGGCTGGTCCTTTCTGTTCTATTATACCGCGGCTGGTCCTCTCTGTGCTATTATACCGCGGCTGGTCCTCTCTGTGCTATTATACCGCAGCTGGCCCTCTCTGTACTATTATACCGCGGCTGGCCCTCTCTGTACTATTATACCGCGGCTGGCCCTCTCTGTACTATTATACCGCGGCTGGTCCTTTCTGTTCTATTATACCGCGGCTGGTCCTCTCTGTGCTATTATACCGCGGCTGGTCCTCTCTGTACTATAATACCGCGGCTGGTCCTCTCTGTTCTATTATACCGCGGCTGGTCCTCTCTGTGCTATTATACCGCGGCTGGTCCTCTCTGTGCTATTATACCGCGGCTGGTCCTCTCTGTACTATTATACCGTGTCTGGCCCTCTCTGTACTATTATACCGCGGCTGCTCCTCTCTGTACTATTATACCGCGGCTGGCCCTCTCTGTACTATTATACCGCGGCTGGTCCTCTCTGTACTATTATACCGCGGCTGGCCCTCTCTGTACTATTATACCCCCGCTGGTCCTCTCTGTACTATTATACCGCGTCTGGCCCTCTGTGTACTATTATACCGCGGCTGGTCCTCTCTGTACTATTATACCACGGCTGGCCCTCTCTGTACTATTATACCGTGTCTGGCCCTCTCTGTACTATTATACCGCATCTGGCCCCTTCTGTACTATTATACCGCGGCTGGCCCCTTCTGTACTATTATACCGCGGCTGGCCCCTTATGTACTATTATACCGCGTCTGGCCCTCTCTGTACTTTTACACCGCGGCTGGCCCTCTCTGCACTATTATACCGCGGCTGGCCCTCTCTGTACTATTATACCGCGTCTGGCCCTCTCTGTACTATTATACCGCTTCTGGTCCTCTCTGTACTATTATACCGCGGCTGGTCCTCTCTGTACTATTATACCGTGTCTAGTCCTCTCTGTACTATTATACCATGTCTGGTACTCTCTGTACTATTATACCTCCCAGCATGCCCCTCTCCAGGAGGACACAATGCTCTGCTCCTGGGCTTCCCTGGTAATGTATGATTGCCAGCACCTGTGGTGACACCTTTCTTATCAGTTACCTAGCTCCCCACAGGTGCTGGCAATCAAACATTATCCATACCTCCCAGCATGCCCCTCTCCAGGAGGACACAATGCTTTGTTCCTGGGCTTCCCTGGTAATGTCTGATTGCCAGCACCTGTGGTGACACCTTTCTTATCAGTTACCCAGCTCCCCACAGGTGCTGGCAATCCTACATTATCCATATTTCCCAGCATGCCCCTCTCCAGGAGGACACAATGCTCTGTTCCTGGGCTTCCCAGGTAATGTATGATTGCCAGCACCTGTGGTGACACCTTTCTTATCAGTTACCTAGCCCCCCACAGGTGCTGGCAATCATACATTATCCATACCTCCCAGCATGCCCCTCTCCAGGAGGACACAATGGTCTGCTCCTGGGCTTCCCTGGTAATGTATGATTGCTAGCACCTGTGGTGACACCTTTCTTATCAGTTACCTAGCTCCCCACAGGTGCTGGCAATCCTACATTATCCATACCTCCCAGCATGCCCCTCTCCAGGAGGACACAATGCTCTGTTCCTGGGCTTCCCTGGTAATGTACGATTGCCAGCACCTGTGGTGACACCTTTCTTATCAGTTACCTAGCTCCCCACAGGTGCTGGCAATCCTACATTATCCATACCTCCCAGCATGCCCCTTTCCAGGAGAACACAATGCTCTGCTCCTGGGCTTCCCTGGTAATGTACGATTGCCAGCACCTGTGGTGACACCGTTCTTATCAGTTACCTAGCTCCCCACAGGTGCTGGCAATCCTACATTATCCATACCTCCCAGCATGCCCCTCTCCAGGAGGACACAATGCTCTGCTCCTGGGCTTCCCTGGTAATGTATGATTGCCATCACCTGTGGTGACAACTTTCTTACCAGTTACTTAGCTCCCCACAGGTGCTGACAATCCTACATTATCCATACCTCCCAGCATGCCCCTCTCCAGGAGGACAGAATGCTCTGCTCCTGGGCTTCCCTGGTAATGTATGATTGCCAGCACCTGTGGTGACACCTTTCTTATCAGTTACCTAGCTCCCCACAGGTGCTGGCAATCCTACATTATCCATACCTCCCAGCATGCCCCTCTCCAGGAGGACACAATGTTCTGTTCCTGGGCTTCCCTGGTAATGTATGATTGCCAGCACCTGTGGTGACACCTTTCTTATCAGTTACTTAGCTCCCCACAGGTGCTGACAATCCTACATTATCCATACCTCCTAGCATGCCCCTCTCCAGGAGGACACAATGATCTGTTCCTGGGCTTCCCTGGTAATGTAGGATTGCCAGCACCTGTGCTGACACCTTTCTTATCAGTTACTTAGCTCCCCACAGGTGCTGACAATCCTACATTATCCATACCTCCTAGCATGCCCCTCTCCAGGAGGACACAATGATCTGTTCCTGGGCTTCCCTGGTAATGTATGATTGCCAGCACCTATGATGACACCTTTCTTATCAGTTACCCAGCTCCCCACAGGTGCTGGCAATCATACATTATCCATACCTCGAAGCATGCCCCTCTCCAGGAGGACACAATGCTCTGCTCCTGGGCTTCCCTGGTAATGTATGATTGCCAGCACCTGTGGTGACACCTTTCTTATCAGTTACCTAGCTCCCCACAGGTGCTGGCAATCCTACATTATCCATACCTCCCAGCATGCCCCTCTCCAGGAAGACACAATGCTCTATTCCAGGGCTTCCCTGGTAATGTATGATTGTCATCACCTGTGGTGACACCTTTCTTATCAGTTACCTAGCTCCCCACAGGTGCTGGCAATTCTACATTATCCATACCTCTCAGCATGCCCCTCTCCAGGAGGACACAATGCTCTGTTCCTGGACTTCCCTGGTAATGTATGATTGCCAGCACCTGTGGTGACACCTTTCTTATCAGTTACCCAGCTCCCCACAGGTGCTGGCAATCATACATTATCCATACCTCGAAGCATACCCCTCTCCAGGAGGACACAATGCTCTGCTCCTGGGCTTCCCTGGTAATGTATGATTGCCAGCACCTGTGGTGACACCTTTCTTATCAGTTACCTAGCTCCCCACAGGTGCTGGCAATCCTACATTATCCATACCTCCCAGCATGCCCCTCTCCAGGAGGACACAATGCTCTGCTCCTGGGCTTCATTGGTAATGTATGATTACCAGCACCTGTGGTGACACCTTTCTTATCAGTTACCTAGCTCCCCACAGGTGCTGGCAATCCTACATTATCCATACCTCCCAGCATGCCCCTCTCCAGGAGAACACAATGCTCTGTTCCTGGGCTTCCCTGGTAATGTAGGATTGCCATCACCTGTGGTGACACCTTTTTTATCAGTTACCTAGCTCCCCACAGGTGCTGGCAATCCTACATTATCCATACCTCCCAGCATGCCCCTCTCCAGGAGGACACAATGCTCTGCTCCTGGGCTTCCCTGGTAATGTATGATTGCCAGCACCTGTGGTGACACCGTTCTTATCAGTTACCTAGCTCCCCACAAGTGCTGGCAATCCTACATTATCCATACTTCCCAGCATGCCCCTCTCCAGGAGGACACAATGCTCTGCTCCTGGACTTCACTGGTAATGTAGGATTGCCATCACCTGTGGTGACACCTTTACCTAGCTCCCCACAGGTGCTGGCAATCATACATTATCCATACCTCGAAGCATACCCCTCTCCAGGAGGACACAATGCTCTGCTCCTGGGCTTCCCTGGTAATGTATGATTGCCAGCACCTGTGGTGACACCTTTCTTATCAGTTACCTAGCTCCCCACAGGTGCTGGCAATCCTACATTATCCATCCCTCCCAGCATGCCCCTCTCCAGGAGGACACAATGCTCTGCTCCTGGGCTTCCCTGGTAATGTATGATTGCCAGCACCTGTGGTGACACCTTTCTTATCAGTTACCTAGCTCCCCACAGGTGCTGGCAATCCTACATTATCCATACCTCCCAGCATGCCCCTCTCCAGGAGAACACAATGCTCTGTTCCTGGGCTTCCCTGGTAATGTAGGATTGCCATCACCTGTGGTGACACCTTTTTTATCAGTTACCTAGCTCCCCACAGGTGCTGGCAATCCTACATTATCCATACTTCCCAGCATGCCCCTCTCCAAGAGGACACAATGCTCTGCTCCTGGACTTCACTGGTAATGTAGGATTGCCATCACCTGTGGTGACACCTTTACCTAGCTCCCCACAGGTGCTGGCAATCATACATTATCCATACCTCCCAGCATGCCCCTCTCCAGGAGGACACAATGCTCTGTTCCTGGGCTTCCCTGGTAATGTAGGATTGCCATCACCTGTGGTGACACCTTTTTTATCAGTTACCTAGATCCCCACAGGTGTTGGCAATCATACACTATCCATACCTCCCAGCATGCCTCTCTCCAGGAGGACACAATGCTCTGTTCCTGGGCTTCCCTGGTAATGTATGATTGCCATCACCTGTGGTGACACCTTTCTTATCAGTTACCTAGCTCCCCATAGGTGCTGGTAATCATACATTATCCATACCTCCCAGCATGCCCCTCTCCAGGAGGATACAATGCTTTGTTCCTGGGCTTCCCTGGTAATGTAGGATTGCCAGCACCTGTGGTGAGACCTTTCTTATCAGTTACCTAGCTCCCCACAAGTGCTGGCAATCCTACATTATCCATACCTCCCAGCATGCCCCTCTCCAGGAGGACACAGTGCTCTGTTCCTGGGCTTCCCTGGTAATGTATGATTGCCAGCACCTGTGGTGACACCTTTCTTATCAGTTACCCAGCTCCCCACAGGTGCTGGTAATCCTACATTATCCATACCTCCCAGCATGCCCCTCTCCAGGAGGACACAGTGCTCTGCTCCTGGGCTTCCCTGGTAATGTATGATTGCCAGCACCTATGGTGACACCTTTCTTATCAGTTACCTAGCTCCCCACAGGTGCTGGCAATCATACATTATCCATACCTCCCAGCATGCCCCTCTCCAGGAGGACACAATGCTCTGCTCCTGGGCTTCCCTGGTAATGTATGATTGCCAGCACCTGTGGTGACACCGTTCATATTAGTTACCTAGCTCCCCACAGGTGCTGGCAATCCTACATTATCCATACTTCCCAGCATGCCCCTCTCCAGGAGGACACAATGCTCTGTTCCTGGGCATCCCTGGTAATGTATGATTGCCAGCACCTGTGGTGACACCTTTCTTATCAGTTACCCAGCTCCCCACAGGTGCTGGTAATCCTACATTATCCATACCTCCCAGCATGCCCCTCTCCAGGAGGACACGGTGCTCTGTTCCTGGGCTTCCCTGGTAATGTAGGATTGCCATCACCTGTGGTGACACCTTTTTTATCAGTTACCTAGATCCCCACAGGTGTTGGCAATCATACACTATCCATACCTCCCAGCATGCCTCTCTCCAGGAGGACACAATGCTCTGTTCCTGGGCTTCCCTGGTAATGTATGATTGCCATTGTGAGGACTCCCGGGCTCATGGGTGCATGGAGGGGCCTATCGCTCGTATCCGCCTTGAGAAAGGCAGTGTTTACAGCATTTGCACAGTCCCGGGAGAACTTCAGTTCGCGGATCACACAGTAAGGCCACAAAAGCAAGGTACAAAACGCACCTTTATTTCATATTAACAGTACATGAAAACCATAACCACACCACTAACACTACACAATACAGGTAGCCTACAATATACACAGCACACACTAACTACATCAGAACCACACAAAGGTGAACACCTCCCCTTCCCTTCCACAGTCAATAGTCACCTTGGGCAGTCTCTGAGCTGAGGCTGGTGGGGCCTTGGTGAGGGGGGAATGCGGAACCCCAGCGGAGGTACGGGCTCCACTGAGCCAAGGCCGATGCCCGCTGCCGGTCCTGCAGGTGATGAATCCCAGCCGCTTGGCCTGTGGGTGCCGTCGGGGTGCTGGCACGCTGGAGGCAACCGCTGGCTGTGGTATGGGGTCCACTGCGCCAGGGCCGACTGCCCACTGCTGGTCCTGCAGGTGATGAATCCCAGCCGCTTGGCCTGTGGGTGCCGTCGGGGTGCTGGCACGCTGGATGCAACCGCTGGCTGTGGTATGGGGTCCACTGCGCCAGGGCCGACTGCCCACTGCTGAAGTTCTGGTGGGGTCTGGAGGGAACTCAGCTTCCTCCCCTGGGATCCTGCCTCGCCGGGTCAGGGATCCTGGATGGATGCAGAAAGTTTAACCCAGAGCTGTTGTTTCAGCCCATTTTATCCTTGAGTTCTGCGACCGGATTGGTTGTTGCTTGAAGCCTGAGATGTAAATGCACCTGAGTCCTGTGTAGGGATTGGCTGCTGCTGTAGCCCTGCCAAATTGCTGTTCTCTGGGACTCTCTGGCCCCCTGCTGGTCTGGTGCCGGCCAGTCTATAACAAGTCCCCGGGGAGAACAAAAGGCCAGGAACCATTGCTGATAAGGGGGCGGCCCAGGTGTGAAGTCAAAACAGACCCTGTTGTTGGTTGTGAAGTCTCAGCCTATTCAGCTTGCTGATGCTTCCTGTGAGGGGGATGAGATAGGGGGGGGTGTCGGCTGTCCGCATTTAGACAACAAGATATTACACACATGCAATAAACCATACATTACTGTGATAGAGACATATCAGGCTCAGGAGTATATGCCCTGATGGGCGCAATACTTATAAACACGCGGTACTATTTCCCATCGCAGGCAGACATCTGGTATGTAATAAAGTCCGGTCCTAGTACTATAGAACACACAGTCCTGTGGAAGGCTCTATTAGTGTGAGAGGCACGGCTCCCATGAGATGGCAGGCAGGGAATTGTATTGGGAAAATGTTGTTAATTCAGGTAAGAGAGTGTCTGGGTCTCTGGGCTATATTTAGGAATCTTGGGGTGCCTACCCCCTCATGATCCAGGTGGGGGTGCCCAGAGGGGGGATCATGACATACCTCCCCCTTCCTAAATCCGGTCCGAGGGGCTGGCTCCCGGATCGGAGCCAGTCAGGACGACCGGGCCCAGTGGTCTCCTGGAGGCGTGATTCCGCTCCTCCTGCTCTGGATGAGGGGGGTCCGAGGTCAGCAGTTCACCATGTGTAACCCGCATTCCAGTACCCCAGTTACAGGGTTTGCCCCTGTCATGTGGAAATCTTTCCTTCTCTCCTGCCTGTTTGGTTGGCCCTCCTCCCTCCGCCTCTGGCGCAACTGGGAGGGGCCCGATCGGTGTACACAGGCTACAATCCGGAAACCTGGCTGCGGATTCTGCTCTTAACAACAGCGCCGACGTTGGCTGCAGGGGAGCAGTGGGTAACAACGATGCTTCTCCCAAAACATCAGAAGCCTTCACCGTCACCCCACTTGGGCCTGAAACCTCCCCCAGCACCTGAAGCTGCTGGGCCTCCCCTGGGCAACCTTCCATCCATGTCTGTTCATCCACCTTGCAGGGCCTCAGCACACTCTGCCCCCACCTGCCCTCCGCAGTAGGCAGTGGCCTAGGGAATTCTCCTTCACACCATGGCTGCAGAAGAGCAGGGGGTATCCGCAATCCTTCCCCGGCTCTTCCCTCCACAGCCCCCACAAACACCTCCCCCAGTTCTAGATGGTCCTCTGGACCCTTACGTGATGCTTGAAGGGCCATGCTGGTGGGATCCTTCTCCCCCGCCTCCCAGGGCCTGAGCACACCCAGCCCCCACCTGCCCTCAGCAGCAGGCAGCGGTCCTGAGGATTCTCCTTCACACAATGGCTGCAGAGAAGCAGGGGGTATCCGCGAGTCTCCCCCTGATTTACCCACAATCCCCCCCCTTGGGTCGAACACCTCCCCCAGCCCTTTGAACAATAACTGCTGGGCCTCCCCTGGGCAAACTTCCATCTTCACCAGGGTGCACTGCTTCCCCAGCCTGGCTATGAGAGGGACTGGTGGGGTGGCATTGTACGGCAGCACTGCTGGCATCTCCCTTACAGCCCCAGGTGCAAACTCACATTCTCTTGCTCGTGCCATGCTGGGTGGTGAGGTGTCTTCCTCTGAGGCCCAGGGGGGTGATGAGCTATGCCTCTGACCATCCCCTCCATGTTTGCTTGCTTGGCTGCCTGATTGCTGCAGCGGCTCCCCGGGCACATAATTACAGTCAGTCACTCTTGCAGGGGACTCACAGAAGCGCTGCACCCCAGCCTCTACTCCCTGCTCTGGCACCCCGGTCACATACCTGCCTTTTGACTTCAGATCCTCCTGGCTCTGATGGCTAAGTGGGAACAGTCCTGGATAATCCTCCTGGGGTGGTAGAGTGGCAGAGAACACACCAGACACATTTCCTTCCATCTCCCCCTGCTGAATATGCTGGGGCTCCTGGGGCAAGATGCCCTCATTCGCTGGGCCGCTGGTGGTCATGTAGGGGAGAAGTACTGCCCCCTCTGCTGGGGCACAATCATTGTAGACCCCCTGGCCGCTAGTTTCAAAGTCTCCATCTCCCACATCTGCAAAAGGGAAGATGTACTGCCATTCTTCCTGGGGTGCCATTTTTGGGTGCACCCCCATCCTTTGGCTAGCTGCTTGGAGCAGTGGCTGACCACTGCTTTGTACCTCCTGTGGCGAGGACTCCGCCATCACAGTCCCAGCCTCCAAGATATGCTCTGCTCTGGGGCTATTCTCTGGGGCAGCCCCTGCACTGTATACTGGCACTGCTCCATCTATGACAGGCTCCGTGTGCACCAGTCTATCATCACCATGTGGGGCCACAGTGCCCAGCTCCGCCACACTACTTGGCAAAATGCAGGGGGAATAAATATCCCCTCCACGATATCCATCTGCCACAATCACAGTCCATGATGTTAGGGCTCCTTTAGAGTCCGGGGTCCCTGGTGCGAAATCACAGGGACACTCCACAGCTAGTTCCTCATTTCCCAACTCACTGAATGGGAACAGTTCTGTGATTTCTCCCTGTGTCAGTGGGGGATCTAGTTCTGTGGCTCTCTGAGGATGCATAAGCTGCAGCAGCCGACGTTCCTCTGCCTCCACCCTCTGACACTGGTCCAGCCACTCTGGAGAATTCAGCTGTCCCTGTGCCAGGGCGACCCTCTCTGCATTATCATAACAGTGCAGGAGACACTGTAACTGCTCCTGGACACTTCTCAGTTCTCCTGGACACAGGACACAGTTCCTATACACGCTGAATGCATGTAGGGGGTTCTCTTGTTGCTCATACACCCACCGAATAAGGGTTCGGTGGGAACAGCCGTCGGTGGGGAGGCTGCATCGTAGCTTCCATTCTGCAAGTAAATCCTCCAGACTCATTCTCGCTAATGGAGCTTCCCCTTCTGCATGCCGCAGTTCTCCTGTAGTGGACCCCTCGGTCATCCACCCAGGTGGCACCATCAGCTCCTCCTCCCTCTGGGTTCTCTTCATGGGCTCCTTCCCAGGACCCAGATCACCAGGTGCTGGCGCGCTGGCCTCAGCTACCTGGCTTCTCTGCATTATCTGCGACATGGAGTTACTCACTTCCATAACAAATGTTCTCCATTCCAGAGTTCCTGGCAGATTTCTCACGTCAGCATCACTTTTACACTGCACAAATTCATCTATTAGATAGGCAATTTTCTCCCCTATAGTAGCTCCAGTCCACAAGCTAGTCCACAGGCACGCTGCCTCCCAGTGCTCCCAGAAAGGCTGCATCTTTGTGGATGGACTCTTCAGGTGCCAGTCCTCAGCCCTGAGCTTCACTGCTCTAGGAGACTTGGGGCACTGCTTGCCTCTCCTCAGGCGCTTCTCTCCCATTCCTGGCACCATTCTCCAAAACGTGCTGAACAAGTAGGGCTTGGTCAGCGTCACTTGCTGGACCCCTCACTTCAGCTTCCGTTCCCGGGCCACGGCACACTCCACTGTTCCCTCGCTTGCAGGGATTGTCCCCCTGGACAAGCCGGCACTTAAGCGGAATTCTTCCCTCGCTTACTGCCCTCACACATTATCCTTTTTCTTCTCCCCGGCATCCCTGCTAGGGTTACAAGAGCTCACCTCTGTGTGGTTCTATACTACTGGTTATGGGCTATTGCGCCAACAGAACCTGGCCGTATAACGATACGGGCCCCTGGTTCTGCCTGGTCTACAGGACTGTGTGATCCCCACTGCTTGCCACCAATTGTGAGGACTCCCGGGCTCATGGGTGCATGGAGGGGCCTATCGCTCGTATCCGCCTTGAGAAAGGCAGTGTTTACAGCATTTGCACAGTCCCGGGAGAACTTCAGTTCGCGGATCACACAGTAAGGCCACAAAAGCAAGGTACAAAACGCACCTTTATTTCATATTAACAGTACATGAAAACCATAACCACACCACTAACACTACACAATACAGGTAGCCTACAATATACACAGCACACACTAACTACATCAGAACCACACAAAGGTGAACACCTCCCCTTCCCTTCCACAGTCAATAGTCACCTTGGGCAGTCTCTGAGCTGAGGCTGGTGGGGCCTTGGTGAGGGGGGAATGCGGAACCCCAGCGGAGGTACGGGCTCCACTGAGCCAAGGCCGATGCCCGCTGCCGGTCCTGCAGGTGATGAATCCCAGCCGCTTGGCCTGTGGGTGCCGTCGGGGTGCTGGCACGCTGGAGGCAACCGCTGGCTGTGGTATGGGGTCCACTGCGCCAGGGCCGACTGCCCACTGCTGGTCCTGCAGGTGATGAATCCCAGCCGCTTGGCCTGTGGGTGCCGTCGGGGTGCTGGCACGCTGGATGCAACCGCTGGCTGTGGTATGGGGTCCACTGCGCCAGGGCCGACTGCCCACTGCTGAAGTTCTGGTGGGGTCTGGAGGGAACTCAGCTTCCTCCCCTGGGATCCTGCCTCGCCGGGTCAGGGATCCTGGATGGATGCAGAAAGTTTAACCCAGAGCTGTTGTTTCAGCCCATTTTATCCTTGAGTTCTGCGACCGGATTGGTTGTTGCTTGAAGCCTGAGATGTAAATGCACCTGAGTCCTGTGTAGGGATTGGCTGCTGCTGTAGCCCTGCCAAATTGCTGTTCTCTGGGACTCTCTGGCCCCCTGCTGGTCTGGTGCCGGCCAGTCTATAACAAGTCCCCGGGGAGAACAAAAGGCCAGGAACCATTGCTGATAAGGGGGCGGCCCAGGTGTGAAGTCAAAACAGACCCTGTTGTTGGTTGTGAAGTCTCAGCCTATTCAGCTTGCTGATGCTTCCTGTGAGGGGGATGAGATAGGGGGGGGTGTCGGCTGTCCGCATTTAGACAACAAGATATTACACACATGCAATAAACCATACATTACTGTGATAGAGACATATCAGGCTCAGGAGTATATGCCCTGATGGGCGCAATACTTATAAACACGCGGTACTATTTCCCATCGCAGGCAGACATCTGGTATGTAATAAAGTCCGGTCCTAGTACTATAGAACACACAGTCCTGTGGAAGGCTCTATTAGTGTGAGAGGCACGGCTCCCATGAGATGGCAGGCAGGGAATTGTATTGGGAAAATGTTGTTAATTCAGGTAAGAGAGTGTCTGGGTCTCTGGGCTATATTTAGGAATCTTGGGGTGCCTACCCCCTCATGATCCAGGTGGGGGTGCCCAGAGGGGGGATCATGACAGCCATCACCTGTGGTGACACCTTTCTTATCAGTTACCTTGCTCCCTACAGGTGCTGGTAATCATACATTATCCATACCTCCCAGCATGCCCCTCTCCAGGAGGATACAATGCTCTGTTCCTGGGCTTCCCTGGTAATGTAGGATTGCCAGCACCTGTGGTGACACCTTTCTTATTAGTTACCTAGCTCCCCACAGGTGCTGGCAATCATACATTATCCATACCTCCCAGCATGCCCCTCTCCAGGAGGACACAATGCTCTGCTCCTGGGCTTCCCTGGTAATGTATGACTGCCAGCACCTGTGGTGACACCGTTCATATTAGTTACCTAGCTCCCCACAGGTGCTGGCAATCCTACATTATCCATACCTCCCAGCATGCCCCTCTCCAGGAGGACACAATGCTCTGTTCCTGGGCTTCCCTGGTAATGTATGATTGCCAGCACCTGTAGTGACACCTTTCTTATCAGTTACCTAGCTCTCCACAGGTGCTGGCAATCATACATTATCCATACCTCCCAGCATGCCCCTCTCCAGGAGGACACAATGCTCTGTTCCTGGGCTTCCCTGGTAATGTATGATTGCCAGCACCTGTGGTGACACCTTTCTTATCAGTTACCTAGCTCCCCACAGGTGCTGGCAATCTTACATTATCCATACCTACCAGCATGCCCCTCTCCAGGAGGACACAATGCTCTGTTCCTGGGCTTCCCTGGTAATATATGATTGCCAGCACCTGTAGTGACACCTTTCTTATCAGTTACCTAGCTCTCCACAGGTGCTGGCAATCCTACATTATCCATACCTCCCAGCATGCCCCTCTCCAGGAGGACACAATGCTCTGTTCCTGGGCTTCCCTGGTAATGTATGATTGCCAGCACCTGTGGTGACACCTTTCTTATCAGTTACCTAGCTCCCCACAGGTGCTGGCAATCTTACATTATCCATACCTACCAGCATGCCCCTCTCCAGGAGGACACAATGCTCTGTTCTTGGGCTTCCCTGGTAATGTATGATTGCCAGCACCTGTGGTGACACCTTTCTTATCAGTTACCTAGCTCCCCACAGGTGCTGGCAATCCTACATTACCCATACCTCCCAGCATGCCCCTCTCCAGGACACAATGCTCTGTTCCTGGGCTTCCCTGGTAATGTATGATTGCCAGCACCTGTGGTGACACCTTTCTTATCAGTTACCTAGCTCCCCACAGGTGCTGGCAATCCTACATTACCCATACCTCCCAGCATGCCCCTCTCCAGGAGGACACAATGCTCTGCTCCTGGACTTCACTGGTAATGTAGGATTGCCATCACCTGTGGTGACACCTTTACCTAGCTCCCCACAGGTGCTGGCAATCATACATTATCCATACTTCCCAGCATGCCCCTCTCCAGGAGGACACAATGCTCTGTTCCTGGGCATCCCTGGTAATGTATGATTGCCAGCACCTGTGGTGACACCTTTCTTATCAGTTACCCAGCTCCCCACAGGTGCTGGTAATCCTACATTATCCATACCTCCCAGCATGCCCCTCTCCAGGAGGACACGGTGCTCTGTTCCTGGGCTTCCCTGGTAATGTAGGATTGCCATCACCTGTGGTGACACCTTTTTTATCAGTTACCTAGATCCCCACAGGTGTTGGCAATCATACACTATCCATACCTCCCAGCATGCCTCTCTCCAGGAGGACACAATGCTCTGTTCCTGGGCTTCCCTGGTAATGTATGATTGCCATCACCTGTGGTGACACCTTTCTTATCAGTTACCTAGCTCCCCACAGGTGCTGGTAATCATACATTATCCATACCTCCCAGCATGCCCCTCTCCAGGAGGATACAATGCTCTGTTCCTGGGCTTCCCTGGTAATGTAGGATTGCCAGCACCTGTGGTGACACCTTTCTTATTAGTTACCTAGCTCCCCACAGGTGCTGGCAATCATACATTATCCATACCTCCCAGCATGCCCCTCTCCAGGAGGACACAATGCTCTGCTCCTGGGCTTCCCTGGTAATGTATGACTGCCAGCACCTGTGGTGACACCGTTCATATTAGTTACCTAGCTCCCCACAGGTGCTGGCAATCCTACATTATCCATACCTCCCAGCATGCCCCTCTCCAGGAGGACACAATGCTCTGTTCCTGGGCTTCCCTGGTAATGTATGATTGCCAGCACCTGTAGTGACACCTTTCTTATCAGTTACCTAGCTCTCCACAGGTGCTGGCAATCATACATTATCCATACCTCCCAGCATGCCCCTCTCCAGGAGGACACAATGCTCTGTTCCTGGGCTTCCCTGGTAATGTATGATTGCCAGCACCTGTGGTGACACCTTTCTTATCAGTTACCTAGCTCCCCACAGGTGCTGGCAATCTTACATTATCCATACCTACCAGCATGCCCCTCTCCAGGAGGACACAATGCTCTGTTCCTGGGCTTCCCTGGTAATATATGATTGCCAGCACCTGTAGTGACACCTTTCTTATCAGTTACCTAGCTCTCCACAGGTGCTGGCAATCCTACATTATCCATACCTCCCAGCATGCCCCT
Source organism: Crinia signifera (assembly GCF_055691185.1). Lineage (NCBI taxonomy): Eukaryota > Metazoa > Chordata > Amphibia > Anura > Myobatrachidae > Crinia > Crinia signifera. The sequence continues at coordinate 333,538,471 of NC_139221.1, forward strand.
CTCCAGGAGGACACAATGCTCTGTTCCTGGGCTTCCCTGGTAATGTATGATTGCCAGCACCTGTGGTGACACCTTTCTTATCAGTTACCTAGCTCCCCACAGGTGCTGGCAATCTTACATTATCCATACCTACCAGCATGCCCCTCTCCAGGAGGACACAATGCTCTGTTCTTGGGCTTCCCTGGTAATGCATGATTGCCAGCACCTGTGGTGACACCTTTCTTATCAGTTACCTAGCTCCCCACAGGTGCTGGCAATCCTACATTACCCATACCTCCCAGCATGCCCCTCTCCAGGACACAATGCTCTGTTCCTGGGCTTCCCTGGTAATGTATGATTGCCAGCACCTGTGGTGACACCTTTCTTATCAGTTACCTAGCTCCCCACAGGTGCTGGCAATCCTACATTACCCATACCTCCCAGCATGCCCCTCTCCAGGAGGACACAATGCTCTGTTCCTGGACTTCCCTGGTAATGTATGATTGCCAGCACCTGTGGTGACACCTTTCTTATCAGTTCCCTAGCTCCCCACAGGTGCTGGTAATCATACATTATCCATACCTCCCAGCATGCCCCTCTCCAGGAGGACACAATGCTCTGCTCCTGGGCTTCCCTGGTAATGTATGATTGCCAGCACCTGTGGTGACACCTTTCTTATCAGTTACCTAGCTCCCCACAGGTGCTGGTAATCCTACATTATCCATACCTCCCAGCATGCCCCTCTCCAGGAGGACACAATGCTCTGTTCCTGGGCTTCCCAGGTAATGTATGATTGCCAGCACCTGTGGTGACACCTTTCTTATCAGTTACCTAGCTCCCCACAGGTGCTGGCAATCATACATTATCCATACCTCCCAGCATGCCCCTCTCCAGGAGGACACAATGCTCTGTTCCTGGGCTTCCCTTGTAATGTATGATTGCCAGCACCTGTGGTGACACCTTTCTTATCAGTTACCTAGCTCCCCACAGGTGCTGGCAATCATACATTATCCATACCTCCCCGCATGCCCCTCTCCAGGAGGACACAATGCTCTGCTCCTTGGCTTCATTGGTAATGTATGATTACCAGCACCTGTGGTGACACCGTTCATATTAGTTACCTAGCTCCCCACAGGTGCTGGCAATCCTACATTATCCATACCTCGCAAAAAAGGGGGGAGGGGGAGAGGCCGAGGGCACTGGGCTATTATGACAGAGGATGAGAAGGCATTCTCCAATCAACACAATCAAATGTTTTATATCGTTATAAGGTTGTGGAGGTGCTCCCAGGGAGTAGGGTGAATATAGGCAAAAAAAATTGATATCCAAGGGAGGATATCAGCAAAGTCTCCCGGGTGGGGCACAGCCTTCTAAAAAAGTGTAACTGTTAATACTAAACTTTATTAAGTTAAAACATGACCCTAAAGTTGGGTCAGACAAGGACAGAAGACGAAAACAAACAGATAACACTTATAAACGCTATATGAGAGAAAGTAGTGAAATATAATATTATACAAGATGTCTGTGGATTTTGGGAGGGAAAATCCCTCCAAGTACCAATAACTGTATATGAATGTACTTGAATAAATTTCTGAAAATCCTATCAGACAATAAACACCTCCAATAACAATGTATGTTCTCAGTTTGTGAATCAATGTTCCCTGTAAATCCCAATACTATCGCTGATAATGTTTCACCAGAGTATCTATAAGTAGCAAAGTGAGAGGAGGTAGAAAAGATACCCGAGTTTTAGTTTGCTAAGGGAGTCGCTGCTGCCTGTGCATGTGACAGATGTCAGTGAATGTACAGTTGAGCGGACCTTGAGAGCGTCACAGGTGTTGGAATATAGATGAGACAGTTTCTGCTGTTTCCAGGGGTGACCTGCCTGGCTCTGTTATACAAACGACAGCGCAGAGTCGGGTCTCGGGTCCCCTAGAAATGAGAGAACCCTGAGTGAGTAAAGGTAGTGAGTAAAGAATACTCCTTCACTCTATCCCTGGTGTATGCTGCTGTCCTCTGTGTACAGTAGTGACTGTAGTGAACAGAGGTTGAGCGATACCACCCTGGTAGTGAGGTGTAGAAAGAAGTATGGTCTGCACATTAGTTGGTGGTGGCAGGATTACCTAGGTCTTCTCCTGTTGTCAGGTGAGTGACATTGCAGGAAGATTGACACTTGGGATCCCACTATTTGCTGCTAAAATGGCAGAGAAAATAGGTTGAAATAGAGACGCAGGTAAATGAGTTGCTATCAAGCCTATTATTCCTATTAATGGGAGTTGGATAAACAGTAGGTAAATAATTTAAACAAATATATTAGACTTTATGGTCATAAGTCAAACCATTATTATGTACATACAGTGCTACAATACTTGGATTACCATAGATACTCAGATAATGGTAGTTTAGACAGGTGTATCGGAAATCATAAGCCAAACCAACTAATAGTGTTAGTGCACTATTTTGAATTATAGGTGGCAGTTTGATATCACATATAATGCGTAAAGTGCTGCAATAATTTCATTAGCACAAATGCTCAGATAATGCCACTAGGGCTGATACACTCACGGACATGGACCCCAGGGCGGCCGTTTTGCAGGTGATGCAGAGATCTGTATGGTGCACCCAGGCAAGGTAAGAGCGCTGTAGTAGGGTGAACGCAAGTGCCGGCAGAGGAGACGCGTGCCTCCGTGATGTACAGGCGCCGGAGTCCCGGTGCTGTGTGTTCAGCGGGAGCCGGCAAAAGATAATCTGGGGATTGAGGTGTCCAGGTGCCGGAGTCCCATAGTCCAGCGCTGAATGTCCGCCACTCCTCCAACGCAGATTTGACTGCCAGTAACTCCTGCTCCCCAATGGGGTAATTCTTCTCCGCTGGAAGAAACTTCTTGAAGAAGAAGGCACAGGGGTGAAGCACCTGATCCTCTCCTCTCTGCGACAAGATTGCCCCTACCCCCTCTGAGGATGCGTCCACCTCAAGAATAAAGGGTTTGTCGAGGTTTGGCTGGAGAAGGATTGGGGCGGAGACAAAAGCATCCTTTAGTTGTAGGAAGGCTTGGGAGGCCTCAGGTGACCACTGACTTGGATCTGAGCCCTTACGGGTAAGAGCAGTAGGGGGTGCAGCAAGGGTGGAGAAGTTCCGGATGAAACGACGATAATAATTTGAGAAGCCCAGAAACCTCTGGATGCCTTTAAGCGTGGTGGGCGCTGTCCAGTCTAAGATGGCTTTTACTTTTTCTGGATCCATCTCTATCCCAGTGCTGGAGAGAATGTGGCCAAGAAATGGAATGGAAGTGACCTCAAAGACGCACTTGTCTAGCTTGCAGAACAATTTATTTTGTCGAAGGCGCCGCAAGACCTCAGCTACAGTTTGCCGATGGAGATGGAGGTTAGATGAGAAGATGAGGATGTCATCGAGATACACCACAACGGAATGATACAGTAGATCTCGAAATATGTCGTTTACAAATTGCTGGAAGACGGCTGGAGCGTTGCAAAGACCAAATGGCATCACCAGATATTCGTAGTGGCCGTCTCAAGTGTTGAAAGCCGTCTTCCACTCATCTCCAGATCGAATTCGGATCAAGTTGTACGCCCCTCTTAGATCCAGTTTAGTAAAGAGGAAAGCCCCTCGGATTTTATCGAATAATTCAGTGATAAGGGGCAAAGGATAGCGGTTCTTGATCGTTATATCGTTCAGACCCCTGTAGTCGATACATGGCCGGAGGGTTCCATCTTTCTTTTTTACAAAGAAAAACCCCGCTCCGGCTGGCGAAGTAGATGGGCGAATGAACCCTTTATTCAAGTTCTCACGAATGTAGTCAGACATGACTTTGGTCTCAGGCAGAGACAAGGGGTAGATGCGGCCCCGCGGAGGGTACTTCCCACGTATCAATTCTATCGGACAGTCCCAGGGACGATGAGGTGGCAGGGTATCGGCACCTCCCTTGCTGAAGACGTCAGAAAAAGGAAGATATGGTGTGGGTAACGACAAGGGTAAAGCTGGCGAAGGCGAAAGACTGGGACCTCCCACTTCTTAAGGATTAGTTTGATGGAGTGGAATGACACGAGACATGCAAGTAGTTAGGCAGTTCGTACCCCATGCTTTGATCTCCATACGGGTCCAATCAATATGAGGGTTGTGTTTAGTAAGCCATGGTAGGCCCAGGACTACCTGGTGTGAGGACTGAGGAAGGACAAGAAATTCTAGAGTCTCTTGATGTAAAGCACCCACGAAAACTGTCATTGGATTGGTTTGAAGGGTGATTTGCCCACTGCTGATGCGACTCCCATCTACTGCAGTAAGAACCAACGGATGGGCCAAAGGTTGCACCATCAAGGAATGTTGAAGGACGAAAGACGAAGAAAGGAAGTTCCCAGCAGCTCCGGAATCTAGTAGAGCCTGGATCTTGATTTTCCCCTGAGGGCACACAAGGGTAACAGGAATGGTGGGTACAGTTGAAGAGGGAGATGAAAGCAGGACTCCTAACCTGGCCTCCCTCGGGGAGGTTAGGAGCGGCCGTTTCCCGGACGCAGTGGACAGGAAGACAGCAGATGAGCGGAAGAACCGCAGTACATGCAAAGATTCTCACAACTTCTACGGGACTTTTCTTCAAAGGAAAGCCGAGAGCGGTTGATCTGCATGGGTTCGTCTGGAGGTGTGGTTGTGGAGGGACCTGGTCTAGAAACAGGAACAGCATTGATGGTGAGACGAGGACGGAGACGATCGGAACGATTTCTCTCTAGTTGACGCTCCTGCATCCGTAGATCTACTTTGTTGCACAAGGAGATGAGTTCAGCCAAAGTAGCAGGGGAGTCATGGGTAGTTAATTCGTCCTTGATACGACCTGCCAGCCCATTCCAGAAGGCGGAGACGAGAGCCTCTTCGTTGCATTTTAATTCCGAAGCCAAAGTCTGAAACTGCACAGCATATTGTCCCACTGAATGACTACCCTGGCGAATCCTCAGGATCTCAGTAGCGGCAGAAGACACTCTGCCAGGCTCGTCGAAGATACGACGAAAAGAGGTAATGAAAGCTTCATAGTCATGGAGCAGGGGATCAGCACGTTCCCAGAGTGGGGACACCCAGTCCAGAGCTGACCCTGCTAGGAGAGACACAATATAAGCCACCTTTGCCTTGGAGGTAGGAAAGTGAGAGGACTGCAAGGTGAAATGAACTTCGCATTGGTTCAGAAACCCACGGCATCCTTTCGGTGAACCATCATATTTGCTGGGGGTTGGTAATTGCATGTGATGAGGGACTACGGGTCCAGGTGTAGGAACAGGAACTGGAACCTCTGGTGCTGGAGCCACAGAAACTGAGGGAGCCGCCTGGGGCGGAGACAAGGCCTGAAGAAACTGAGCCACTTGGCGTTGGGTAGCCTCTACTTGCTCCAGACGAGCCACGATGCTGTGAAATGCGTCCGCCATGGAAGCCTGTTCTTCACCCGACTCCATCGAGTCAGTACAAACTGTCACAACTGAAGGGCTGGATGAAGTCGTGTGGTGTGTAGCAACCGGAGACAGACCAGAGGAGGAAGGATTAAATCGTGCAGGTTTAATAATAGAATTCATAAATGGAACGATACACACTTGAATACTTTCTTTAAGTGGCAGTTAGTGGTAATAATAATAATTGGCCAGCAAGGCACTTGAAAGAAGAAAAAGTTAATTTAAACAATGACAGTTCAGGACACAGAGGACGGCAGGCTGGGGTCTTGAAGAATGAGGGAATCCGGAAAGAGAATGTGCTTGATGGAAATGAGGGATCCTTGAAGACTGAAAGAAGATGGATGATGACTGAAGAATGGGAAGTTGCTTGGAAGCAGACGGCTTGAAGAGCTAGGCCAGGAAGCTCAGGGATGCAGGCAGAGACCAGACTGTGGAGAGAACTGGCAGCGATGGGGTTAAGCTGAACCGAAACCAAACACAGAGCACTGGAAGCAAGGCACCAAGTCAGGAGAGGTGAGTCAGAGAGCCGGAGTCAGCTGGGAGCTGTGAACACCTCTGGAGACTCTTTGTACTGACACTGAACAGGCCTAGGCAGATCCCCTATATCCCTAGATCGCGGCTGCCATTGGCTGTCAGGTCAGTATGGGCGGAAACCTCAGACATGGACCAATCTGCTTATTTGCCCTTAATCAAGATGGCGGCGCCGGCCTCCCGGCGCCCCTACAGCACATCCTGCTACACTTGCCGGCGTCCCACGCTGCCTGCTGCCATCCAGACTGCCGCTGCCTGCTGCCGCTGACCTGGAGACCACTACACGCTAGCCGACGGCGGGCGCGAACGGGTGAGTAGTATGCCCGCCGCGCACCGCCGCGGCGGCGTGTGACACCAGGATAAAATGACAGGGGGGGCACTATGATAAAAGAGGGTTTAGGTGGGGGAGGGGCAGTGTTAGTGGTGCCAGTGTACATGCTAGGAGAGCGGCAGAGAGAGGGTGGGAATTGGATTAAAAATAGGCCCTGGCATTTAAAGTATGCAGGCCCACTATGGCGACAAAAGTGAAGGATGTAGTTGTGCGCACGCCGAAGGCGTGCTCTGGAAAGGGGGCGGGGACACTCAACAGGGGGCGTGTCCTTTAGTGTAGTGTACAACACCATATACAACTTCTACACATTATGCAACAAAATACTAGACCCCATTATACTTGCCCCTTACACATGATGCCAAATGGAATGAGCCAAAATTCACATAATGCCACATGGATTGAGCCAAAATTCAAATAATTCCACATGGATTGTGTCAAAATTCACATAATGCCAAATGGATTGAGCCAAAATTCACATAATGCCACACGGATTGAGCCAAAATTCACATAATGCCAAATGGATTGAGCCAAAATTCACATAATGCCAAATGGATTGAGCCAAAATTCACATAATGTCACATGGATTGAGCCAAAATTCACATAATGCCACATGGATTGAGCCAAAATTCACATAATGCCAGACGGATTGAGACAAAATTCACATAATGCCACACGGATTGAGACAAAATTCACATAATGCCACATGGATTGAGCCAAAATTCACATAATGCCACACGACACGGATTGAGACAAAATTCACATAATGCCACACGGATTGAGACAAAATTCACATAATGCCACATGGATTGAGCCAAAATTCACATAATGCCACACGGATTGAGCCAGAATTCACATAATGCCACACAGATTAAGCCAAAATTCACAATACGCTTCATAAACAGGGACATTGTGCGCCAAAGGCGCGCATTAAACATTTACACCATAATGTCCATTACACATTAAGTTACACGCCATTACGTCCATTATGCCAAACACCATAATGCCTATTAAAAATTATGCTATATAAGTGCTGATTATCTACATGCTCATTGCCAAGGGTTCCATGCTCATTGCCAGAGGTTCCATGCTCGTTGCCATGTGGGATTACATGCTCATTGCCAAAGGGGAATACATGCTCGCGGTAAATGGGGGACAGCCGCCGCCAGGACAGTGGCAGAGCCTGGCTGTATTCAGAGCACTGCAGGTCCTGGCTATTTTAAATAATACCCCTTTCACACCAGAAAATGCATTCCCAGGTTGGCCCCTTTTACACCAGCCCAGTCCCTGCATTTTCTGGTTTGAGGGGGAGAGAAAACCACCCCTCCCCCCCTTTAACCTCGGAACCAACTGACCCATTTACATGCGACAAGTATCATATTGAAGAACTGTTGAGTGGGCTTTGAATGATTTTGGTCCAGTGAAACTGGAACGTTTGGTTCCAGAGTAATCTGCCCTCAAAGAACATGAACTGCCATGAAATTACATTTCAACAATAAAAAAATCAAGCTTCTGTGATGCCAGGGGGGGAACTGGCAGCCGTCGGAACCGGGTAGGGGTCGGAATTGACGGGTCCCATATTATCCTATAGGGAAAAAACGTTACAGCTTTGCCAGGCGATATCTCTGTTTCCCGGGGGGCTAGAGACACGGGGCTGGGCTCGTTGGAAAGCCCTGGTCCTCAGCTAAATGACAAATTAAATGACAGGGGGGGCACGTGCCCTCCCCCCCTGAATCCGCCACTGGGAGGTAACTATGATATAACAGTGTAATGTGATCTAGGTGACATGAGGGAGATTGCTAGACTAATGAGGGAGATAGGGAGATTGCTGCTATGTCAGGGAGTCTCCTGCAGAATGCAGATGGGGAGGTAACTATGATATAACAGTGTAATGTGGGCTAGGTGACATGAGGGAGATTGCTAGACTAATGAGGGAGAGAGGGAGATTGCTGCTATGTCAGGGAGTCTCCTGCAGAATGCAGGAGGGGAGTTACTATGATGTAACAGTGTAATGTGAGCTAGGTGACATGAGGGAGATTGCTAGACTAATGAGGGAGAGAGGGAGATTGCTGCTATGTCAGGGAGTCTCCTGCAGAATGCAGGAGGGGAGGTAACTATCATGTAACAGTGTAATGTGGGCTAGGTGACATGAGGGAGATTGCTAGACTAATGAGGGAGAGAGGGAGATTGCTGCTATGTCAGGGAGTCTCCTGCAGAATGCAGGAGGGGAGGTAACTATGATGTAACAGTGTAATGTGGGCTAGGTGACATGAGGGAGATTGCTAGACTAATGAGGGAGAGAGGGAGATTGCTGCTATGTCAGGGAGTCTCCTGCAGAATGCAGGAGGGGAGGTAACTATCATGTAACAGTGTAATGTGGGCTAGGTGACATGAGGGAGATTGCTAGACTAATGAGGGAGAAAGGGAGATTGCTGCTATGTCAGGGAGTCTCCTGCAGAATGAAGGAGGGGAGGTAACTATGATGTAACAGTGTAATATGAGCTAGGTGACATGAGGGAGATTGCTAGACTAATGATGGAGAGGGAGATTTCTGCTATGTCAGGGAGTCCCCTGCAGGATGAAGGAGGGGAGGTAACTATGATGTAACAGTGTAATGTGATCTAGGTGACATGAGGGAGATTGCTAGACTAATGAGGGAGATAGGGAGATTGCTGCTATGTCAGGGAGTCTCCTGCAGAATGCAGATGGGGAGGTAACTATGCTATAACAGTGTAATGTGGGCTAGGTGACATGAGGGAGATTGCTAGACTAATGAGGGAGAGAGGGAGATTGCTGCTATGTCAGGGAGTCTCCTGCAGAATGCAGGAGGGGAGTTACTATGATGTAACAGTGTAATGTGGGCTAGGTGACATGAGGGAGATTGCTAGACTAATGAGGGAGAGAGGGAGATTGCTGCTATGTCAGGGAGTCTCCTGCAGAATGCAGGAGGGGAGGTAACTATCATGTAACAGTGTAATGTGGGCTAGGTGACATGAGGGAGATTGCTAGACTAATGAGGGAGAGAGGGAGATTGCTGCTATGTCAGGGAGTCTCCTGCAGAATGCAGGAGGGGAGGTAACTATGATGTAACAGTGTAATGTGGGCTAGGTGACATGAGGGAGATTGCTAGACTAATGAGGGAGAGAGGGAGATTGCTGCTATGTCAGGGAGTCTCCTGCAGAATGAAGGAGGGGAGGTAACTATGATGTAACAGTGTAATATGAGCTAGGTGACATGAGGGAGATTGCTAGACTAATGATAGAGAGAGGGAGATTTCTGCTATGTCAGGGAGTCCCCTGCAGAATGAAGGAGGGGAGGTAACTATGATGTAACAGTGTAATATGAGCTAGGTGACATGAGGGAGATTGCTAGACTAATGAGGGAGAGAGGGAGATTGCTGCTATGTCAGGGAGTCTCCTGCAGAATTCAGGGGGGGGGGGGGGTAGCTATGTGGTAATCATACATTAAGAAGAAAGTGTAGGAACAGAGCATTGTGTCCCTCCTGGAGAGGGTCATGGTGCGAGGTATGGTGTTATGTATGAGGGTAATTTCATTAGTCATCCTAAAAATGCACAAATACATGTATTATTAGAGATCGCAGACTTTGGACTCCGGTAAAATGGCCGCCACCAAGCGGCACCACAGACTCCTCCACTGTCTGCTGTGTAATGTTACTGTACTCCTCTAGTTCCTTCTCCTAAGCCCCGCCCTAATAGTCATCAGTGTACGACGGAGAACAAGCGACAGACATTCGGGGAAGCGTCCGTCACATGTGCAGCTCACACGTGAGTGTTCTGCCCCATACTGTCCCGGGATTCTCCATACTGTCCCTTTATTATCCATACTGCGCCCACTTACATTATGAATACTGCCCCACTTATATTATCCATACTACCCCCACTTATATTATCCATACTACCCCCACTTACATTATCCATACTGCCCCACTTATATTATCCATGCTGATCCCACTTATATGATTCATACTGATCCCACTTATATTATCCATACTGATCCCACTTATATTATCCATACTACCCCCACTTATATGGTTCATGCTGATCCCACTTATATGATTCATGCTGCCCCACTTATATTATCCATACTACCCCCACTTATCTTATCCATACTGCCCCACTTATATTATCCATACTGTCCCCTTATTATCCATACTGCTCCCACTTATACGATTCATACTGATCCCACTTATATTATCCATACTGTCCCCTTATTATCGATACTGCTCCCACTTATATGATTCATACTGACCCCACTTATATGATTCATACTGCCCCCACTTATATTATCTATACTACCCCCACTTATATTATCCATACTAACCCCACTTATATTATCCATACTACCCCCACTTACATTATCCATACTGCCCCACTTATATTATCCATACTGTCCCCTTATTATCGATACTGCTCCCACTTATATGATTCATACTACCCCACTTATATTATCCACACTGTCCTAGCATTATCCATACAGCCCCCTTATTATCCATACAGCCCCAGCATTATCTATATTGACCCCCCCTTATATTATCCATACTGTCCTAGCATTATCCATACTGATCCCACTTATATTATCCATACTGTCCTAGCATTATCCATACTGATCCCACATATATTATCCATACTGCCCTCCACTTATCCATACTGCCCCCCTTATTATCCATACTGTCCTAGCATAATCCATACTGATCCCACATATATTATCCATACTGCCCTCCACTTATCCATACTGCCCCCTTATTATCCACACAGCCCCAGCATTATCTATACTGACCCCCCTTATATTATCCATACTGCTCCCACTTATCCATACTGTCATAGCATTATCCATACTGTCCCCCCCTCATATTATCCACACCGCTCCCACTTATATTATCTATACTGTCCTAGCATTATCCATACTGCTGTGGTTGTGTGCTGTGTGCTGTGTGTGTGTGTGGTGTGTTGTGCTGTGTGTGAGTTGTGTGGTTTTGTGTGTGTGTGTAGTCTGCTGTGGTTGTGTGTGTGTGGTCTGCTGTGGTTGTGTGTGTGTGTGTGGTCTGCTGTGGTTGTGTGTGTGGTGTGCTGTGTGAGGGTTGTGTGTGTGTGGTCTGCTGTGGTTGTGTGTGTGGTCTGCTGTGGTTGTGTGTGTGGTCTGCTGGCTGTGGTTGTGTGTGTGGTCTGCTGGCTGTGGTTGTGTGTGTGGTCTGCTGTGGTTGTGTGTGTGGTCTGCTGTGGTTGTGTGTGTGGTTGCGTGTGGTGTGTGTGCGGCCTGCTGTGGTGGTCTGCTGTGTGTGAGTTGCGTGTGGTTGCGTGTGGTGTGGTCTGCTGTGGTTGTGTGGTGTGGTCTGCTGTGGTTGTGTGGTGTGGTCTGCTGTGGTTGTGTGGTGTGGTCTGCTGTGGTTGTGTGGTGTGGTCTGCTGTGGTTGTGTGGTGTGGTCTGCTGTGGTTGTGTGTGGTGTGGTGTGCTGTGGTTGCGTGTGGTGTGGTCTGCTGTGGTTGCGTGTGTGTGCGGCCTGCTGTGGTGGTCTGCTGTGTGTGAGTTGTGTGGTTGTGTGTGTGTGTGCGGCCTGCTGTGGTTATGTGCCCTATAAGTCCACTATTCGCAGAGACTGTACATAAATGTCTGCGTGTACCCAGGATCCATTGCGCTCATGTCTTATTGTTCCCTCCTCAGGTTTAAGAATCTTATGGAGCCATCGCTTTGCTGCGAGTTCCTCTCCTTCCTGAGCCCAGGGACTCGGGCTGATGTAAAGAGCCAGGCACTGGAGTATGTGCTCGGGGTGAGTGCGACACCTCAGGGGAGGAGGAGCCTGTGCGAGTTGCCAGGATTACTGCAAACTTTGCTAGACTTGACCTCTAACATATCACCACCAGTTGTCCAGGATTCCTATCACATACTGGTGAATTTGACCTCTGACCCATGCACTCACCTTGCTCTTCTGGATATCCCCATGCTGCTCCCTACACTGATCAATCGCCTGTGTGATGCGCAGTACATTTATGCTGACTCTGTCTGCACAGCACTCTGCAACCTGAGCCGTGAGGAGGAGACCTGTCGCTCGGTGCTTTCTGCTCTAAAACCTTTGGGAATGAACCAAATTGTGGAAATGATCTGTTGTCCCAAATACAATTCAGCTGCTAAACTGGACTATCTCGGACCTCTACTGTGTAATCTGACTCAGCTAGCAGAAGGCAGAGACTTTATACTGGACAGAACCAGGTGAGATCTGGCCTGTGTCACTGCACGCCGGGTAATCTGTGCCGGGCGCCTGTGTCACTGCACGCCGGGTAATCTGTGCCGGGCGCCTGTGTAACAGCACGCCGGGTGATCTGTGCTGGGTGCATGTGTCACTGCACGCTGGGTGATCTGTGCTGGGTGCCTGTGTCACTGCACGCTGGGTGCCTGTGTCACTGCGTGCTGGGTGATCTGTGCCGAGCGCCTGTGTCACTGCGCGCTGGGTAATCTGTGCCGAGCGCCTGTGTCACTGCGCGCTGGGTAATCTGTGCCGAGCGCCTGTGTCACTGCGCGCTGGGTAATCTGTGCCGAGCGCCTGTGTCACTGCGCGCTGGGTAATCTGTGCCCGGCGCCTGTGTCACTGCGCGCTGGGTAATCTGTGCCCGGCGCCTTTGTCACTGCGTTCTGGGTAATCTGTGCCGAGCGCCTGTGTCACTGCGCGCTGGGTGATCTGTGCCGGGCGCCTGTGTCACTGCACGCCGTGTAATCTGTGCCCGGCGCCTGTGTCACTGCGTGCCGGGTAATCTGTGTCACTGCGCGCTGAGTAATCTGTGCCGGGCGCCTGTGTCACTGCGCGCTGAGTAATCTGTGCCGGGCACCTATGTCACTGCACGCTGGGTAATCTGTGCCGGGCGCCTGTGTCACTGCGCGCTGGGTAATCTGTGCCGGGAGCCTGTGTCACTGCGTGCCGGGAGCCTGTGTCACTGCGTGCCGGGAGCCTGTGTCACTGCGTGCCGGGTCCCTGTGTCACTGCGCGCCGGGTAATCTGTGCCGGGCGCCTGTGTCACTGCGCTCTGGGTAATCTGTACTGCGCGCCGGGTGATCTGTACCGGGCGCCCGTGTCACTGCACGCCGGGTGATCTGTGCCGGGCGCCTGTGTCACTGCGCGCCGGGTAATCTGTGCCGGGCGCCTGTGTCACTGCGCTCTGGGTAATCTGTGCCGGGCGCCCGTGTCACTACGCGCCGGGTGATCTGTGCCGGGCGCCCGTGTCACTGCACGCCGGGTTATCTGTACCGGGCGCCTGTGTCACTGCGCGCCGGGTAATCTGTGCCGGGCGTCTGTGTCACTACGCGCCGGGTGATCTGTACCGGGCGCCCGTGTCACTGAGCGCCAGGTGATCTGTACCGGGCTCCAGTGTAACTGCACGCCGGGTTATCTGTACCGGGCGCCCGTGTAACGCTGCACTACTGTTATATATCCAATACACATAGATTACAATAAGTAATAGAGTAACAAATTCTGGAAGTCAAAGTAATAATGGTGAACACCATCACGGTAACGGACGCGGTAATTCATCAGTACAGGTGTAATAGGGGTTTCAGAGTGATAGTCACATGGTATAATAGTATGTTATTACACTCCCAGCTAGGAAGAGACTGAATGACTCTCTTATATTTCACCCGTGTCTATTTACCATGCAGCACTTTCAGATGAAAACATAAAGCGGAACTCATTAAGTGTAAAGTGCGACAGCCCGGAGACAAGCTGCTGCCACTTTGGTAATGTAGCCCTTCTACTCATTCCCTGTCATTCCTCTGGGTGTCCCTGCAGCACCACTATCTAAGCCTCACCCATGCAACTGGGACCGCCATAGTCATGTGCTTCGGGGCACCCATGTGACAGCAGGATATGAATGGTCACTGTAATTCCCCATCAGTTTCGCGCCATGTGATATGGATGCTCACTGTAATTCCCGGTCAGCCCCGCGCCATGTGATATGAATGGTCACTGTAATTCCCGGTCAGCCCCGCGCCATGTGATATGAATGGTCACTGTAATTCCCCATCAGTTTCGCGGCATGTGATATGGATGCTCACTGTAATTCCCGGTCAGTCCCGCGCCATGTGATATGAATGCTCACTGTAATTCCCGGTCAGTCCCACGCCATGTGATATGAATGGTCACTGTAATTCCCTGTCAGCCCCGCGCCCTGTGATATGGATGCTCACTGTAATTCCCGGTCAGTCCCGCGCCATGTGATATGAATGGTCACTGTAATTCCAGGTCAGTCTTGCGCCATGTGATATGAATGGTCACTGTAATTCCCGGTCAGTCCTGCGCCATGTGATATGAATGGTCACTGTAATTCCCGGTCAGTCCTGCGCCATGTGATATGAATGGTCACTGTAATTCCCGGTCAGTCCTGCGCCATGTGATATGAATGGTCACTGTAATTCCCGGTCAGTCCTGCGCCATGTGATATGAATGGTCACTGTAATTCCCGGTCAGTCCCTCGCCATGTGATATGAATGGTCACTGTAATTCCCGGTCAGTCCTGCGCCATGTGATATGAATGGTCACTGTAATTCCCGGTCAGCCCCGCGCCATGTTATATGAATGGTCACTGTAATTCCCGGTCAGCCTCGCGCCATGTGATATGAATGCTCACTGTAATTCCCGGTCAGTCCCGCACCATGTGATATGGATGCTCACTGTAATTCCTGGTCAGTCCTGCGCCATGTGATATGGATGCTCACTGTAATTCCCGGTCAGTCCCGCGCCATGTGATATGGATGCTCACTGTAATTCCCGGTCAGTCCCGCGCCATGTGATATGGATGCTCACTGTAATTCCCGGTCAGTCCCGCGCCATGTGATATGAATGGTCACTGTAATTCCCGGTCAGTCCCGCGCCATGTGATATGAATGGTCACTGTAATTCCAGGTCAGTCCTGCGCCATGGGATATGAATGGTCACTGTAATTCCCAGTCAGTCCCGCGCCATGTGATATGAATGGTCACTGTAATTCCAGGTCAGTCCTGCGCCATGTGATATGAATGGTCACTGTAATTCCCGGTCAGCCCCGCGCCATGTTATATGAATGGTCACTGTAATTCCCGGTCAGCACTGCACCATGTGATATGAATGGTCACTGTAATTCCCGGTCAGTCCCGCGCCATGTGATATGGATGCTCACTGTAATTCCCGGTCAGTCCTGCGCCATGTGATATGAATGGTCACTGTAATTCCCGGTCAGTCCCGCGCCATGTGATATGAATGGTCACTGTAATTCCCGGTCAGTCCTGCGCCATGTGATATGAATGGTCACTGTAATTCCCGGTCAGTCCCGCGCCATGTGATATGAATGCTCACTGTAATTCCCGGTCAGTCCCACGCCATGTGATATGGATGGTCACTGTAATTCCCTGTCAGCCCCGCGCCCTGTGATATGGATGCTCACTGTAATTCCCGGTCAGTCCCGCGCCATGTGATATGAATGGTCACTGTAATTCCAGGTCAGTCTTGCGCCATGTGATATGAATGGTCACTGTAATTCCCGGTCAGTCCTGCGCCATGTGATATGAATGGTCACTGTAATTCCCGGTCAGTCCTGCGCCATGTGATATGAATGGTCACTGTAATTCCCGGTCAGTCCTGCGCCATGTGATATGAATGGTCACTGTAATTCCCGGTCAGTCCCGCGCCATGTGATATGAATGGTCACTGTAATTCCCGGTCAGTCCCTCGCCATGTGATATGAATGGTCACTGTAATTCCAGGTCAGTCCTGCGCCATGTGATATGAATGGTCACTGTAATTCCCGGTCAGTCCTGCGCCATGTGATATGAATGGTCACTGTAATTCCCGGTCAGCCCCGCGCCATGTTATATGAATGGTCACTGTAATTCCCGGTCAGCCTCGCGCCATGTGATATGAATGCTCACTGTAATTCCCGGTCAGTCCCGCGCCATGTGATATGGATGCTCACTGTAATTCCTGGTCAGTCCCGCGCCATGTGATATGGATGCTCACTGTAATTCCCGGTCAGTCCCGCGCCATGTGATATGGATGCTCACTGTAATTCCCGGTCAGTCCCGCGCCATGTGATATGGATGCTCACTGTAATTCCCGGTCAGTCCCGCGCCATGTGATATGAATGGTCACTGTAATTCCCGGTCAGTCCCGCGCCATGTGATATGAATGGTCACTGTAATTCCAGGTCAGTCCTGCGCCATGTGATATGAATGCTCACTGTAATTCCCGGTCAGTCCCGCGCCATGTGATATGGATGCTCACTGTAATTCCTGGTCAGTCCCGCGCCATGTGATATGGATGCTCACTGTAATTCCCGGTCAGTCCCGCGCCATGTGATATGGATGCTCACTGTAATTCCCGGTCAGTCCCGCGCCATGTGATATGGATGCTCACTGTAATTCCAGGTCAGTCCCGCGCCATGTGATATGAATGGTCACTGTAATTCCAGGTCAGTCCTGCGCCATGGGATATGAATGGTCACTGTAATTCCTGGTCAGTCCCGCACCATGTGATATGGATGCTCACTGTAATTCCCGGTCAGTCCCGCGCCATGTGATATGGATGCTCACTGTAATTCCCGGTCAGTCCCGCGCCATGTGATATGGATGCTCACTGTAATTCCCGGTCAGTCCCGCGCCATGTGATATGGATGCTCACTGTAATTCCCGGTCAGCCCCGCGCCATGTGATATGGATGCTCACTGTAATTCCTGGTCAGTCCCGCGCCATGTGATATGAATGGTCACTGTAATTCCTGGTCAGTCCCGCGCCATGTGATATGGATGCTCACTGTAATTCCCGGTCAGTCCCGCGCCATGTGATATGAATGGTCACTGTAATTCCAGGTCAGTCCTGCGCCATGTGATATGAATGGTCACTGTAATTCCCGGTCAGTCCCAGTGAGAGCAGTTCTGTGGGTCTATCACCTCTGCACACACATTATGGCGTGCCACACTGGTGACAATTGGAGTAGGAATTATGTAAACACATGTACGGGTGTTAATGGCGGTGATTTACGCTTTATTGATTTTCGGTAGGCGAAGCACCTATACTCACAGTTTAGGTATCCCAATGGCAATGCTTAGTGGGAGAATGTGAGCGGAATCTTCCACCATTGTCTGTATCCCTGGCAGGCTGCTTATTACATTGTCCACCTCTAGTCAGCGATAAACCAGTGTCCCAACGTCGGGTAAATGACTGTCGGGACCGCGTCCGGCACCCGTATGTGTGGAGCACTCTTTCCACAACTAAGGGATGTTGTCAATAGCAACCAGTCAGAGTCTACTTATCTAGAAGATAGTTGAATCTGGTTGGTCACTATGGGCAACATGTGCATGTGGGGCGCTTGCATCCGCTCGCCAGCGGGGGTGTTCTGGCGGGCCCCTGCGCAGGATGAGCGGCACTACATCTGTATGGTCATCTTTACCTGATATTGTTGCGAAGAATTTGTTTTCTAAATCATTCACTTTAGTTCAGAGTTGTGTAAGTGGTGAGATATGAACTTTAGCTGCGATTCTCGTCTCTGCAAATGAGATCCTTTCAGCGAGGTGTTGAAGCTGCCTGGTGGTATTAATGGCATCTACGTTGCTAGTATGAGAAACGGGGGGGGGGCTGCCTGCGTTGCGCAGCACTGGACTTCTCTTTTTCTCTGTGATGTGGCCTTTGGTATCCAAATTGTATGAAGTCTTCAAATCATTGATGCATACATTTATAAATCTTTCAGAAAAGCATACATACATGTACATAAGAGAAGCCGAAGAGTATCTTCTGACATAGGGCCTGATTCAGAGGTTACTGCAAGTGCGGTTCTCTCCATAATCAGTGAAGACTCATATGCAGCCTATAAGCCAGAACGGCTGGAGGAGGTCTAATGGTCACTTCCAGTCCGCTTTCAGGGAGTGCCTGTGACGTCAGCGCCAGAGTCGTAGATGACCACTAGGGGCAGACGTACAGTTGCAGAGACGGAGGATTCAATGGTTTGTGAATTACGTATGGAATAGCGGGTTGATAGTGAAGTGATGAATTTACTCGCAGACTTGTACGGGTTTTCTTTCTGTCTGAGCGACGGATATATACTGGCAGTGATCTCTCTGATCACATAACAGAAATTATTGTAGATTTGTACAACTACAGGGCACAAGCATAGCCCCACACAGATAATTACATTGTACTGCCCCAGGAGCCCATTCCCCACCGCTACAGTCATTACAGAATTATAAAATAAAGGCAATTTTCTTTCATCCACTAGGAGACATTGGAGGGAGATTGCACTGGGGGGTAAAGATGGTGGTAAGTGGGAGCTCCTCCCCTTCTATGACCCAGCAGCCCCCACCCCCAGTCTTTAACATGTGCATTGGGAGCCAGTCACTGTTGCACTGAGCTCCAGCATACAATTGATTATTTTTTTTCTCAGTTCTTCTGGACAACTTAGCAGCCACCTCAGGAAGAGCCCCCCCCCCCCCCCCCACCTACTATAGAAGTGGGGTCCCTGCGACCTGTGGTCCCCAGACTGTATACTGCACAACTCCCCACTTGCTGCCTCTGCTAACCTCCCCGCTGTATGTTAAGTGGTGGCCCACACAGGATTCCACGGACAGCAAAGTGCACAACTGGGGCTGCCATTGGGGAACAAACAACAGGACTGGGTACTGTTACCAGCACAGGCGAATCTAAAAATATGTTAAGGGGTGGTCCCAGATACAACTACTCCTGAAGTAGGGACCCTTACGCGTCTAAACAGCCTGCACCGAAAAGGTGGCGTGGCCTCACAAAATGGGGGCATGGCTTAGGTCTGGGGTAGCCAACCCTAGTCCTCGAGAGCTACCAACAGGGCATGTTTTGCAGGTCTCCTCACAGAATCACAAGTGAGCTAATTAGCTCCATCTGTGGATCTTTTAAATTGTGTCAGTGATTAATGAGTGCAGCTGTGCAGCAGCTAGGTTGTCTGGAAAATGTGAACTGTTGGTAGCTCTCGTAGGCTAGGGTTGGCTACCACTGGCTTAGGCCCTCACCTGCTGCCTGTGACTGTGCCACCTTCTCATTGACACTCAGTCAGACACAGCCGGCGTGTGCAGGAACTCATTTTACTGTGCCTCATGGGCAGAATGCAGGTGGGTGCACAACTTGCGATTACTCGTTATTACGCCACCCATGTCGCACACAGCCAGAGAAAGCAGGGCGGCTGCGTGCACCTCGTGACGTCATCACACCTGGTCGTGAACTTGACTATTTACATTGGGGCTTGACAAAGCTGTGTTAGACAGTGAAACGTATACGTTGGCATAGAGCCATTTTGAAATGCTTGTTAGCCTGAGATAAAATTGTGATATATTATGTTGTATTAGCACTGAAATATAGGATCCCAGAGCACGAAGTAGAGCTATTATACCATAATTGAAATATAGGATAAAGATAGGAAGCTCTGTGGGATAATCACACAAAGGAATATATGTGATACTATATCAGTGCAATAGTAACTGAGTGTGATATCCTCAAGTGATCAGCAGAGAGCACCAAAGGTCCACTATTCTATAAGTGACCTATACACCACTGTATAATCACATATAAACTGATTGTGGCATTCTCAGTGACCAGCAGAGGGTACTAAAGGTCTACCATTCTATAAGTGACCTATACACCACTGTATAATCACATAAAAACTGAGTGTGATATCCTCAAGTGACCAGCAGAGAGCACCAAAGGTCCACTATTCTATAAGTGACCTATACACCACCGTATAATCACATATAAACTGAGTGTGGCATTCTCAGTGACCAGCAGAGGGTACTAAAGGTCTACCATCCTATAAGTGACCTATACACCACTGTATAATCACATATAAACTGAGTGTGGCATTCTCAGTGACCAGCAGAGGGTACTAAAGGTCTACCATTCTATAAGTGACCTGTACACCACTGTATAATCACATATAAACTGAGTGTGACATTCTCAGTGACCAGCAAAGGGTACTAAAGGTCCATTATACACACCAGGGATTATATCCTCTAAAACCCTATAATAACTTAAACTTGTATACCACCGTACAAACTACATACAAACTATAAAAATCAAGTGTGATATACTATATGACCAGCAGAGGACATTAAAAAGGTTTAATATACATACAAGTGACTAATAAACGACAGGTATATTTCCTGAAAATCTGTGTAACCCTCAAAAATTAACCAGCAGAGGGCATTTATATATAAAAACGTTCAAGAAAACACAGGGATTTTTCCTTGAGACACACAAATTGGACCTATAAACTATAATTAATGTACCCCATATTCTGCAAAAGGCAAATGTGAGTTCCCCTGTGGGGATTGTTTACCGACCCATTAAGCTAAACTGCATGCTGAGCTATGGGATGTCTGTGTCCTTGCAACCACCACGGCCTCAGAGAGCCCCCAGAAGACATTCTGCCTGGACTGCTGTGGGCTCTGAAAGGCAGAGACTGACAGAGGGCATCAGACACATTCCCCAAGTGGTCACACTGCAAAACTCATATGCTACTCTTGCAGGGTTGGAATGTATGACCAACATAGGCAATAAAGAACAGGAAGATATGAGGACTTCTACCTCTTCTAACTGTAGGACCAGGAAAAAAAAAGGACTGCACTTCTTTTGGGAGATTCCATAATTAGAGGAGTTAATCTGGGAAATGCTACTAAAGTAGAGAAACAAGTAAGGTGCTTACCTGGAGCCACAGCTCCAAGAGATAAAGAACGCATGCTAAGAATTGTAAAGGCAGCAAGAAAAGATGGGGAGGTGGATGTCATTGTCCACCTAGGCACAAATGACCTGGTTAATGCTGAAGTCATGGCCGTAAAAGATGAATTTAGAAAGTTAGGAACTGCTCTAAAACAGGTGGCAACCACTGTAACTTTTTCAGAAGTATTGCCAATACACCAAGGGGAAGATAGAACTCTGAGAATTAGAAACTTCAATATTTGGCTAAGGAATTGGTGCAACGAGGAGAGATTTGGATATTTAGGTCAAAGTCAAGCTACCTGGCAAGACAGAGCCTTATATAAAAGTGATGGCCTGCACCCATCTTCAAGGGGAACGAGAATATTAAGTGAGAAGTTTGGAAGCTTCATAAGCAACTATTTTAACTAGCAGAGGGGGGCAGTGAACCAAATAAGAATGAAGAAATCTGCTCTCCCAACCTAGAGGTATTGTCTCTGCAGGCAAATGGAACAGAAAGCCTATCCACTGCAACAGAAGATAATGCCGATCAAAACCGAATAGATATAGGCAGAAAGATGAACATAGCTAGCAGCAGGAGAAGCAAAAACACAACTTTAAGAGCTATGTGTGCAAATGCTAGGAGCTTAGGAAATAAAATCCCAGAACTAATTGCAATAATGACAAGGGATGAACTGGATATTGTGGCTATTACAGAGACATGGTGCAATGAAAATCATGACTGGGACATAGCTATACCAGGATATACTTTATTTAGGAAGGACAGAATCGGAAAAATTGGAGGAGGGGTTGCAATATATGTGAAAAAATATATAAAGACTACCTTAATACAAAGTATTGAAGAAAAAACGGAGGCCCTTTGGGTGACCATAGAAACAGGGGAGAAGGCGATTCTTCGTATAGGGGTGATCTACAGACCACCAGGTCAGGAAGAGGAACTAGACAAGAGCCTATTGCAGGACATCAATAAAATGGCATTAAAAGGAGAGGTGATAATCATGGGAGACTTTAATCTACCTGATGTAAACTGGGAGCTGCCTGTTGCAAGTTCCACCAGAAGTAGGGACATGCTGAATTCCTTGCAAGGAGCATCCCTCTAGCAATTGGTGAGGGAGCCCACTCGTAAGGACGCAATATTAGACTTAATACTTACAAATGGTGACAGAATATCTGACATAAATGTGGGTGAAAATCTGGGATCCAGTGACCATCAAGCAGTATGGTTTAAAATAAAGACAGAGACTGACTCATCGCACACAAAAACAAAGGTGTTAGATTTTAGGAAGGCTGATTTTGTAGAGATGGGAAACTCTGTAAGGGATTATTTGGCAGAGTGGAAGAACTTGGAAGGAGTGCAGGATAAGTGGGAAAAATTAAAAAGTGCAATTCTAAAAGCAACAGAACTGTGTCAAAAGAGTTAGGAAAAACACAAGAAAAAGAAAGCCATTGTGGTTTGCAAAAGAAGTAGCAAGTATTGTGAAAGCAAAAAAGTTGGCCTTTAAGAAATTTAAGCAGACGCAGAAGAATGAGGACAAAGAGGTGTATCTTGTTAGACAGAAGGAGGCTAAGAAGGTAATCAGATGTGCAAAAGCACAGGCTGAAGAGAAAAGGGCCCAGTCAGTGGGTAAAGGGGGGGGGGGGGGACTTTTTTTTAGGTATATAAGTGAAAGGAGAAAAACAAAAAGTGGAATAATTAGACTGAAGACAGAGAGTGGAAGTTTTCTTGAGGGGGACAATGTAATAGCAGATAATATTAATAATTATTTCTGCTCAGTATTCACTGCTGAAAGAGAGGGGAAGGGGCCACAGTTAAGTTGCAAGTATAGTCAGAAAACTGAGGGAGAGACAATTACATTTACAGAGGAGAAAGTCCTCACAGAACTCTCAAAACTGAAAGTGGATAAATCAATGGGGCCAGATGGGATACATCCAAGGATACTAAAAGAGCTTAAAGGGGAGCTGGTAAAACCAATAACATAATTATTCAACCAGTCACTAGCTACTGGAGTAATCCCAGAGGACTGGAAAACAGCGAATGTAGTCCCACTGCACAAAAGTGGAAGCAAGGAAGAGGTAAGCAACTATCGACCAGTGAGCCTTACATCAGTAGTAGGGAAATTGATGGAAACACTCTTAAAACAAAGAGTTGTAGAATATCTCAAAACCAGCAATTTACAGGATCCAAAACAGCATGGGTTTACTTGGGGAAGATCATGTCAAACAAATCTTATTGACTTTTTTGACTGGGTGACTAAAGTAATAGATCAAGGTGGGGCTGTAGATGTAGCTTATCTAGACTTTAGTAAAGCTTTTGACACTGTCCCACATCGCAGACTGTTAAATAAACTTGAAAGCTTGGGATTGGATTCTAAGATAGTTGAATGGATAAGAGCGTGGTTGCAGGACAGAAAACAGAGAGTTGTAGTAAACGGAGTACAGTCAAAGGAGGGAAAGGTTACAAGTGGAGTACCCCAGGGATCTGTACTTGGACCAGTGCTTTTTAATATCTTTATTGGTGATATTGCAAATGGAATTGAGGGTAAAATGTGCCTTTTTGCAGATGACACAAAGGTATGCAACAGGGTAGACACACCAGGAGGGGTAAAACAAATGATTGAGGATCTAGGCAGATTAGAGAAATGGTCAAGAGAATGGCAACTACAGTTTAATGCCAAAAAATGCAAAATCATGCACTTGGGTCTCAGAAATCCAAAGACTCAATATAGTATAAATGGCACTTTAATGGAAACTACTGAGGAAGAGAGGGATCTAGGTGTCACTATTTCAGGGGACTTAAAAGCAGGTAGGAAATGTAACAAAGCAATGAAGAAGGCAAGTCAGATGCTTGGTTGCATAGGGAGAGGTATCAGCAGTAGAAAGAAAGAAGTAATAGTGCCACTGTATAGGTCATTGGTACGACCTCACCTAGAGTATTGTGTTCAGTTCTGGAGGCCATATCTCCAGAAGGATATAAATACATTAGAGACTGTACAAAGAAGAGCAACTAAAATGGTGCATGGCCTACATCACAAAACGTACCAGGAAAGACTAAAAGATCTTAATATGTATACTTTAGAGCAGAGAAGGGAAAGGGGGGACATGATAGAAACTTTCACATATATCAAGGGCTTTAACAAGGTACAGGTGGGAGACATTCTTCACAGGAAGAGGACATGCACTGAAACTAGAGGGAGGAAGATTCAGGGGAAATGTGAGGAAGAATTTTTTCACAGAAAGAGTAGTAGATAAGTGGAATAGCCTCCCAACAGAGGTGGTAGACACAAATACAGTAGTACAATTTAAACATGCTTGGGATAAGCATATTGATATCCTTACATAAAAATAAGGATCAAATATGGTTTGAGGTAACATGTTTAAAAAAAGGGGCAGACTAGATGGGCCAAGTGGTTCTTATCTGCCGTCAAATTCTATGTTTCTATTAAGGTCACGGCACAAGAATAATATCACTGGCCACAATACAACAAGCCTCTTTCAGGTGGACTTCTGTGTTGTTATAATACACTGATTTCTTTCACGAAGTGTTTATATGTTCCTATGTCGATGTCTTTACCTCTATTTTTCATGGTGATTCCAATTTTCCATATAAAGTAATATAGGAAATATTAACGAAAAACCTATTAAAAGTAATATTTTATTGTAATACTGACTTCTAGTGCGTTCTCCACAAACCGTCCCTTTCCCTCTTCTTTTTGAAAACTATTTACATTGGGGAAAAGGCAGGGGAGGCGGAGCTAGTCATCCCGTCAAGCTCCGCTAATATGTTCCTGACCACCGGGTTGACCTAGTTATAAAATGTGCAGATCGGCAGTATTTCTAATGCGTGGTACCCAGTTACCATCTCTGTGTTTTTTTACAACAGCACTTGTTTAGCAGCAGACCTTGTCATACAGTATGTACTGAACGGGTCCCAGGGAGGAGCAGGCGGAGCCTATTCAGGGCGGTCTCTCAGAAATGGGAGACTTTCAGTATACGGCTGCTGGTTGGTCTTTGCTACAGCAGCTTTCTCACAAGATGGAATAATCCTGTTCCCAGCATCCATTTTATAACCAGATCCCTGTTAGTGGCCCTTATTCAAATCTGATCGCGGTACAAATTTGTTCTCAAAATGGGCAATACCATGTGCACTGCAGGTGGGGCAGATGTAACATGTATAGAGAGAGTTATGGGCCCCACACACTACTAAATCACTCATGTAAATCGCTGTGTGTGTAGATGTGCCCAAGATTCAGAAGGGACGGCTCAGATAATTTCAGGGCAGTCGCTTAGGAGCTCCTGTGTGGCACAGGCAGATGAGCAGGGCCTTCTGAATGGATGATGCGCCCCCCCCCCCCACCCGCGTCACCTCCGACCCCTCCCCCACTCGCAGCACATACAAACCGCCCTCCCCCACCCCTTCATCTGCATAACTTACCCTGGTCTCGGCGGCAATCCTGGTCTCCAGTGGTGTCGGTCAGGCTCCCCCTCATCTATTGGTGGCGAAAGCAGAAAAAAAAAATTAAAAATGGCCACAGCCAGCCATTGGGCCTATGGTGACTTCACTGTCCCTCCCTATGCGCTATTTTCTGACAATATTCCTTTTAATTGATAATAATTATCGTTTAAACAGTATATCACTATTGTTGGGTATAATTTGTTTTTTTTTTTTTTTTTTTTTTTTTGGTACCCCATGTGGGAGGACCGTTTGGACCCGAAAGACCATTTGATTTAGAGTTTCAGCACTCAGAAACATACCAAGGTCCTTTTCTGTGGTAATGCATGGATCTTGGATTAAAAGGGGAAAGTGAACAGACCCAGCAATCTCTTAATTTAAATTTTTGCTACTTGGTAATGGGCCTGTACTATTTGAGTCAGCCCATGTCTGAGGCTTCTCTGCTTTATCAGAAACGTAATCAGGTATCTTCATTATCATTACCATAAACCATATTACTGTCACTTATCGTAGCTGCTAGGCACAAAATACAGCCTCAGACCCTTATCAGGTTTGGGCCTTAATAACATTTTAGCAAACTGCATCGTTGAATTTAACTTTCAGCTTTTGAGCTTTGCAGATGTTGGAGTAGTCAGTTTGGACTTGTAGTTCAGGCATATACTGCAGTTCTGTGCTTTTTGGTACTGTAACTGCTTCTTTCTTTCTGTGGACTTGTCATTGCAGCTGGCTTTGCTTCAGCATCTGCTAGATTGCTTTCTTTGGTCTGGTTCCCTGTGTGTGCTTGTATCTTTATGATAGTTACTTTGTATGACTTCATCAATGCTTGGAAAAGTTTTTTTTATGAGGTCAGCGTGCTGTATCTGGAATCTGTATAAAGGTTTGCTGTTGTGTTCTTCGCATGTTTCAATGCTTTAGTGAGGGCCACAAGTTCTGCTGCTTATGCTGACAGCTCTACTGGTAAGGCTCTAGAAATCACCACCTCACTCTCTGTGGTGACATCATAGTCAGTGTAGGGTGTGCCATCTTCATAATATCTGGACCCATCAATATACAGTTCATAATGAGCATTGGGTATGGGGATGTCATGGACGTATGGGAATGTCTGAGTCTCTTGTTTCATCTAAGCAAGTCAATCATGGGAAAAATTTATGACATGAATATTCGCTTCTCACCTCCACCTTCTTCCGAATCTACTTCCATTCTCTGGGCTGCTGTAGATAAAGGTGTGCTTGTAGAAGGTGCTTGTTCCAATATTCTCCCTCATTTTGAACATTTGATGTTCACACGAGAATTGTTGGCGGGTTAAGATGCATCTCTTTATTGTCGCATTGGTTGCACTCAATATGGAACTTCATACTTGGTGAGTCTGGCTGCTGATAGGTGCTTAGTTCTGGCTTATTGCAGAATTTCAGTTACCACATGTGGTACTTGTATAGTCAGTTCATGATTGAGAACAATGTCTTTTAATACAGCCGCAGGTGCTTCTTGGATAATATTTTCAGGCTTGTGGAGTAGTAAGCAAGAGGTCTTGTCCCATGTAGCTGCGTAAGGACTCCCAGTGCGTGTTCCTTTTCCTTATGACAGTAGAGGAAAAAGGATTTTGAATAGTCTGTAAAGCCTAGAGCCAGTGAAGAAGCTATGGCTGCCTTTAGTTGCTGAATTGCTTGAGACATTTCTTCATCTGATGGGCATGGACTTCTTTGTAGCATCATACAAGGTTTGCATATAAACGGATGCAAGAGGGATCCAGTCCCTGCAATAGCCAACCAGGCATAGGAATGACCTTATTTGTTTAACAGTCTTTGGTACCTTGGCTTGCAGTATGAGCTTATTCCTCTCTTCTGTCAGGTATCTGATGCCTTGAGAAATGCAGTGGCCCAAGAATATGACTTTGTGTTTGCAGAGCTGTAATTTTGTCTTTCGATGCCCTGCAGTCTTGCTCTTCCTGGAACTTGAGTCTTTGATGATAAGCATAGAGCAGAGTGCATTGGCCAATCATTCACCGTAAACCAGGCCCCTGATGGTGGGATCTGATCCAGCAAGGTGTGTCGATTTTAGGCACAATGGGACAGTTTATTAGCAGTCTTTCAATGACTTATTTTGTACCAGTCTGTATTGAACTTCACCAGAACCGGTGACATCATATTTCTGGACAGAACAGGTGTATTGCTGTGGAGATCTGCACTGCACAAGGACACCAGACCACAGGAAGGCTTGGACTTATTTGCTGATGGCTGCTGGCTGCTGTTTGTTCTGTGGTGAGTGGACATTGCAGTTGCATGCTGACATCCAATATTCATTTTTTTTTTCTTTCCAAATCGGGCAGCATGGTATCAGCAAAGTCTGCAGGAAAACTTTCTAAAAGAACACAAAATACAGCAACTTCTATTTCTGGCATATAGTTTTTTTTATACTATTTGACCTTTATTTCATGCCTGTCTTTGATGCTTGCATAAATTGCAGAATATCAGCTCCTAATAGGTTAACACAACATGTTGGTGATGTGAGGAATTAAACTTTGTATGGGCGTTCATTTATCATTGATAGGTTAAGGGGTTGGCTTACTCTTCTGGAGTAGGAGTGTCTGTCCGCCCACCCAAGTACCTTTTAATGTACTTCCTCATTTAGTCCATTTTGCTACTTCATACACAGACATTACACATAATTGTATTACTAAGAGACTGTAGTTTCTGCCCTGTGTGAAGATCAACATGGAGTACTGCGTCTTCATACCTTCCCACGAGGTTAGTCAAGATGTTCTTTTTCCTTGAATATCTATCTGTGCTAAAACATTACCTTTTGGGTTTATTTGATGATCAACTATAAGGTCTGTCTCTAAAGTTGAACAACATTTTATACGGGTGGCTTTGTTCTAATACATATACATATTTCCTCTTTTCTATATTTTTTTCCAACTTCCTCTAAATCTTTAAAAATCTGTAATTACACTTAATATTACATATGAACAAATTTAATTCAGGGCATAAAGCCGTGATTCCCAAAACTGTGTGCCTAGGCATCTTGGGGTGCCTCAGGACACTTGCAGTGGTGCCTTGGGTTGGTGGACCAGGATCAATTCATATTAGTTATGTGCAATGTAACAGGCAAAACAGTGCTGGTGGCTGCTAATTATAATATATGTAGACAAACAGGAGCAAATCCTGTCCCTCACCAGATAACTGTGACACATAAACACAATGTACATAATTTTATATATTTTCTGAATAAGAAACATTTGGCCTAGGGGTGCCTTGAAAACATTTTTATGCTAACAATCTATAGTTAGCAGCATTTGTCATTATAGTGTTCTACTGTACCATTTCAAATGGTCTGCTTCTGACAATTTGCTCTAAATCTATTCAACAAAAATCTACACATACACATATATATACATATACATATACATAACAATAGCTTATTATAACTAAATTCTAGAGGACTTAACAATATTAAGCATTTCATTCAGGTCTTGGAATTAGTTCCCCTTTTTTTTTTATTTCGTGTCACAGGAAGCATCTGGACTGTGAAATACATCTCTGTCTTTTGTATGTGGTATGAGTTCTGATTGCGCTACACTGAGTAATATTGTGCTCTGGTGGGTTCATTTATCACAATGCTGTAAGTACATATACTTGTGATACTGTAAGTCTCAAATACCCAAATAATCCTGTAACCAATAACCGTGTATAACCTGGCTCCCCTTCCTTTCTTTATCTGCAACAACCTGACAATCGGAACGCTCCATTCAAGCCCCTGCTCCCTCTCCAATGGACTGATCAAATCCAATGAGTGTGGCCTTATCCACTTGCGGCGAGGCAGGATGTGATGTTGTGCAAGGAAGTATAACTGTGTATTACTGGCTTTGGATTTGTTATGGATCTGTCTAAGGCTGCTGTATGAAAATCAACAAACCCCTTCCACCATCTCAATCTATCTCTATGAATGAGACATTGACCAATAGTACCTGTGAGAGTGCTGCTATTTTGAATGCATTTAAACACCAAGAATAAACGCGACCTACAACCTTTTTCACAAATTCTGTCTCTAAATGGCAACCAACCATAATAACAAATTCTATTACTTTGTTTTCATTAGTGACCTGAACAGTTAACTGAATTTATACTGGATCTTTAATGCTAGCCGTTTGTACATTTACAATCTGAACAAGGTATGACATGGAACAATGTGACAATGTGAATTTGCAAGTCTCCTTTCTTTAGTCACTATTAAAAAAACCTCATAATATTAATTTCAAAAACCTCTGTTTCAAATATGACAACTCAATACTAGGATAGTTTGTCTGATCACATCATTTTGTACATTAACTGTAGTTTTAAAATCTGTTGGTCTTGCTACCGCAATTGTGATTCTCTATAATAATCTTTTATCTTATAACATAGGACTATACTATTTCTACACTTTACACAAGTTCCACGTAGTGACATAGGTCATAGAGACCACTATTCCATAAGAGCTGTGTCCTAATTGGTTCAATTATAACACTGTGTACACACAGCACAATTTAGCATGAAATTTTAGATGACACTGAACCTTATTCACCTTAATATTTACCTTAGACAGAACAGTATAAGAAACATTTCTACTGCCACAAAAAACTATTTCAAAATACAATGCATTGTTAAATGTGTGTGATCTGAATATTTCGGGTTACTAAAAATGGCGTAAAAAGGGTGACATAAATGTATAATTTGTTCCATATAAACGTGGCTAGACTGATGCACAGAGAGGGTCTGACTAAGCAACAGTGATCGTAAAGCAACCAATCTTCTGTTTGCTTACCCGGGGTTGTGTCAGAGTCTCCCTGCGATATCTAGCATAGAACTGAGACCATTAGATATCTCCCCTTTGCTTGCCATCCCGGACGAGCCCCCATATAATAACGTGAAATAATTACCTTCGATATATTCAGTCACCTCTGCTTTACCTTACCTTTACTGATCTGATCAGGAGAATACAAGAAATAAGATACCAGACAGTTGGATCATAATTGCAAGTATTCTATCGTTTATTTGCACGGACACATATTTATACATAGTAACAAAAGCATGGAACCTCCCTTCAGGGGTAGGTCTTACAGGAAATTCATACATATTCATTATGACCCTCCTCAATAGGGTTGGGCTTCAATCAGAATATTGGTTCAAACATGATTTGCGTAGCAGACGTGCACTTCCATTTTGTAACAAAGGAGTGGTCTTCCAGTAAACTGGATTACCCTAGACCTCCCATATTCCTGCCCCCTAATGCTGTTTGTCTGTAAATAACTTATGCCTTACATGGTCCGAAATCTGGTTCTAGCTGCCTCTTGTGGTCACTGACCACTGTCTGGAAACACAGCACTTCCTCAAACCTAGGTGTAACTTCTTATGTTTCAGCAAACGCTGCAAAAGCCAAATGTCAGCTTACAAATCACATTGTTTAACTTATTGTGAAATTTATTAGCTCATATGTGCTTTGTCTATTACCCATATGAATATGCAGACCCCAGGGGGGTCTCTATCATGGGTCTCTATCACTATCAACCCTGCAGCCACCACCCAGGGCTGCAGGGGATAGCCCTGGAGAGGGAAGCGACTCCTTTATTTGGTTGGTCCCCGCCTCCCCAAAAACTCACGGCCTGGACTGACTAGTTAGAGTAATGCTTTGGCCACGGGACCCCGTCAAGTGTGTTCCCTGGCTATGGCATTACACTCCCTGCTAGTGGAGCCCGGGGCTGGTCATGGTGGGGACCCACGCCATTTATTTACATTATTTTTCTTATATAGACAAAGAAAGTTACACTCCCCAGGCTTTATTCCAACCCATTATTTAAATTTGAAGACTTTTTTTTTTTTTTTATTCCCCTGAAGTCACCTTCACATTCTGTGAGAGATTTGAAATCTCTGATGCTGAATCTCTGGAACAAATCTCTCTGTGTATAGGGCCTTTAGATTTGTGTGAGTTATTTTGTTTCTGTGCAGGGTAAATACTGGCTGCTTTATTTTTAGACTGCAATTTAGATTTCAGTTTCAACACACCCCACCCAAATTGAACTCTCTGCACATGTTACATCTGCCCCACCTGCAGCGCACATGGTTTGCCCATTTAGAGAACAAAGTTGTACTGTGACAAGATCTGAATAAGGGCCAGTCTATAAGTCTGTGGGAAAGGTTTATATCATATTGAAGGAACGACTTTGCCTCCCTCTGTGCCCTATAGGCCTCCAGGTCTCTCTCTCTGTGAGTGAGACAGTGTTTGTGTCTCCTACATCACATGACTGGCAAAGGTGCAGCTACTAGCTCCTAGTTGTCTCAGGCAGATACTTGCGCTACTATTCCCACCATGTGTTATATATACGGGGCAGTACGGATGGTGTAATGGTTATATTACTGCCTCACAGTGCTGAGGTCATGGGTTCTATTCCCACCATGTGTTATATATACGGGGCAGTACGGATGGTGTAATGGTTACATTGCTGTCTCACAGCGCTGAGGTCATGGGTTCTATCCACACCATGTGTTATATATACGGGGCAGTACGGATGGTGTAATGGTTACATTAGTGCCTCACAGCAGTGAGGTCATGGGTTCTATTCCCACCATGTGTTATATATACGGGGCAGTACGGATGGTGTAATGGTTACATTACTGTCTCACAGCGCTGAGGTCATGGGTTCTATCCCCACCATGTGTTATATATACGGGGCAGCACAGATGGTGTAGTGGTTAGCATTACTGCCTCAAAGCAGTGAGGTCATGGATTCCCACATGACCCTAACTGCAGAGTTTGTATAATCTCTCCCGTGCTTGCATGGAGTCTTTCCAACCTTTGACACTAGTCCTATTGTTCATTCTAGCACCCACCATCTTTGAAAACCCATGCAGTTCCTCTTCCCTGCATGGGGTGTCGCTGTCTGCTGTGGTGTTTCTAGCACAGGTCTGGTTTGCATATCAGTGCTGATATACAGACCACACTGTGCAAGAAGCACTACAGCAGACAGCGACACCCCAGGCAGGGAAGAGGAAGGGTTTTCAAAGATGGCGAGTGCTAGAATGAACACTACTAGTCCCACACACCTCTGTGCCTCAGTGAGGGTTATATAGTTACATAGTAGTTAAGGCTGAATAAAGACTTGCGTCCATCGAGTTCAACCTCTGATGATTTAACTGCAGAACTGGCAGCTTCCCATGGGGTACTGACCTTACTTAAGCTCGTCTGAACCCTTTTTGGGCCCCCCTCCTCTTCTTCCACCTCAGCCTGCTTTAGTCATCAGGCTTGGCTAAGTTGTAGTTGGCCTGGGAAAGCTTATGGGTTCTGTGACTTTCTACGTATTCTGTACTAATTATCCTCCAGTAGGATAGTTCAATTCTGACATGCTGTCCCAGGAACAGGAGGAGGACAGAGACTTAAGTGAGGTGTTGGATATTAATGATCCTTTCCAACAAGTGTTCCCTCGGGTTGTGAAATCTCTCAATCTGGTGATCTGTCCCGTCTTAAAGATTCAGGATACAGACTTTCAGGAATCTCTTTGTAAGAAACAATGAGCTCCCATGGTTTTTCCTTTTTCACAGCAATTGGTAGACCAGTTACTAGTAGCTTGGAGACCCCAAGGCAGATGTTTTCAGGTACCCAGACATTGCTTGTCGAATTATCCTTTGCCGGCATATATTGATTGAGTGATGGGAAACCCTCCTCTGGTAGACTCTTCTGTGTCTCGGTTGTCCAATGTAGGTACACTTCCATTTTTTGGAGTTGTGTCTCTGAGGAAACTGAAGATGAAGCTCAAGTCCATTTATATTGCTGCAGTTGTGTTGCTCATACTGGCACTTGCTGGTTCATGGGTCATCAAGACCCACAGCTTTGGGCTGAGGAATTGGTTTACTGGTCTCCGGAGTTCCTCGGGTCAGAGTACTGACTGAGCATATTCAGGAGTCGGCTGCCTTCTCAGGGGATGTCTTCAGGGATATCGTTCAGGTCAGCTCCCTCATCTGCTTCTCCTCAGGAAGTCATATTCTGGGCCGCCTTTTCAGACCTTTTGGGTCCCCAGATTTTTTTGTAGTAGATCCAGGGGCCACTAACATCCTGCACACCCCAATCTGGGAGCTTTCATGTGATTCGCTGTTTAGTGAGACTATTTCCAATTTTTAAAATTTAATAACACAATAAAGTGCTGGAAAGGGTGTAGGACCTGTACCTCTGACACCCTTTCCAGCACTTTATTGCACCTCACCCCAGATCCAGACCAGCCGCCCCAACAATAGAACTTGTCCACCCACTCCATCACCTCCAAAGCACCACCTATGGACTTCCTCTTCACCACCCCATGGTCCTAAAATGGAATAAAATCTCCTGGTGACTGCACTGTGGTAACTATAACCAATCTTACAAACAAACCATATGTGGAGTGTGGCGCACTTAGCCTGAAAGATGTTCAAGGACTCAAATCCAATTTTTCACAGGATTTATTAAAATACAACAAACACATATGTGATGCAAACAAGGGGGGGGAACAAAAGATGCAATACTTGTTGGAATACAAATTTTACACTCCAGTCTCAGGATACAAATAATCAATCATAAAATGGATATCTCTCCATCTATGAGCACTGCGGTGGGCTATACTATGATGGTAAAAGTCTGCGGCACCACTGCAGTGAGCTTTTTCCGATTGGTTCCAGAGTCCAGAAAGTGCTTGGTGCGTTTCCAATAAAGTGCATCCACGATAAAGTGTAGAGTGCCTAGGTGCTTTGTTCAGAAAGTGCAGTGGCATAGGGTAAACAGCAACGTGTTTCGGAGACTAAGATCTTAGTCTCCGAAAGGCTTCAACTAAACAGCCTTTCTCTATCATTCTTATGGGATACAGGGAGTCGTTCTTAACGATAGGGAAAAGAGCTTATCCGAAGGAGACAGGCACATATAAAACTTTATACAGGGTGTACTGGCTCCTCCCCTCTGCTCCCCTCCCTCTAGCTTCAGTTTGAGAACTGTGCCTCAGGAGAAGCACAGATCAGGAAGAGCCTAACATGGAAGACAGTGGTCTTACTAGCCCTAGCTTCGGCTAGGAGGGTCTCGGAGCTAGGGGCATTGACTTGCAAGAGTCCATATTTGATATTCTTTGAAGACAGGGCAGAATTGCGCACTAACCCGCGCTTTCTACCCAAAGTGGTGTCTGCGTTCCATGTGAACCAGCCAATTGTGGTTCCAGCTGGTGGGCCTCATTCTGAGGTGCCAACGTCTTTGGACGTGGTAAGGATTCTCCGTGTCTACATCAGGAGAACAGCGAGGATTCGCAAAACTGATGGACTTTTTGTCTTTTATGACGCCCAAAAGATTGGGCATCCTGCTTCCAAGCAGTCTATTGCACGATGGATATGTGCAACCATTAAACAGGCTTATGTGGTAGCTGCCCATGCCGGTTGGGGTGAAAGCTCACTCTACTTGTTCTGTGGGGACATCCTGGGCGGCTGCCCGAGGAGTTTCGGCCTTACAATTGTGTAGAGCAGCCACATGGTCTGGCCAACACACTTTTGTCAAATTCTACAAGTTTGACGCTCTGGCCACTGAAGATACTCAGTTTGGGCAAGCGGTGCTGCGGCAATAGGTTCCGCACAATCCCGCCCGTTCTAATATCTTTGGTATATCCACATCGTTAAGAACGACTCCCTGTATCCCATAAGAATGATAGAGAAAATAGGATTTTAATACCTACCGGTAAATCCTTTTCTCGAAGTTCTTATGGGATACAGGGCGCCCGCCTCTGTGCGGAGGTTTGCCTTGCTCACTTTGTGAGTTGTGGACCAATACTGGGTCCTTCTGCTACCCTTTTGTTCCTGGCGGGGTGTAGGTTACCTAGGTAACTTACTGTTACATAGTGTACCTTAAAGGTTCACGAGTGTAAATTGTCACTTAGGTGATAATTCCTAAATACATTGTTCCAGTGGGAACACAGTTCAAAAAAAAAAAAAAAAGTTGTCATGTTGACATATTCTTAGGCCTTAGACTTCCCAGGTTCTGGGGTTGCTAATGTGGTCTGTTATGTTGAATGTTGGGTGTGCTGGATGAATCTCACAACGGTAAATATACACATATTCCTCTCATATTGTTCTTCTCCTTCGGCACAGTTCACTTAACTGAAGCTAGAGGGAGGGGAGCAGAGGGGAGGAGCCAGTACACCCTGTATAAAGTTTTATATGTGCCTGTCTCCTTCGGATAAGCTCTTTTCCCCATCGTTAAGAACGACTTCCTGTATCCCATAAGAACTTCGAGAAAAGGATTTACCGGTAGGTATTAAAATCCTATTTTTTACGGTTTGGAATTGGGTAATTCTTACGACACTAGCAGCTTGAGAGGTTAGGGCAGTGGTTCCCAAACTGTGCGCCTAGGCTCCCTGGGGTGCCTCGGGACACTTGCAGGGGTGCCTCGGGTTGGTTGTCCAGGACCAATTCTAATTATTTCTGGACAAAACCAGTGCTGGTGGCTGCGTACCACATAACTGTCCTTTACCACATAACTGAACCTAAGAAGCACATATAAACACAATCTACTTAATTTGATATATATTTTTTGGGGCCATGGGGTGCCTTGGAAAAATTCTGATGCTCTAAGGTGCCGTGATTAAAAAAAAGATTGGGAACCCCTGGGTTAGGGTTTAGCGTTCTGGATTGTCACCTTTGTGATTGTTGGTAAACCCCTGAAACCAGTCTTCAAATAAATATCTTGGAGCTCCTGTCCATGCGAATTGTAGCCAGGATTCTCCGATGGACGGCACAACCATCAAGTGCCTCAGTATGTTCAGAACTCGGGATCCAGAGGTTATGGGGGTGGATGCACTTTTGGCCTCTTGGCCATACTGCCTGGTTTCCTTTTCTACTCAGGGTAATCTTTCTGGACTCTGTCATGGGCTGCTGGCTCTGGTTTGGCCACGTTGGGTCTGGTTTTCGGATCTTCAACTTACAGATGACCTGTGGTCTCTTCCTCTTCAAAGAGATCTTCTGCAACAAGGTCCACCATGACTTAGTGTGGTTGCAGTTAATGGGGTGACGGGTAAGGCTGAGATTCTGAGGCGTTGGAGCTTTTCAGACTCTGTCATCCCAGGATGTTTAGGGCTCAGATCCCAGACTTGTTTGCGCACTACCATCATGTGTGAAAAGCTTATGGTGTATTATCTGTCTGTTTTTTTTTCTTCCTTTTTTTCTTTTTTGCAAATGCTTGTAAACCCCCATGATTCGATATTGTGCACTACATTCATTCTGTGGATACATTGTGAGCTTCTTTGTTTGCTTGCTTTGTTTTGCATGGCTCTCCTGCTCGTAGTAAAAACTTTGGGATGTCCATCCAGTGTCTCCTAGTGGATGGAAGAGAAAATAGGATTTTGGTACTCACTGATAAATCTTCTGAGTCCACAGGAGACATTGGACGCGTGCCCAGAGTGGCTTCTCCTGCCTAGTTATGTGTTCTTTTTGTGTTTCTTGTTGTGTTTTTGTGAATGTTCTACCCTTTCACTGTTAAGGATCCCTTCCGCCCATTTCTTGACTGGGGGCTGCCAGCTCACACTGACACTCGTCTATATTTATTATTTATTAACAGTGTCTTATATAGCAAAGCAGATTCCGTTACAGTGTCTTATATAACGCAGCAGATTCTGTTACAGTGTCTTATATAGCGCAGCAGTTTCCGTTACAGTGTCTTATATAGCGCAGCAGATTCCGTTACAGTGTATTATATAGTGCAGCAGATTCCGTTAGTGTCTTATATAGCGCAGCAGATTCCGTTACAGTGTCTTATATAGCGCAGCAGTTTCCGTTACAGTGTCTTATATAGTGCAGCAGATTCCGTTACAGTGTCTTATATAGCGCAGCAGATTCCGTTACAGTGTCTTATATAGCGCAGCAGATTCCGTTACAGGTTCTTATATAGCGTAGCAGATTCCGTTACAGCGTCTTATATAGCGCAGCAGATTCCGTTAGTGTCTTATATAGTGCAGCAGATTCCGTTACAGCGTCTTATATAGCGCAGCAGATTCCGTTACAGTGTATTATATAGTGCAGCAGATTCCGTTACAGTGTCTTATATAGCGCAGCAGATTCCGTTACAGTGTCTTATATATTGCAGCAGATTCCGTAACAGCGTCTTATATAGCGCAGCAGATTCCGTTACAGCGTCTTATATAGCGCAGCAGATTCCGTTACAGTGTATTATATAGCGCAGCAGATTCCGTTACAGTGTCTTATATAGCGCAGCAGATTCCGTTACAGCGTCTTATATAGCGCAGCAGATTCTGTTACAGCGTCTTATATAACGCAGCAGATTCCGTTACAGTGTATTATATAGCGCAGCAGATTCCGTTAGTGTCTTATATATCGCAGCAGATTCCGTTACAGTGTCTTATATAGCGCAGCAGATTCAGTAAGTGTCTTATATAGCGCAGCAGATACCGTTAGTGTCTTATATAGCGCAGCAGATTCCGTTAGTGTCTTATATAGCGCAGCAGTTTCCGTTACAGCGTCTTCTATAGCGCATCAGATTCCGTTACAGCGTCTTATATAGCGCAGCAGATTCCGTTACAGCGTCTTATATAGCGCAGCAGATTCCGTTACAGCGTCTTATATAGCGCAGCAGATTCTGTTAGTGTCTTATATAGCGCAGCAGATTCCGTTACAGCGTCTTATATAGCGCAGCAGATTCCGTTACAGTGTCTTATATAGCGCAGCAGATTTCGTTACAGCGTCTTTTATATAGCGCAGCAGATTCCGTTACAGTGTCTTATATAGCGCCGCAGATTCCTTTACAGCGTCTTATATAGCGCAGCAGATTCCGTTACAGCGTCTTATATAGCGCAGAAGATCCCGTTACAGCGTCTTATATAGTGCAGCAGATCCCGTTACAGCGTCTTATATAGCGCAGCAGATTCCGTTACAGTGTATTATATAGCGCAGCAGATTCCGTTACAGTGTATTATATAACGCAGCAGATTCTGTTACAGCGTCTTATATAGCGCAGCAGATTCCGTTACAGGTTCTTATATAGCGCAGCAGATTCCGTTACAGGTTCTTATATAGCGCAGCAGATTCCGTTACAGTGTCTTATATAGCGCAGCAGATTCCGTTACAGTGTATTATATAGTGCAGCAGATTCCGTTACAGTGTCTTATATAGCGCAGCAGATTCCGTTCCAGTGTCTTATATATTGCAGCAGATTCCGTTACAGCGTCTTATATAGCGCAGCAGATTCCGTTACAGCGTCTTATATAGCGCAGCAGATTCCGTTACAGTGTATTATATAGCGCAGCAGATTCCGTTACAGTGTCTTATATAGCGCAGCAGATTCCGTTACAGCGTCTTGTATAGGGCAGCAGATTCTGTTACAGCGTCTTATATAACGCAGCAGATTCCGTTACAGTGTATTATATAGCGCAGCAGATTCCGTTACAGTGTCTTATATATCGCAGCAGATTCCGTTACAGTGTCTTATATAGCGCAGCAGATTCAGTAAGTGTCTTATATAGCGCAGCAGATACCGTTAGTGTCTTATATAGCGCAGCAGATTCCGTTAGTGTCTTATATAGCGCAGCAGATTCTGTTAAAGTGTCTTATATAGCGCAGCAGTTTCCGTTACAGCGTCTTCTATAGCGCATCAGATTCCGTTACAGCGTCTTATATAGCGCAGCAGATTCCGTTACAGCGTCTTATATAGCGCAGCAGATTCCGTTACAGCGTCTTATATAGCGCAGCAGATTCTGTTAGTGTCTTATATAGCGCAGCAGATTCCGTTACAGCGTCTTATATAGCGCAGCAGATTCCGTTACAGTGTCTTATATAGCGCAGCAGATTTCGTTACAGCGTCTTTTATATAGCGCAGCAGATTCCGTTACAGTGTCTTATATAGCGCCGCAGATTCCTTTACAGCGTCTTATATAGCGCAGCAGATTCCGTTACAGCGTCTTATATAGCGCAGAAGATCCCGTTACAGCGTCTTATATAGTGCAGCAGATCCCGTTACAGCGTCTTATATAGCGCAGCAGATTCCGTTACAGTGTATTATATAGCGCAGCAGATTCCGTTACAGTGTATTATATAGCGCAGCAGATTCCGTTACAGCGTCTTATATAGCGCAGCAGATTCCGTTACAGGTTCTTATATAGCGCAGCAGATTCCGTTACAGGTTCTTATATAGCGCAGCAGATTCCGTTACAGCGTCTTATATAGCGCAGCAGATTCCGTTACAGGTTCTTATATAGCGCAGCAGATTCCGTTACAGTGTATTATATAGTGCAGCAGATTCCGTTACAGCGTCTTATATAGCGCAGCAGATTACGTTAGTGTATTATATAGCGCAGCAGATTCCGTTACAGCGTCTTATATAGCGCAGCAGATTCCGTTACAGTGTCTTATATAGCGCAGCAGATTCCGTTACAGTGTCTTATATAGCACAGCAGATCCCGTTAGTGTCTTATATAGCGCAGCAGATACCGTTACAGCGTCTTATATAGCGCAGCAGATACCGTTACAGCGTCTTATATAGCGCAGCAAATTCCGTTACAGTGTCTTATATAGCGCAGCAGATTCCGTTACAGTGTCTTATATAGCGCAGCAGATTCCGTTACAGTGTCTTATATAGCGCAGCAGATTCCGTTAGTGTCTTATATAGCGCAGCAGATTCCGTTACAGTGTATTATATAGCGCAGCAGATTCCGTTACAGTGTATTATATAGCGCAGCAGATTCCGTTACAGTGTCTTATATAGCGCAGCAGATTCCGTTGCGCTTTACAAAGGAGACGGTGATATAACAAGCAGGGTATTTACAGACAGTCAGAGGTAGAAGGGCCCTGCTCGCAAGCTTACAATCTATAGCGAAATACCCATTGTAATCTCCTTCCAGTGTCTCTTGTGGACTCAGAGAAACAGATTTATCAGTGAGTGCCAATATCCTATTTTTGTGTATATATGAACATTCTGCTACCATTTTTCTTGTCTTGTAATTGGATATCTTGTGTCCTAGGTGTGTGGTGCAGCGTCTGCTCCCCTATACCCATAGCCAAGGGTCAAATGTGCACAGAGGGGGAATTGTGGGGACACTGAGGAACTGCTGCTTCAATCACAGTGAGTCACACAGTAATCTCTTCAAATCCTTCTGTCTGTATCGCTGTGATCCTGGCCCGCACCCCCTGTGTATGGCTGTGACCCTGGCCCCTTGTGCATGGCTGTGATCCTGGCCCCGCACCCCCTGTGTATGGCTGTGACCCTGGCCCCTTGTGCATGGCTGTGATCCTGGCCCCGCACCCCCTGTGTATGGCTGTGACCCTGGCCCCTTGTGCATGGCTGTGATCCTGGCCCCGCACCCCCTGTGTATGGCTGTGACCCTGGCCCCTTGTGCATGGCTGTGATCCTGGCCCCGCACCCCCTGTGTATGGCTGTGACCCTGGCCCCTTGTGCATGGCTGTGATCCTGGCCCCGCACCCCCTGTGTATGGCTGTGACCCTGGCCCCGCACCCCCTGTGTATGGCTGTGACACCTGGCCCCGCACCCCCTGTGTATGGCTGTGACACCTGGCCCCGCACCCCCTGTGTATGGCTGTGATTCTGGCCCCGCACCCCTGTGTATGGCTGTGACCCTGGCCCCGCACCCCTGTGTATGGCTGTGACACCTGGCCCGCACCCCCTGTGTATGGCTGTGATCCTGGCCCCGCACCCCCTGTGTATGGCTGTGATCCTGGCCCCGCACCCCCTGTGTATGGCTGTGATCCTGGCCCCGCACCCCCTGTGTATGGCTGTGATCCTGGCCCCTTGTGTATGGCTGTGACCCTGGCCCCGCACCCCCTGTGTATGGCTGTGACCCTGGCCCCGCACCCCCTGTGTATGGCTGTGACCCTGGCCCCGCACCCCCTGTGTATGGCTGTGACCCTGGCCCCGCACCCCCTGTGTATGGCTGTGACCCTGGCCCCGCACCCCCTGTGTATGGCTCTGACCCTGGCCCCGCACCCCCTGTGTATGGCTGTGACCCTGGCCCCGCACCCCCTGTGTATGGCTGTGATCCTGGTTCCGCACCCCCTGTGTATGGCTGTGACCCTGGCCCCGCACCCCCTGTGTATGGCTGTGACCCTGGCCCCTTGTGTATGGCTGTGACCCTGGCCCCCTGTGTATGGCTGTGATCCTGGCCCCGCACTTCCTGTGTATGGCTGTGATCCTGGCCCCTTGTGTATGGCTGTGACCCTGGCCCCGCACCCCCTGTGTATGGCTGTGATTCTGGCCCCGCACCCCTGTGTATGGCTGTGACCCTGGCCCCGCACCCCTGTGTATGGCTGTGACACCTGGCCCCCTGTGTATGGCTGTGATCCTGGCCCCGCACCCCCTGTGTATGGCTGTGATCCTGGCCCCTTGTGTATGGCTGTGACCCTGGCCCCGCACCCCCTGTGTATGGCTGTGACCCTGGCCCCGCACCCCCTGTGTATGGCTGTGACCCTGGCCCCGCACCCCCTGTGTATGGCTGTGACCCTGGCCCCGCACCCCCTGTGTATGGCTGTGACCCTGGCCCCGCACCCCCTGTGTATGGCTGTGACCCTGGCCCCGCACCCCCTGTGTATGGCTGTGACCCTGGCCCCGCACCCCCTGTGTATGGCTGTGACCCTGGCCCCGCACCCCCTGTGTATGGCTGTGACCCTGGCCCCCGCACCCCCTGTGTATGGCTGTGACCCTGGCCCCTTGTGTATGGCTGTGATCCTGGCCCCTTGTGTATGGCTGTGATCCTGGCCCCGCACCCCCTGAGTATGGCTGTGACCCGCACCCCCTGAGTATGGCTGTGACCCGCACCCCCTGTGTATGGCTGTGATCCTGGCCCCGCACCCCCTGTGTATGGCTGTGACCCGGGCCCCGCGCCCCTTCTGTATGGCTGGGAAC
The DNA here is from genome assembly GCF_055691185.1 of Crinia signifera. Lineage (NCBI taxonomy): Eukaryota > Metazoa > Chordata > Amphibia > Anura > Myobatrachidae > Crinia > Crinia signifera. The sequence goes on from NC_139221.1 coordinate 333,580,799, forward strand.
CGGGACCTGGACCCCCTGTGTATGGCTGTGTTCCTGGCCCCCTGTGTATGGCTGTGATCCTGGCCCCGCACCCCTTCTGTATGGCTGGGAACCGGGACCTGGACCCCCTGTGTATGGCTGTGTTCCTGGCCCCCTGTGTATGGCTGTGACCCGGGCCCCGCGCCCCTTCTGTATGGCTGGGAACCGGGACCTGGACCCCCTGTGTATGGCTGTGTTCCTGGCCCCCTGTGTATGGCTGTGTTCCTGGCCCCCTGTGTATGGCTGTGACCCGGGCCCCGCGCCCCTTCTGTATGGCTGGGAACCGGGACCTGGACCCCCTGTGTATGGCTGTGTTCCTGGCCCCCTGTGTATGGCTGTGACCCGGGCCCCGCGCCCCTTCTGTATGGCTGGGAACCGGGACCTGGACCCCCTGTGTATGGCTGTGTTCCTGGCCCCCTGTGTATGGCTGTAATCCTGGCCCCGCACCCCCTGTGTATGGCTGTGACCCTGGCCCCTTGTGTATGGCTGTGATCCTGGCCGCGCACCCCTGTGTATCGCTGTGATCCTGGCCCCGCACCCCCTGTGTATCGCTGTGATCCTGGCCCCGCACCCCCTGTGTATCGCTGTGATCCTGGCCCCGCACCCCCTGTGTATGGCTGTGATCCTGGCCGCGCACCCCTGTGTATCGCTGTGATCCTGGCCCCGCACCCCCTGTGTATCGCTGTGATCCTGGCCCCGCACCCCCTGTGTATGGCTGTGATCCTGGCCCCGCACCCCCTGTGTATGGCTGTGACCCTGGCCCCGCACCCCTTTGTATGGCTGTAATCCTGGCCCCACACCCACTGTGTATGGCTGTGATCCTGGCCCCGCACCCCCTGTGTATGGCTGTGACCCTGGCCCCGCACCCGTTTGTATGGCTGTAATCCTGGCCCCGCACCCACTGTGTATGGCTGTGACCCTGGCCCCGCACCCCTTTGTATGGCTGTAATCCTGGCCCCGCACCCACTGTGTATGGCTGTGATCCTGGCCCCGCACCCCCTGTGTATCGCTGTGATCCTGGCCCCCTGTGTATGGCTGTGATCCTGGCCCCGCACCCCCTGTGTATGGCTGTGATCCTGGCCCCGCACCCCCTGTGTATCGCTGTGATCCTGGCCCCCTGTGTATGGCTGTGATCCTGGCCCCGCACCCCCTGTGTATGGCTGTGATCCTGGCCCCCTGTGTATGGCTGTGACCCTGGCCCCCTGTGTATGGCTGTGATCCTGGCCCCGCACCCCCTGTGTATGGCTGTGACCCTGGCCCCGCACCCCCTGTGTATGGCTGTGATCCTGGCCCCGCACCCCCTGTGTATGGCTGTGACCCTGGCCCCGCACCCCTTTGTATGGCTGTAATCCTGGCCCCGCACCCACTGTGTATGGCTGTGATCCTGGCCCCGCACCCCCTGTGTATCGCTGTGATCCTGGCCCCGCACTCCCTGTGTATCGCTGTGATCCTGGCCCCGCACTCCCTGTGTATGGCTGTGACCCTGGCCCCGCACCCCCTGTGTATGGCTGTGATCCTGGCCCCCTGTGTATGGCTGTGACCCTGGCCCCCTGTGTATGGCTGTGACCCTGGCCCCCTGTGTATGGCTGTGACCCTGGCCCCCTGTGTATGGCTGTGACCCTGGCCCCCTGTGTATGGCTGTGACCCTGGCCCCCTGTGTATGGCTGTGACCCTGGCCCCCTGTGTATGGCTGTGACCCTGGCCCCCTGTGTATGGCTGTGACCCGGGCCCCCTGTGTATGGCTGTGACCCGGGCCCCGCGCCCCTTCTGTATGGCTGGGAACCGGGACCTGGACCCTGGGTATGGCTGGGAGCCGGGACCTGGACCCTGGGTATGGCTGGGAGCCAGGCCCCCCACCCCCTGTGTATCGCTGTTATCCTGGCCCCGCACCCCCTGTGTATCGCTGTGACCCGGGCCCCGCGCCCCTTCTGTATGGGTGTGACCCGGGCCCCCCACCCCCTGTGTATGTGCCATCCTGTATACAGACTGGCACTGTTCTTCTGTTGCCTTGTACACAACAAGAACCACATGTCAGTGAGCAGACTCCTCTCTGTATAAACCCAGCACCTTTGTGTCATGTAGTCATAGTCGCTGCTCTACAGACCTCATATTGGAATATATGTTACAGGAGACCACGTCTGGTTGCTGGGTGGTGATGTGGATCTGTTGCCCTTCTTATTGCTGCCATTGGCCGGAGGAGAGGAGTACACTGATGAGGAGACAGAAGGTAAGTAACAAGCACAGAGACATTGACAGAATGGCCGTCGTGTTGGTAACGTAGTAGGAAGAACGCTGGCTTATGATTGGTGCTGGTGTAGGGAGTTGGCTGTTATCACGTTATTGTGGTTATAGTTTACAAAAAATTATAACTTGTAGGGGTGTAGGAAGGTTCTGTGTAAGGAAGAAGGTAGGTGGTCCTCATGGTCCTGGTTATTACTGTTACATGAAGAAGGCCGGGTTCTGTGTAAGGAAGAAGGTAGGTGGTCCTGGTTATTACTGTTACATGAAGAAGGACGGGTTCTGTGTAAGGAAGAAGGTAGGTGGTCCTGGTTATTACTGTTACATGAAGAAGGCCGGGTTCTGTGTAAGAAAGAAGGTAGGTGGTCCTCATGGTCCTGGTTATTACTGTTACATGAAGAAGGCCGGGTTCTGTGTAAGGAAGAAGGTAGGTGGTCCTGGTTATTACTGTTACATGAAGAAGGCCGGGTTCTGTGTAAGGAAGAAGGTAGGTGGTCCTTATGGTCCTGGTTATTACTGTTACATGAAGAAGGCCGGGTTCTGTGTAAGGAAGAAGGTAGGTGGTCCTGGTTATTACTGTTACATGAAGAAGGCCGGGTTCTGTGTAAGGAAGAAGGTAGGTGGTCCTGGTTATTACTGTTACATGAAGAAGGCCGGGTTCTGTGTAAGGAAGAAGGTAGGTGGTCCTCATGGTCCTGGTTATTACTGTTACATGAAGAAGGCTGGGTTCTGTGTAAGGAAGAAGGTAGGTGGTCCTGGTTATTACTGTTACATGAAGAAGGCCGGGTTCTGTGTAAGGAAGAAGGTAGGTGGTCCTCATGGTCCTGGTTATTACTGTTACATGAAGAAGGCCGGGTTCTGTGTAAGGAAGGAGGTAGGTGGTCCTGGTTATTACTGTTACATGAAGAAGGCCGGGTTCTGTGTAAGGAAGAAGGTAGGTGGTCCTCATGGTCCTGGTTATTACTGTTACATGAAGAAGGCCGGGTTCTGTGTAAGGAAGAAGGTATGTGGTCCTCATGGTCCTGGTTATTACTGTTACATGAAGAAGGACGGGTTCTGTGTAAGGAAGAAGGTAGGTGGTCCTGGTTATTACTGTTACATGAAGAAGGCCGGATTCTGTGTAAGGAAAAAGGTAGGTGGTCCTCATGGCCCTGGTTATGTCTGAGCTGTTACATGAAGTAGGCCAGGCCCTGTGTAAGAAAGAAGGTTATGTCATAGACGAGAACACAATGGAGTCAGTAGAATTGGTATGGGGAGAAATCACAGGTAACATTAAAGGGGCTAAAAAAACGTACAATATTGGGTGTGTTATAAGCCACCCAACATAAAGTAGGAGGAGGAAAAAGACCTTGCTACAGGTGGGAAAAGCAGCCAGCTTAGGGGACATTGGGGCAGATGTATTAAGCCTTAACAAGAGATAAATGCAAGGGTGATAGAGAGATAAACGTCCAGCCAATCACCACCTAACTGCCATGTTACAGGCTGTGTTTGAAAAAGTCAGTAAGGAGCTGATTGGCTGGACGTTTATCTCTTTTTATTACCCTTGCATTTATCTCTTGTTAAGGCTTAATACTGTACATCTACCCCATTATTATTATGGGTGACTTTAACTACCCAGAAATAAATTGGAAGGATAGGTCATGTGGTACCGCTAAGGGAAATGTTTTATTGGATGTCCTAAATGACCACTATTTGTATCAATTTATTGAAAGTCCAACCAGAAATAACAATTTCTCTTTCAATGGTCCTGGTGACACAGCTCAACATTGGGATGTAGGAGGGTCTGTAGGAGCCAGGCACCTATCCTAAAGCTTTTGGAGGGAAGGCTCCTCCCTTCTGCATCTCAGACTCTTCAGTTCGTGTTAGGTGCCCACTGGAGTGGGTGCTATTCTAAAGGGCTGCCGGAGCAGCCGAAGGATTAGAGTTAGTTAGGGTTTTTATTATTTTATTAACTTTTACTCTAGCTAGGTAGGCACAGTGTGAGGATTCTCACACTGGTAGCGCAGCAGGAGCTGACAGAAGCGCGTCCTGTCAGCTCGCTGTGCACAGGGGAGACGCTGTCGGGCTCTGAAACCGGCTTCACGCTAGGTGGGGATCATGGGGGACAGGCGCTCCGTGATGGCGGCGGCCATTTTCTGCGGAGCTTGCACACTGAGCTCCTATCTGAGAGGACAGCAGTGTGTTACAGGCATGTTCCAAGTGGTCCCCAGCTGAGGGGGAGATACTGGAACTAGGAGATCCTACAGTGGGAGCGGCTGACTGGGGGTGGTTGGCGCCAAAAGTCACGGACCCCGCAGCAGCAGGGACTTGGTCTCTTCCCTCACTCTGTTTTGGCGCCATTCGGAATGCTTGCAGCGGAGCTGAGCTGGCTGACAGATCCTGACAGAGTGATTGGATTTCCTGGGCATCGTTTTCCCCACTGTGAAAGCTTCAGCCAGATAAGTGACTGTAGTACATTGGCTCTGTATAAAACGCCTGTACAGTGAATGCGCTGTGACTGTGTTATTTTACATCATGTCTGAGCAACAGTCTGTGGCTTTGGGGGAGGGAGCCCTTAATGCATTGTGCGCTTGCAGTGTTTGTACACTGAAATTTGCCCCTGAGCAGATGGCCAAGGGGGGCTTGTGTATTACTTGCGCTGCTGTGAGACCCATAGGGAGTGAACCCCAGAGGGTAGAGCAATCGGAGCCTGCGTGGGCCAGTGCCCTGGGCAGGTCTGTGAATGCCTTAGTGCAATTGCTGGACAGGCAGAGTGATGTGTTGGTATATTCCCCTAGACCTATGTCATCATCTCAGCAGTCCTCTGGCTCCTTGCCTCTGACCCAGGCAGATCCTGGCTTCCTTCAGGTCATGCAGGATACTGCTAAGGGGATTAGCAGGTTTAATGAATTGCTAGACAAAATGGATGTTGATGCTGTGGGGACCCCTAAAAGGTCTTACTCAGTACCATTGCTTGTTGCTGATGAGGAAGGAGAGTATACAGACATTCCCTGGGATCAGGGTAATGATTCTGAGGATTCCTCGGACGCAGGGGTGGAGGATTTGATTACTGCTGTAAAACAGGCTTTGAATTTGTCTGTGGAGGATAAAACTCCTGCAAAAGGTGTGTTTAAACGGCAGCGTAAGGAAGCTGTTACCTTCCCTGCAGATGAAGGTTTACAGGATTTATTGGAAGGGGCTTGGAAAACGCCCGATAAAAGGCTGCAGATGCCAAAGAGATTTTTAAGTCTATACCCCATGCCTGAGGCTCATGCAGACCTCTGGGAGAAAGTTCCAGTGGTAGATGCTTCTGTGGCACGATTGTCAAAAGCCACTGTGCTACCAGTTCAGGGGGGGGCAGCCTTTAAGGACCCCGTAGATAAGAAGCTGGAGGGTAACCTCAAGGCAATTTTTGAAGGGGTGGGCTACACACTTCGCCCTCTTATAGTTTCAGCCTGGGTCTCTAAGGCCATGATTGTGTGGGCTAATGACCTGTGCACTATTTTACATGCTGATCCTTGTGTGTTGTTACTCGCGGAGAAGCTTAAAGCAGCTGCAGAGTATGTGCTTGAGGCTGAGGAGGAAGCTCTCAAAATGGCTGCCAGAGTTTCCACAGTGTCCGTCAATGCCAGGGGAGTACTCTGGCTTAAAGCCTGGGAGGCGAATAACGAGTCTAAGAAGGCCTTAGAGGCATTAGCTTTTAACCGAAAGCTGTTGTTTGGTTCAGAACTGGAAGAGATTATTAAGCAGGGCACGGGAGGCAAAAGTACCTTCCTGCCGGCTCCTGCAGCCAAGCAGACATCAAGGTTTTCTGCTTTTAGGCCGTCCTTTCGGCACTCCCCTAGAGGAGGTGCGTCCTTTCGAGGACAGTCCTTTAGGGGAAAGTTTCAGTCCTCCAGGGGCAAGGCCCCAAAGTCTAAGTTTGGTTCCTTTCATAAGAAACCAAGCACCAAAGGAGAGGACAAGCCCTCCGCATGACTACCGGGGGATTTGCCCGGCGGTGGTCAAGGTGGGGGGGGGGGCGTCTGACACGGTTCAGGGACGCGTGGGCATTGTTAGACCGGGATTCCTGGGTATTAGACATTATATCCCAGGGTTACAGAATTCCCTTCAAAGGTCTTCCTCTGAGAAGATTCATTCCTACACCACTACCAAAGGAGGCTCGGCTCCGTGCGGCTCTCTTGGGAGCGGCTCAATCTCTTTTAGAGAAAGGTGTGGTGGTCCCAGTCCCCCGAGCGGAGTGGAAAAAAGGCTTTTATTCCACTCTGTTTTTGGTGCCCAAACCAGACGGGTCTTTCAGACCGATCCTAAATTTAAAGTCATTAAATATCTATCTGTGGGTAGTCTCTACGGTCTGTGCTGCTAAGCCTGGACCAGGGAGAATTTTTGGCGTCCATGAATGTCCAGGACCCATACCTTCATGTACCTATCCATCCAGAACATCAGGCTCTATTGAGGTTTGCGATAGGAGACCTACATTTACAATTCCAGGCGTTGCCCTTCGGTCTGGCTACAGCACCAAGGGTATTCACCAAAATAATGTCAGTAATGGCGGCAGTGCTTCGGCTGAAGGGAATCACTGTGATTCCGTATTTGGACGACCTGCTGTTCAAAGCAGAGTCGGAGGAAAAGTAAAAGAGTCACTTGGCAGAAGCCATCGGGTTTTTGCAGGCTCACGGTTGGCTTTTAAATTTACAAAAGTCTCAGTTGGTGCCGTCACAGAGACTCCAGTTCCTGGGAGTTGTTCTGGATACCCACCTACATCGGGTATTCCTACCAGAGGCAAAGGCCAGGGACCTGGCTGCCTTGGTCCAGGAGATCCTCGGGTCTCAGAGCACATCAGTTTGGAGGTGTCTCAAGCTGTTGGGGAAGATGGTGGCGTCTTTCGAGACGTTACAGTTCACCAGGTTCCACTCTTGAGTGTTCCAGTGGAACACCCTGACATCTTGGTCGGGGAATACTCAGACCATGAAGTCAGAGCACATAGTGTTGTCTCCAGAAACTCGGTCTTCCCTGAAATGGTGGATGGAGGTGGATTCCCTTCAGTGGGGTCGGTCTTTGCAGTCCTGGAACTGGCTGGTAGTCACTACCGACGCCAGACTCAGGGGCTGGGGGGCAGTGGTCTTGGACCTGCGTCTGCAGGGCTTATGGACCTCGGAGGAGTCTGCCTTGCCGATCAATATCCTGGAACTGCGGGCTGTGTGGAAGGTGATATTTCTGGCAGGAGAAAGATTACAGGGTCTTCCTTTAAGGATTCAGACCGACAACGCCACAGCTGTGGCGTACCTGAATCACCAGGGAGGCACACGCAGCAAACTGGCTATGTGGGAGGTTTCCCGGATCTTCCTGTGGGCGGAACAGAATGTTCCAGCGTTGTCAGCGATATTCATCCCAGGGGTGGAGAATATAGAGGCCGACTTCCTGAGCAGGGAGGAGCTGCTGGAAGGAGAATAGAGCCTGAACCCACAAGTATTTCTTCAGATTACACTGAAGTGGGGAACTCCGGATGTGGACCTGATGGCATCAAGGTTCAATCATCAGGTGCCCAGGTTCTATGCCAGGACGAGAGATACACGAGCCGAAGCAATGGATGCTATGACCATCCCCTGGGAGGGGAATCTACTTTATGTCTTCCCGCCGGTTCCAATGCTGGCGAGAGTATTGAAAAAGATCCAGGCCCAGGCAATTCCGGTGATTTTAGTGGCCCCAGATTGGCCAAGGAGGTCCTGGTACTCGAGGCTTCAGAGATTGTCTGTGGACTCGTGGTGTCTACCTCTGAGGTCAGACCTGTTAAACCAAGGGCCGTTCAATCATCTGGATTCAGCTCGGCTAAATTTGACGGCTTGGCTGTTGAGACCGCCATCTTGAAGAACAAAGGGTTCTCAGAGGCTGTGGTTAACACCATGATAAAAGCTAGGAAGTCAGTGTCTTCTGCAAATTATTATAGGGTCTGGAAGACCTATATTAGGTGGTGTGAAAGGCAGAAGTCACACACATCTCGATTTAGATTGGCTAAATTGCTGGAGTTTTTGCAGGATGGGTTCTCATCTGGGTTAAGCCTTCAGTCACTCAAGGTACAGATCTCGGCCTTGTCAATTTATTTTCAAAGAAGAATAGCACTGTTACCGGAGGTACAGACCTTCCTGCAGGGGGTTTCTCAATTGAAACCTCCCTACAAACAACCAGTAGCTCCATGGGATTTATCTCTGGTTCTGGAGTGTCTTCAAAAGGCGCCTTTTGAGCCGTTGAGGTCGGCTGACCTTAAATTCCTTACATGGAAGCTGGTATTTTTGTTGGCGGTTGCGTCAGCAAAGAGAGTATCGGAGTTGGGAGCATTGTCCTGCAAGTCTCCCTTCCTTATATTTCATGATGATAGGGCTGTCCTTCGGACAGTACCCCAATTTTTACCAAAAGTAGTCTCTGCTTTTCATTTAAATCAGGAGATAGTTCTACCTGTGTTTCAACCTCCAGAGGGTTCAAGGAAAAGGGACAAATTGAGGAATTTGGATGTTGTGCGCGCCTTGCGCATTTATGTGGACAGAGTAAAGAGTGTCAGGAAGACTGACACTTTGCTAGTTTTGTATGATGTACACAAAATTGTTTGGCCTGTTTCTAAGCAGACTATTGCTAGGTGGTTGCGTTCTGTAATTGCTTTTGCATATACTAAGGTTGGTAGGCCTGTACCGGCCAGGATTAATGCTCATACCACCAGGTCAGTCGCCACCTCTTGGCGGTTCGACATGGGGCCACAGCTGAGCAGGTTTGCAGGGCCGCCACTTGGTCATCTGTTCACACGTTTGCCAAATTCTATAGGTTCCATGAGTTCGCGTCGGAGGACGCATCATTCGGGCGAGCAGTGATGAGAGCTGCAGACCTGAGCGTACCCACCCAAAGGACCGGCTCTGGAATGTCCCAATGTTGAGCTGTGTCACCAGGACCATTGAAAGAGAAAAAGGGATTTTTGTAAGAATTTACCGTTCGAATCCCTTTCTCTGATATGGTCCTGGTGACACAGCGATCCCTCCCTTGCGCTCAGTAAGTATGCCAGGTTCATGATGTTTCATGTTATATATGGTTAAAAGTTATTTTGAAAATTGTGCATATAATATGTGCAGGCGTTTGTACTGAGTTAATGTATTCCAGTGGCTTTGAAAGATTGAACTGAGGAGTCTGGGATGCAGAAGGGAGGAGCCTACCCTCCAAAAGCTTTAGGATAGGTGCCTGGCTCCTACGGACCCTCCTACATCCCAATGTTGAGCTGTGTCACCTGGACCATATCAGAGAAAGGGATTCGAACGGTAAGTTCTTACAAAAATCCCTTTATCCTGGGTAAGCAACAATGGGGACATTATTTCTAACATAACCTTAAGGGAGACATTGGGGAACAGTGATAACAATACAATCACATGTGATTAAAATTTTAACAAAGATAATTATATTGGGGCAAATAGTTGCTTAAATTTCAGAGTCCTTAAGGGATACAAACTGGAAAGAATTATGGTACTTGTGTAGTTTCACGGCGCCAGCATGGCGCTGTGCGTCTGAGTCCCCTTGCGGGTCTCGCTTCGCTCGCCCACGCTACGGGCTCGGTGGCTCGCTACGCTCGTCGCGTAAAATCAACTCCATGCCAACATGGATAGTGGGGATATGTACTATCCATGTTGCCATGGAGTTAAGTTACTTTATTTTACATAGTTTGTGGTGCTGTGAAACTACACATGTACCAGAATTATTTAGAGGTATGGATACTACTAAAAGGTGGCAAACTTTAAAAAAATACTGCTGCAGGGCACTAATAAATTTATTCCTAGGGTAAATAAAAGAACTAATGTCAAAAGGAAATCGATGTGGCTTAACAAAAATTAGAAATGGCTAAAAAAATGAGGGCATTCAAAGCGTTTAAACAAGATGGGTCACCCGAATCATTTGCCGCATATAAAGAATGTAATGAAATTAAAAAATACAATCGAAATGGCTAATTTAGAGACCGGACAAAAATAGCCGCAGATAGCAAATCTAACCCCCAAAAATTCTACAGTTATATAAATGGGAAACGGTTAAGGAAGGAAAATATTGGCCCACTAAAAAACAAGCAGGGTACCCTGTAATAGAAGGAAAAGAGAAAGCGGAATTATTCAATTAATTTTTTGCTTCGATATTTACAAGGGAAGAATCTTCAGAAGATCTCCCACAGATTAAATGCTCGGCTCTTGATTGCTCCCAAATTGTATGTTTGAGTGAGGAAATTGTCATGAATAGATTACAGAACCCAAATAGTAACAAATCTCCTGGCCCGGATGAAAAACACACAAGGATACTAAAAGAATTGAGTTCTGTCATAGCACTACTATTATATCTGATATTAGAGGAATCAATAGACTCAGGGATTGTACCAAGGGGCTGGCGCATAGCGAACATACCAATATTGAAGAAATGTAGCAAATCTAACCCTAAAAAAATATAGACTATTCAGCCTTACATCCATTGTGGGGAAAATATTAGAAGGAATAATAAGAGATAGCATCCAAAATTTATTCGAACAGGGAAAGGTGATACGTAAGGCTCAGCATGGGTTTGTTAAAAATAGATCATGTCAAACTTTGAATTTAATTTGCTTCCATGAAGAACTCAGTAGATGGGTGGACTTAGGGAAAGCTGTTGATGTTTTACTTCTTGATTTCACTAAAGCTTTTAACACAGTGGCTTATAAAAGGTTGTTAATAAAACTAAGTAACTTAGAGGTAGGAGATAAAATGTGTAATTGGATTAAAACCTGGTAGCACAATCGGGGACAGAGAGTGGTGGTAAATGTCGTACATTCCAGCTGGGGTAAGGTAAGGTCCAAAGTGGAGTCCCACAAGGTTCAATATTGGGACCCACCTTAGTGAGTTAGATTGCAATATTTGCGGATGACATGAAACAGTAAGGAAATTAACTTCGCTAAGGATGTGGATACATTACAAAGCGACTTAATTAAACTAGAAAGGTAATTCATTATGGGAGCAAAAATGAACAAGCTACTTTTAGGCTAAATGGAGATATTATAGGGAATTCTGCAGTGGAGAAAGACTTAGGGGTCATCACAGATTATATATTGGGTAATAGTGCACACTGCTCAAGTGCAGAAGCAAACGGGACACTAGCATGCATTAAATGGGGAATGGATTCAAGGGATGCCAATGTGATACCAATGCCTTGTAGAGAGGCACGGAGACCACACTTGGAATACAGTGTTCAGTTCTGGGCACCGCACCTTAAAAAGGACATAAATGAATTGGAACAGGTACAGAGAAGGGCGACTAAACTAATAAAAGGTCTCAAATCACTAGAATACAAAGATAGGTTATACCAGGCTGAATATGTTTTCACTGGAGAAACGGAGGCTGAGAGGTGATGTGATTACTATGTTCACATACAGGATTGGGAATCATATGGAACTGGGAGATGATTAGTCAGTAACAGGCCTATACTTAGGACACGCGGGCATGTACTGAGGCTGAGAGGTGATATGATTACTATATACATATACAGGACTGGGAATCATATGGAACTGGGAGATGATTGGTCAGTAACAGGCCTATACTTAGGACACGCGGGCATGTACTGAGGCTCGGCGAAAATAAATTCTGTACTGAATTAAGAAGAGGATTCTTCACCATTAGAGCAGTAACATTCTGGAACTCATTGCCGGTGGGGTGATTACAGCAACTACTGTTACTGAATTTAACAACTGGATACATATTTGTCCTCTTAAAGAATCCTATAGATCAGAGGAGGGAAAGAAAGCAACTCTTTTTATTGGGCACTTCTTATACTCATATAACTTAACTGTTATAATATTTTATTCAAATTTGGTTAAAAAGACATAAATAACATATAAGACATACAGTGTGTATTTAGTATACTGAATTATCCCTGTATACGTGTGGCATACTGTAGAATATATCGCCTAAAATAGGTTAATAACCGTGTAGTCAATTGCGAAAGATGAATTACTTTAACTCAATCAGATTTGAGTATCAGTCTACTGAATTTCTGATGCGATCAGTGAGGTTCCTATTATCTGCTGTCTAGTGTTAGGCGACATAGTGCTTCAACATTGTAATCAGTTAGTAAATGTAACCCTTTTGGCTGTGTTACACATCAATAGTTGTATTTAAGCACATCAATTTGATACAGTATAGTATACATATTACCTAAAGTATCAATTCAGTAATAAGCAGTTGTGGAGACCGTTTATGTGAGAGAAGATCTCACACAAGGTTGCTGCTTGCTGTGTGTATGACATCGGATGTAGCACGAGTTTCTTCAATCCACCCTGTATGCCAGGCATGTCCAAACCATGGCCCTCCAGCTGTTGTGAAACTACACACCCCAGCATGCCTTGCTATCATTTTAGCATTCCCTAATAGCAAAACTGTTGCAAGGCATGATGGGACTTGTAGTTTTACAACAGCTGGAGGGCCATAGTTTGGAAATGCCTGCTGTATGTTATACAATAGTTGAGAAATATAGGTGCAGTAAAAGGAAAAAACCTCCACAGAACTAGCCACTAGCACCTACTAATTCCTCTCATGTAATTAATACAGTGGAGGGGGGAATTTGAGTGTTTGATCTCCGTGCCTCAGAATTCTGGCAGGTGCAGGGAGTTACTACTGCAGGTTATTGCCATTTGCCGATGAGTGAACCCGAGATTAAGGATAGTAACCTTAACCCTATAGATTGTAAGCTTACAGCAGGGCCCTCCTACCTCCAAGTCTGTCTGTTGTTACCCAGTTTGTTCTATCACTGTCTACTATTGTAAAGCGCAACAGAATCTGCTGCGCTATATAAGAAACTGTAACGGAATCTGCTGCGCTATATAAGAAACTGTAACGGAATCTGCTGCTCTATATAAGTTTTGCAATAAATTAACATCCATCCATGACCTCTTTATCTCTCACAAATTCAACCTGCTGGCAGTTACAGAATCCTGGCTCACACAATCAGACACGGCCTCGCCTGCAGCACTGTCACATGGTGGTTTCCACTTCACTCACACCTCCAGGCCTGGTAACTGTAAAGGAGGTGGAGTTGGTATATTACTGTCACAAGACTTCACATACTCAGTTCTACCATCTGCTCCTTCACTCACATTTACATCATTTGAAGTTCACTCTATTAGGGTTTTTTCCCCTTTCTCTCTGCGTGTTGCTGCTATCTATCGCCCACCTGGGCTTCCCAAAACTCAATTTCTAGAAGATTTCTCTGCCTGGCTCCCCCATTTCTTATCCTCTGACATCTCCACTGTCATCCTGGGTGACTTCAATATTGCTATTGACAGTCCACCATCTTTGCATGCTTCCAAACTCCTCTCTCTAACCTCCTCTCTCAGCCTCTCCCAGTGGTCTGACTCCTCTACTCATGAGGAAGGCCACTGCCTTGACCTTGTTTTCACCAGGCTGTGCTCAGTCTCTGATTTTACTAACACTCCCTTCCCTCTCTCTGATCACAATCTCATTACCCTCTCACTCTCTTCCATTACCCCAAGCTCACTGACACTGAAATCATGCAAGCCTACTCTAACCCGCAGAAATACTAATGCAATTAATTTTCCACAACTTACCACCTCCCTGCAACAACAGCTCTCACTAATTTCTACATTTACCTCTCCTGACTCTGCTGTTTCCCACCTCTACCAGACTCTTGAAACAGCCCTTGATGACGTGGCTCCAGCTACCCATTACACCCCACGTAGGCTTAGATGCCAACCGTGGCACACCAAAACAACAAGACAATTACGAAATCAGTCACGTAAAGTAGAACGCCAATGGCGCAAATCTCGCAGTACGACTGATTTCCTCGCATATAAAACTAGCTACTACTCCTACAGCAATGCTTTGGACACTGCCAAACAAACAAAAAAAAGCGACTTTTTAACACCTTTAAGTCTCTTCTGTACCCTCCCCCTCCTCCCCCACCGGCTACCATCAGTGCACAAGAACTTGCCACCTACTTTTAGGACAAGATTGATAACATCCGAGATTAAATGGTATGCTCTTCCACAACCTCTAACCCTCTTTCTTTCCCACCTGAACCCTCTGGCACTTTCTCTTCGTTTGAGCCCACAAATGAAAAGGAAGTATCCGCACTCTTCTTATCCTCTTACTCTACTACCTCTCCTCTCGATCCTATACCTGCGCAAGTCATTAAAAATCTATCTCCTGTGATTATTCCAACCTTAACTAAAATCTGCAATCTCTCTCTTACTACTGGTACTTTTCCTTCTCTGCTCAAACATGCAGTGATAACTCCTATTCTAAAAAAAAGAATTCTGACCCTAACTCTCTCTCTAACTATCGTCCTATATCTCAGCTCCCATGCCTCTCCAAGCTACTGGAGAGACTTGTCTACTCTCGCCTCACAAACTTTCTTAACTCTAACACCCTATTAGACCCACTTCAGTCAGGTTTTCGCTCTCAACACTCCACTGAGACAGCACTGACTAAAGTGGTGAATGATCTGGTAACGGCTAAGTCTAAAGGCCATTACTCACTACTTATTCTTCTTGATCTTTCTGCTGCATATGACACCGTCGATCACTCTCTTCTCTTACAAACACTACACTCCCTAGGTCTTAATGATACAGCCCTTTCCTGGTTTACATCTTACCTATCTGATCGCTCTTTTAGTGTTCGCTTCTCTAACTCTACTTCCTCTTCATTACCTCTGTCAGTTGGAGTTCCGCAAGGTTCAGTCTTAGGTCCTCTGCTCTTCTCAATCTATACCTCCTCTCTTGGCAAACTAATCAGCTTTTTCGGATTTCAGTATCACTTGTATGCTGATGATACTCAAATCTATCTATCAACCCCAGAGTTGTCACCAGTGGTTTTGGGTCGAGTTTCTGATTGTCTCTCTGCCATCTCATCTTGGATGTCTTGTCGCCAACTCAAACTCAATATTTCCAAAACGGAATTACTTATATTCCCGCCAACTAAGAACAGGAACAGTTACCATCCTGACAACTCGATAATCTACCCTACCCCACAAGCTCGTTGCTTAGGGGTCATCCTCGACTCTGAACTGTCCTTTCTTCCCCACATTCAATCTGTCTCCAAATCATGTTACATGCATCTAAAAAACATATCCAATATACGACCCTATCTCACACAAGACACTACTAAATCTCTTATCCATGCACTCATTATATCCCGCATTGATTATTGCAATAGTCTCCTAACTGGTCTTCCCAAGAACAGACTCTCACCACTGCAATCAATTTTAAATGCTGCTGCTAGGCTGATCTTCCTTGCAAGACGCTCATCGTCTGCTTATCCGCTCTGCCAGTCCCTCCATTGGTTGCCTGTATATTACCGTATTCAATATAAAACACTTCTACTTGCTTATAAAGCTATTAACCATACTGCACCAGCATATATCTCTGCACTTATCACACAATATCTCCCATCTCGACCACTCCGCTCTGCACAAGATCTGCGTCTCTCTTCTGCACGGATCACTAGCTCCCATTCATTATTACAGGACTTTTATCGGGCTGCTCCCATCCTATGGAATGCCCTTCCACGCACATTAAGACTCTCCACTAGTCTCCAAACTTTCAAGCGTTCCCTGAAAACTCACCTCTTCAGGCAAGCCTATCATATTTATATACCGCACACATAACCCTCCGAGGCACTTATGTATTATATAGCTTCCCTTCTGGACTTGTAACTGCTATGCTATTACTGGTGCCTGTCCTTATGTTTCCCCCCTATATCCCTATAGATTGTAAGCTTGCAGCAGGGCCCTCCTACCTCCAAGTCTGTCTGTCTGTTACCCAGTTTGTCTTATCACTGTCTACTATTGTAAAGCGCAACAGAATCTGCTGCGCTATATAAGAAACTGTAAATGAATCTGCTGCTCTATATAAGACACTGTAACGGAATCTGCTGCTCTATATAAGACACTGTAACGGAGTCCGCTGCGCTATATAAGACGCTGTAACGGAATCTGCTGCGCTATATAAGACACTGTAACGGTGTCTGCTGCGCTATATAAGACACTGTAACGGAATCTGCTGCACTATATAAGACACTGTAACGGAATCTGCTGCGCTATATAATACGCTGTAACGGAATCTGCTGCGCTATATAAGACGCTGTAACGGAATCTGGTGCGCTATGTAAGACGCTGTAACGGAATCTGGTGCGCTATATAAGACGCTGTAACGGAATCTGGTGCGCTATATAAGACGCTGTAACGGAATCTGCTGCGCTATATAAGACACTGTAACGGAAACTGCTGCGCTATATAAGACACTGTAACGGAATCTGCTGCGCTATATAAGACACTGTAACGGAAACTGCTGCGCTATATAAGACACTGTAACGGAATCTGCTGAGCTATATAAGACACTGTAACGGAATCTGCTGCTCTATATAAGACGCTGTAACGGAATCTGCTGCGCTATATAAGACACTGTAACGGAATCTGCTGCGCTATATAAGACACTGTAACGGAGTCTGCTGCGCTATATAAGACACTAACGGAATCTGCTGCGCTATATAAGACACTGTAACGGAATCTGCTGCGCTATATAAGACCCTGTAACGGAATCTGCTGCGCTATATAAGACACTGTAACGGAATCTGCTGCGCTATATAAGACATTGTAACGGAATCTGCTGCTCTATATAAGACCCTGTAACGGATTCTGCTGCGCTATATAAGACGCTGTAACGGAGTCTGCTGCGCTATATAAGACGCTGTAACGGAGTCTGCTGCGCTATATAAGACACTAACGGAATCTGCTGCGCTATATAAGACACTAACGGAATCTGCTGCGCTATATAAGACCCTGTAACGGAATCTGCTGCGCTATATAAGACCCTGTAGCGGAGCCTGCTGCGCTATATAAGACACTGTAACGGAATCTGCTGCGCTATATAAGACCCTGTAACGGAATCTGCTGCGCTATATATAAGACGCTGTAACGGAATCTGCTGCGCTATATATAAGACGCTGTAACGGAATCTGCTGCGCTATATATAAGACGCTGTAACGGAATCTGCTGCGCTATATAAGACACTGTAACGGAGTCTGCTGCGCTATATAAGACACTGTAACGGAATCTGCTGCGCTATATAAGACCCTGTAACGGATTCTGCTGCGCTATATAAGACGCTGTAACGGAGTCTGCTGCGCTATATAAGACACTAACGGAATCTGCTGCGCTATATAAGACGCTGTAACGGAATCTGCTGCGCTATATAAGACGCTGTAACGGAATCTGCTGCGCTATATAAGACACTGTAACGGAATCTGCTGCGCTATATAAGACACTGTAACGGAATATGCTGCGCTATATAAGACCCTGTAACGGAATCTGCTGCGCTATATAAGACGCTGTAACGGAATCTGCTGCGCTATATAAGACCCTGTAATGGAATCTGCTGCGCTATATATAAGACGCTGTAACGGAATCTGCTGCGCTATATATAAGACGCTGTAACGGAATCTGCTGCGCTATATAAGACGCTGTAACGGAATCTGCTGCGCTATATAAGACGCTTAGCGAGCCACCGTGCCCGCAAGGGGCTTTTTGCGCTCGCCATGCTGTCTAAGTACGGGCAGTCAGGATTCCGACGTTGGGCTAATGACTGTCGGAGCCCCATACCACACCCATATGAACCTATAATGGAATCTGGGGCGATATATAAGAAACTGTGGTACTTGTGTATTATCACGGCGCCCATCGCATCGCATACCACTAAATAGGGTATGCAATGCTATGCGATGCAATTTCCTCGTGAAAAAGCCCGAATGTACAATTAAATATCGCATGCCAGCAAATGATATGCGATGGCATGCAGTTTTTAATTGTACAAGCACCCTGATGGGTGCATACAATGTTAAATGCCCCCAGAATGTTAAATGCCCCCCCATTGTCAACGCGACCCCCACTATCAACACCAACCCGAAGCATGGCGAGCCCGGCGGTACACGTCCTCCGACCTTTTCATACCCCCACTATCCACGTCGGCGTGTAGCTGATTGCAGATAGTGTGGCGAGCGGACGCGGAAGACATGTAAAGTAATCCGCGTGCGCTCGCCACGCTTCGGGCTCGGTGGCTCGCTGCGCTCACCACACTGTCTAAGAGCAACTCCACGCGGACGTGGATAGTGGGATATGAAAAGGAGGACGCGTACCGCCGCCACGCGTGGGGGTGGCCTTGACAATGGAGGTGCATTTAACATTGTAAGCACCCATCAGGGTGCTTGTACAATTAAAAATCGCATTGCATCGCATGCCGCTATATTGCATGAGATGCGCTGCAGTATGATCAACATCGTGGGCACCGTGATAATACACAAGTACTGAAACTGAAAATAAATAAATATAAGAGTATTCGTTGACACACATGATGTTCGGACTGGACCACAAACCATCTAAGATAGAATTACCTCGTCTAATAACTAGCAGTTATAAAAATGCTCAATAGTTGTTGTAGATTGATTACTTTGTATGCAGGTTATACGCATCTGGCAAGTTGGCAGTAAAATAA
Organism: Crinia signifera; assembly: GCF_055691185.1. Classification (NCBI taxonomy): domain Eukaryota; kingdom Metazoa; phylum Chordata; class Amphibia; order Anura; family Myobatrachidae; genus Crinia; species Crinia signifera. Next base: position 333,599,577 of record NC_139221.1, read on the forward strand.
TATAACTGTAATGATATGCTTTATACTTGTATTATATCTGAAGTCTCTCTCTATAGAAGATAACGATATAAGTAGTATAATGATTTCTTGTTACTTTACCACCTCTTTACGCATCATATTGGAAAGGCACTGCCTAGGAGCTGATATTGTCCTCGTCCTTGTATAGTTATACCTGCAGCATTGCCCGGCAGTGGGGTTGCCATATGCGTAGTATTAAAATCCTCTTCTCTTTAAATTCTGGGTTCTTGAATTATTATTTTGTCTGTGCCGAGTAACATTCCCCCTTTGAATCCTATAGATACTCAAGTCAGTAGTTAAGTCAAATAGATTGAACTCGATGGACTAATGTCTTCTTTCAACCTTAATTACTATGTTACTATATATATTACCTGGCTGTCCCCACACACCATCACCATACACCCCTGCCATTCCCCGGTATTGGTACATGTACACTACCTGGCTTTCCCCACACACCATCACCATACATCCCTGCCATTCCCCGGCACTGGTACATGTACACTACCTGGCTGTCACCCCCACACCATCACCATACATCCCTGCCATTCCCCGGTACCGGTACATGTACACTACCTGGCTGTCACCCCCACACCATCACCATACACTCCTGCCATTCCCCGGTACCGGTACATGTACACTACCTGGCTGTCACCACACACCATCACCATACACCCCTGCCATTCCCCGGTATTGGTACATGTACACTACCTGGCTTTCCTCACACACCATCACCATACATCCCTGCCATTCCCCGGTACATGTACACTACCTGGCTGTCACCCCCACACCATCACCATACACTCCTGCCATTCCCCGGTACCGGTACATGTACACTACCTGGCTGTCACCACACACCATCACCATACACCCCTGCCATTCCCCGGTATTGGTACATGTACACTACCTGGCTTTCCTCACACACCATCACCATACATCCCTGCCATTCCCCGGCACCGGTACATATACACTACCTGGCTGTCACCCCCACACCATCACCATACACCCCAGCCATTCCCCGATACCTTTATATGTACACTACCTGGCTGTCACCACACACCATCACCATACACCCCTGCCATTCCCCAGCACCGGTACATGTACACTACCTGGCTGTCACCCCCACACCATCACCATACATCCCTGCCATTCCCCAGCACCGTTATATGTACACTACCTGGCTGTCACCCCCACACCATCACCATACACTCCTGCCATTCCCCAGCACCGGTACATGTACACTACCTGGCTGTCCCCACACACCATCACCATACATCCCTGCCATTCCCCGGCACCGGTACATATACACTACCTGGCTGTCCCCACACACCATCACCATACACCCCTGCCATTCCCCGGTACCGGTACATGTACACTACCTGGCTGTCACCCCCACACCATCACCATACATCCCTGCCATTCCCCGGCACCGGTACATATACACTACCTGGCTGTCCCCACACACCATCACCATACACCCCTGCCATTCCCCAGCACCGGTACATGTATACTACCTGGCTGTGCCCACACACCATCACCATACACCCCTGCCATTCCCCGACACCGGTACATGTACACTACCTGGCTGTCACCCCCACACCATCACCATACACCCCTGCCATTCCCCGGCACCGGTACATGTACACTACCTGGCTGTGCCCACACAACATCACCATACACCCCTGCCATTCCCTAGCACCGGTACATATACACTACCTGGCTGTCACCCCCACACCATCACCATAAACCCCTGCCATTCCCCGGTACCGGTACATGTACACTACCTGGCTATCACCCCCACACCATCACCATACACCCCTGCCATTCCCCGACACCGGTATATGTACACTACCTGGCTGTCACCACACACCATCACCATACACCCCTGCCATTCCCCAGCACCGGTACATATACACTACCTGGCTGTCACCACACACCATCACCATACACCCCTGCCATTCCCTAGCACCGGTACATGTACACTACCTGGCTGTCACCCCCACACCATCACCATACACCCCTGCCATTCCCCGGTACATGTACACTACCTGGCTGTCACCCCCACACCATCACCATACATCCCTGCCATTCCCCAGCACCGTTATATGTACACTACCTGGCTGTCACCTCCACACCATCACCATACACCCCTGCCATTCCCCGGTACATGTACACTACCTGGCTGTCACCCCCACACCATCACCATACATCCCTGCCATTCCCCAGCACCGGTACATGTACATTACCTGGCTGTCACCTCCACACCATCACCATAAACCCCTGCCATTCCCCAGCACCGGTACATGTACACTACTTGGCTGTCACCCCCACACCATCACCATACATCCCTAGCACCGGTACATGTACACTACCTGGCTGTGCCCACACACCATCACCATACATCCCTGCCATTCCCCGGCACCGGTACATGTACACTACCTGGCTGTCACCCCCACACCATCACCATACATCCCTGCCATTCCCCGGCACCGGTACATGTATACTACCTGGCTGTCACCCCACACCATCACCATACATCCCTGCCATTCCCCGGCACCGGTACATATACACTACCTGGCTGTCACCCCCACACCATCACCATACATCCCTGCCATTCCCCGGTATTGGTATATGTACACTACCTGGCTGTCCCCACACACCATCACCATACATCCCTGCCATTCCCCGGTACCGGTACATGTACACTACCTGGCTGTCCCCACACACCATCACCATACATCCCTGCCATTCCCCGGCACCGGTACATGTACACTACCTGGCTGTCACCCCCACACCATCACCATACATCCCTGCCATTCCCCGGTACCGGTACATGTACACTACCTGGCTGTCCCCACACACCATTACCATACATCCCTGCCATTCCCCGGCACCGGTACATGTGCACTACCTGGCTGTCACCCACACACCATCACCATACACCCCCGCCATTCCCCAGCACCAGTACATGTGCACTACCTGGCTGTCACCCACACACCATCACCATACATCCCTGCCATTCCCCGGCACCGGTAAATGTATACTACCTGGCTGTCACCACACACCATCACCATACATCCCTGCCATTCCCCGGTACCGGTACATGTACACTGCCTGGCTGTCACCCCCACACCATCACCATACATCCCTGCCATTCCCCGGTATCGGTACACGTACACTACCTGGCTGTCACCCCCACACCATCTCCATACATCCCTGCCATTCCCCAGCACCGGTACATATACACTACCTGGCTGTCACCCCCACACCATCACCATACACCCCTGCCATTCCCCGGCACCGGTACATGTACACTACCTGGCTGTGCCCACACAACATCACCATACACCCCTGCCATTCCCTAGCACCGGTACATATACACTACCTGGCTGTCACCCCCACACCATCACCATAAACCCCTGCCATTCCCCGGTACCGGTACATGTACACTACCTGGCTATCACCCCCACACCATCACCATACACCCCTGCCATTCCCCGACACCGGTATATGTACACTACCTGGCTGTCACCACACACCATCACCATACACCCCTGCCATTCCCCAGCACCGGTACATATACACTACCTGGCTGTCACCACACACCATCACCATACACCCCTGCCATTCCCTAGCACCGGTACATGTACACTACCTGGCTGTCACCCCCACACCATCACCATACACCCCTGCCATTCCCCGGTACATGTACACTACCTGGCTGTCACCCCCACACCATCACCATACATCCCTGCCATTCCCCAGCACCGTTATATGTACACTACCTGGCTGTCACCTCCACACCATCACCATACACCCCTGCCATTCCCCGGTACATGTACACTACCTGGCTGTCACCCCCACACCATCACCATACATCACTGCCATTCCCCGGCACCGGTACATGTACACTACCTGGCTGTCACCCCCACACCATCAGCATACACCCCTGCCATTCCCCGGCACCGGTACATGTATACTACATGGCTGTCACCCCCACACCATCACCATACATCCCTGCCATTCCCCAGCACCGGTACATGTACACTACCTGGCTGTGCCCACACAACATCACCATACACCCCTGCCATTCCCTAGCACCGGTACATATACACTACCTGGCTGTCACCCCCACACCATCACCATAAACCCCTGCCATTCCCCGGTACCGGTACATGTACACTACCTGGCTATCACCCCCACACCATCACCATACATCCCTGCCATTCCCCGATACCGGTATATGTACACTACCTGGCTGTCACCACACACCATCACCATACACCCCTGCCATTCCCCAGCACCGGTACATATACACTACCTGGCTGTCACCACACACCATCACCATACACCCCTGCCATTCCCTAGCACCGGTACATGTACACTACCTGGCTGTCACCCCCACACCATCACCATACACCCCTGCCATTCCCCGGTACATGTACACTACCTGGCTGTCACCCCCACACCATCACCATACATCCCTGCCATTCCCCAGCACCGTTATATGTACACTACCTGGCTGTCACCTCCACACCATCACCATACACCCCTGCCATTCCCCGGTACATGTACACTACCTGGCTGTCACCCCCACACCATCACCATACATCACTGCCATTCCCCGGCACCGGTACATGTACACTACCTGGCTGTCACCCCCACACCATCAGCATACACCCCTGCCATTCCCCGGCACCGGTACATGTATACTACATGGCTGTCACCCCCACACCATCACCATACATCCCTGCCATTCCCCAGCACCGGTACATGTACATTACCTGGCTGTCACCTCCACACCATCACCATAAACCCCTGCCATTCCCCAGCACCGGTACATGTACACTACTTGGCTGTCACCCCCACACCATCACCATACATCCCTAGCACCGGTACATGTACACTACCTGGCTGTGCCCACACACCATCACCATACATCCCTGCCATTCCCCGGCACCGGTACATGTACACTACCTGGCTGTCACCCCCACACCATCACCATACATCTCTGCCATTCCCCGGCACCGGTACATGTATACTACCTGGCTGTCACCCCACACCATCACCATACATCCCTGCCATTCCCCGGCACCGGTACATATACACTACCTGGCTGTCACCCCCACACCATCACCATACATCCCTGCCATTCCCCGGTATTGGTATATGTACACTACCTGGCTGTCCCCACACACCATCACCATACATCCCTGCCATTCCCCGGTACCGGTACATGTACACTACCTGGCTGTCCCCACACACCATCACCATACATCCCTGCCATTCCCCGGCACCGGTACATGTACACTACCTGGCTGTCACCCCCACACCATCACCATACATCCCTGCCATTCCCCGGTACCGGTACATGTACACTACCTGGCTGTCCCCACACACCATTACCATACATCCCTGCCATTCCCCGGCACCGGTACATGTGCACTACCTGGCTGTCACCCACACACCATCACCATACACCCCCGCCATTCCCCAGCACCAGTACATGTGCACTACCTGGCTGTCACCCACACACCATCACCATACATCCCTGCCATTCCCCGGCACCGGTAAATGTATACTACCTGGCTGTCACCACACACCATCACCATACATCCCTGCCATTCCCCGGTACCGGTACATGTACACTGCCTGGCTGTCACCCCCACACCATCACCATACATCCCTGCCATTCCCCGGTATCGGTACACGTACACTACCTGGCTGTCACCCCCACACCATCTCCATACATCCCTGCCATTCCCCAGCACCGGTACATATACACTACCTGGCTGTCACCCCCACACCATCACCATACACCCCTGCCATTCCCCGGCACCGGTACATGTACACTACCTGGCTGTGCCCACACAACATCACCATACACCCCTGCCATTCCCTAGCACCGGTACATATACACTACCTGGCTGTCACCCCCACACCATCACCATAAACCCCTGCCATTCCCCGGTACCGGTACATGTACACTACCTGGCTATCACCCCCACACCATCACCATACACCCCTGCCATTCCCCGACACCGGTATATGTACACTACCTGGCTGTCACCACACACCATCACCATACACCCCTGCCATTCCCCAGCACCGGTACATATACACTACCTGGCTGTCACCACACACCATCACCATACACCCCTGCCATTCCCTAGCACCGGTACATGTACACTACCTGGCTGTCACCCCCACACCATCACCATACACCCCTGCCATTCCCCGGTACATGTACACTACCTGGCTGTCACCCCCACACCATCACCATACATCCCTGCCATTCCCCAGCACCGTTATATGTACACTACCTGGCTGTCACCTCCACACCATCACCATACACCCCTGCCATTCCCCGGTACATGTACACTACCTGGCTGTCACCCCCACACCATCACCATACATCACTGCCATTCCCCGGCACCGGTACATGTACACTACCTGGCTGTCACCCCCACACCATCAGCATACACCCCTGCCATTCCCCGGCACCGGTACATGTATACTACATGGCTGTCACCCCCACACCATCACCATACATCCCTGCCATTCCCCAGCACCGGTACATGTACACTACCTGGCTGTGCCCACACAACATCACCATACACCCCTGCCATTCCCTAGCACCGGTACATATACACTACCTGGCTGTCACCCCCACACCATCACCATAAACCCCTGCCATTCCCCGGTACCGGTACATGTACACTACCTGGCTATCACCCCCACACCATCACCATACATCCCTGCCATTCCCCGATACCGGTATATGTACACTACCTGGCTGTCACCACACACCATCACCATACACCCCTGCCATTCCCCAGCACCGGTACATATACACTACCTGGCTGTCACCACACACCATCACCATACACCCCTGCCATTCCCTAGCACCGGTACATGTACACTACCTGGCTGTCACCCCCACACCATCACCATACACCCCTGCCATTCCCCGGTACATGTACACTACCTGGCTGTCACCCCCACACCATCACCATACATCCCTGCCATTCCCCAGCACCGTTATATGTACACTACCTGGCTGTCACCTCCACACCATCACCATACACCCCTGCCATTCCCCGGTACATGTACACTACCTGGCTGTCACCCCCACACCATCACCATACATCACTGCCATTCCCCGGCACCGGTACATGTACACTACCTGGCTGTCACCCCCACACCATCAGCATACACCCCTGCCATTCCCCGGCACCGGTACATGTATACTACATGGCTGTCACCCCCACACCATCACCATACATCCCTGCCATTCCCCAGCACCGGTACAGGTACATTACCTGGCTGTCACCTCCACACCATCACCATAAACCCCTGCCATTCCCCAGCACCGGTACATGTACACTACTTGGCTGTCACCCCCACACCATCACCATACATCCCTAGCACCGGTACATGTACACTACCTGGCTGTGCCCACACACCATCACCATACATCCCTGCCATTCCCCGGCACCGGTACATGTACACTACCTGGCTGTCACCCCCACACCATCACCATACATCCCTGCCATTCCCCGGCACCGGTACATGTATACTACCTGGCTGTCACCCCACACCATCACCATACATCCCTGCCATTCCCCGGCACCGGTACATATACACTACCTGGCTGTCACCCCCACACCATCACCATACATCCCTGCCATTCCCCGGTATTGGTATATGTACACTACCTGGCTGTCCCCACACACCATCACCATACATCCCTGCCATTCCCCGGTACCGGTACATGTACACTACCTGGCTGTCCCCACACACCATCACCATACATCCCTGCCATTCCCCGGCACCGGTACATGTACACTACCTGGCTGTCACCCCCACACCATCACCATACATCCCTGCCATTCCCCGGTACCGGTACATGTACACTACCTGGCTGTCCCCACACACCATTACCATACATCCCTGCCATTCCCCGGCACCGGTACATGTGCACTACCTGGCTGTCACCCACACACCATCACCATACACCCCCGCCATTCCCCAGCACCAGTACATGTGCACTACCTGGCTGTCACCCACACACCATCACCATACATCCCTGCCATTCCCCGGCACCGGTAAATGTATACTACCTGGCTGTCACCACACACCATCACCATACATCCCTGCCATTCCCCGGTACCGGTACATGTACACTGCCTGGCTGTCACCCCCACACCATCACCATACATCCCTGCCATTCCCCGGTATCGGTACACGTACACTACCTGGCTGTCACCCCCACACCATCTCCATACATCCCTGCCGTTCCCCAGCACCGGTACATGTATACTACCTTGCTGTCACCCCCACACCATCACCATACACCCCTGCCATTCCCCGGTACATGTACACTACCTGGCTGTCACTCCACACCATCACCATACATCACTGCCATTCCCCGGCACCGGTACATGCACACTACCTGGCTGTCACCCCCACACCATCACCATACATCCCTGCCATTCCACGGCACCGGTACATGTACACTACCTGGCTGTCACCCCCACACCATCACCATACACCCCTGCCATTCCCCAGCACCGTTATATGTACACTACCTGGCTGTCACCTCCACACCATCACCATACACCCCTGCCATTCCCCAGCACCGGTACATGTACACTACCTGGCTGTCACCACACACTATCACCATACATCCCTGCCAATCCTTAGCACCGGTACATGAACACTACATGGCTGTCACCCCCACACCATCAGCATACACCCCTGCCATTCCCCGGCACCGGTACATGTATACTACATGGCTGTCACCCCCACACCATCACCATACATCCCTGCCATTCCCCAGCACCGGTACATGTACACTACCTGGCTGTCACCACACACCATCACCATACACCCCTGCCATTCCCCAGCACCGGTACATGTATACTACATGGCTGTCACCCCCACACCATCACCATACATCCCTGCCATTCACCGGTACATGTACACTACCTGGCTGTCCCCACACACCATCACCATACACCCCTGCCATTCCCCGGCACCGGTACATGTATATTACATGGCTGTCACCCCACACCATCCCAATATCACCCATGCCATGCCACCCTCTCCGGCATGGTCTTGGTCGCCGGCGCCTGTCTCTAATGTCTAATTATCGTGCCTCTTTCTCTTCCCTCAGTTCTCCCACCTGATCTGCAGTATCTTCCAGAGGACAAGCAGAGGGAGACAGACCCCGATATAAGAAAGATGCTGATAGAGTGCCTACAACTGGTGAGACCACACTCTCCGCTTTAATCAGAACTTCTATTGAGTTATTTCTGTATTACTTCTTCCTACTTCATGGCAGCCTTAATGTGGGTTTGAACCCCTCCTCCTCATTATAGACAGGCGGGTTTTTACCCTAGGATCCTCCCACTCCACATATATAAGCACACTCCACCCTTAGTCTTTTTCCTGTCTCCTCCAATGTAGCAGGTAGTCAGGTTACAGTAGGTTATTTTGTGTGCTTTTTCTGCTCACGGTGAGCTGTGTGCTGCTGTGATTGGGCAGCGGGTCTGGGGTGGTGGCGCCAATACTCTGATGTGTAGTCCTGGCTGGTAGCGTGGACTTGTGGAGTTGTCTGGCATCCCTGAGCAATTTCAGCCTGAGCATTGTCATTGTGGTGTTGCTGGGGTCCGCACATTGCGTGCTGTAGCCGGGAGGCCAGCCGCAACTACTTCTGGGACCGCTATGGCGCTGCGTTCCACGGGGATTATTTCCACTGACGCACTTCCGGTACGGTGGCGGCAGGGCAATTGTGTGTATTTAAAGCTGAATTCATATGCATGCTGCTGGATCGCATGCACGTCAGAATGGAAGATTCCTCTGCCAGTAAGACTTATTTACCTCTGCCCAGGTAGGTCCTCTGAGGACTGGCTTTTGTTTTATTATTTTATGATTATTATTTGTTTGCAGTTAGTTAGTGTCCCTCTCTGTTTGTTTTATTTTCAGTGTGCCTCCTGGCCCTTAGAACAAAATCTGCAAAAAGAAGCATTGCTCTAAAATGTGTCCCTATTGTGATCAGGTTTTTGTTGCTGTTGAGGAAGAGAATGTTTGTCCAGAGTGTCCTAGAGATGTGACTCTTGGTGCTCATGCAGCTATACAGCTATCAGACTGGATGGATTGAATGAAGAAGACTTTCCTTTCTAAAGAGGAGTTTCTTAATAGCAGCAAAAGATCTAGGTCTCAAACAAGCCTTGAGACATTTCCCCCTGTGTTTATGTCTGAGGATGAAGGGTCTCTGTCTGAGGTGGAGTCAGGTGAACTAGAGTTCATTCTAGCACCCGCCATCTTTGAAAACCCATGCAGTTCCTGTTCCCTGCCTGGGGTGTCGCTGTCTGCTGTGGTGTTTCTAGCACATGCCTGGTTTGCATATCAGTGCTGATATACAGACCACACTGTGCTAGAAGCACCACAGCAGACAGCGACACCCCAGGCAGGGAAGGGGAATTGCATGGGTTTTCAAAAACAGCGGGTGCTAGAATGAACTCTAGGTGAACTCATTGAAGAAGACTGATTGAAGAATGATTGTTTAATTTATACTTGGTGGAAATAGTCTTAAAAAAAATGATATAAAACACTTAATTATAAGGAGGCTGCTAAAGATGAGAAGGATACCTTGTTTGAAGACATGTTGAGAAAGGGCAGTTGTTTTCCTATACACAAAGTTGTTAAGGATGTATTATAAAAATAATTATTTAATATTTTATTATACAGTTTCTTATATAGTGCAGCATATTCTGTTGCGCTTTACAATTGGTAACCGTGATTAAACAAACAGGGAAGATACAAACAGACATGGAGGTAGGAGGGCCCGGCCCGCAAGCTTACAATCTTTAAAAAGAATGGCTTAATGCTGATAAACGTGTGGGCTGTTTCAAGAGGGTTGATTAAATCTACCCCATTCAGGATGAGGTGTTCCTTAAATAGTGCACCATCACCAAGATCGATGCGGCGGTAGCCAAGAACACGACTAGGACAACCATACCTATGGAGGATGGGGCGCCCTTGAAAGATGCAATGGATAAAAAGAATGGAGAGACATATTTCCAGCTCAGTAGCAATAAAGTCAGCAGTGGCCGTTGCCTCAGTCTCCAGGGCTCTCAGATTGTGGTGTGTGTCCCTTCAAGAGGATGTTCGTGAAAAGGCCTCGAGATCAGATTACTAAGAATCTGGGTTCTATTAAATTGGTCGTTGATTATATATGTGAGGCCTCTCTAGATACAGTATACTGGACTTTTCTGCTAAATCCATGACATTTGGTATTCTAGCCAGGAGGACTTTGTGGTTGAAGGCGCAGCTGACATGTATTCTAAAAATAGGCTGGTTACTCGGCCATTTGAAGAATCCTTTTTATTTGGAGGGAAATTGGATGCCTAAAAACAAAAGATGTATTTTGGGAAGTCAGTCAGGATTCCTCAAGATAAATGTGGAAAATTCCCTGAGTTCTCATCTAGGCAGTATTTTAGGAAAGTCAGAAGCTATAGACCTGGTCGCCAGTTCAGGGATTGATATTCTGCGGGATCAAGGTCATTTTTTTTTGCCAATCCAGTAGAAGAGGATCTCGGAGGCAGTGACGGTGTTCCTTCCCAGTTTACTGTTCCTGTTGCGGGAAGACTTCTGAAGTTTGCAAGAAGTTGATCTAGCACCATTCAGGACAAATGGGTATTGGAAGTTGTTACCCTGGACTATCAATTGGAGTTTGTAATCAAACCAACCGCAAACCGATTTTTAGTTTGAAGAATTCCTGCTCTTCCAGAGGAAGGCTTCGCTCTAGATCAGAGCATAAGGGAGTCGGTCAATTCCAAGGCAGTAGAGAAAGTTCCAAAGTTGGAAAAATGCACCAGACTTTACTCCTGTCTTTTCATTGTAACCAAGGCATCCGGGGAGTTTCAAACTATTTTAGATCTAAGGGATCTAAACAGGAAGATGTGCAGAAGAAATTCCATATGGACACTATGAAGTCCATTCTTCTGGGGATAAGAAGAGGGGATTTTCTAGTCTCAGTAGACCTCAAGGATGCATATTTCCATATTCCTATAAGGTTTGCAGACAGGAAATATCTCAGGTTTTGCATGAAAGGAATGCACTACCAGTTTACCTGTCTCCCTTTCGGTATACCAAAGCTCTGGTAACACTCTTGGCTTATCTCAGGAGAAGAGGTATAGCAGTCTAGATTTACTTATCACAGGAAGTTCACAGTACAGTTGAGGGTGGCGTCAAGTTTTCTAGGGATGGGTGCCTTCAGCTATAGGAGTAGTGCCTTGGGCGAGATGGAGGATACATCCATTCCATTTGGCAATGATAAAGTATTCCTTAAAACCAGTGTCTTACTGTGTGATAAAGGAGTCCCTGAGTTGGTGGGCCAGCAGGCACTTACCTGTGAGAGCTACATCTCTAGAAAATCCCCAATTTCTGAGATTGTCAACAGATGCAAGTTCTCTCAGTTGGGGCGCTCATCTAGAAGGAAAGTCCTGTTAAGGAACTTGGTCACCCTTAGAGATGAGGATGTCCTCCAATCAGAAAGCGTTAAGAACAGTATGGTTAACAATCTGTAATTTCCGCATAGAGATCTCAAACTCTCATCTGAGGGTATTCTCGGACAACATGGCCACAAGGAGGTAAAAGGAGTTTGGCCCTCTTAAAGGAAGTGGAAAATATAATGTGCTTGGGCAGAAGGACATCTGAAATCCCTGTTGGCTTTCTACGTACCAGGCCGAGACAACATTGTGACGGATTTTCTAAGCAGAAATCAGATTTTCCAGGTGAATGGGAATTGGAGGAGTCCCTTTTTCATCTGGTAGTCAAGAAGTTCAGGACACCAGAAATAGACCTTATGGCGTCATTCGGCAACAGAAAGCTTCCTCGATTTTTCTCAAAACACATTATGCAAGGGTCCTCAGGGATAGATGCTTTGTCGCAAAGTTGGGACTTCACTCTATCGTACATATTTCCCCCATTTGCTCTAATTCCCAGGGTTCTCTGGGAGATCAGGGAAGAACAAGCCCAGGTTATGATTCTTCTTCCGTTCTTGCCAAGAAGACCTTGGTTTCCTCTGGTGTTGAAAATGTTGGTGGAAGAGCCTCTGAGGTTGCCAGTTCATCCAAACATGTTAAGTCAGGGTCCGCTTCTATACCCAGAATCTCACAAACTACATTTAACGGCTTGGAAATTGAGAGGCGACTGTTGAAAGACAAGGGGCTGTCAACAGAAGTAGTGGAGGTTCTGCTTTTCCTAGTGGGCCAGAGATAAATGTGATGCTCCTAATGCAAATATTCCACATGTTCTACAATTTCTATGTGATATATTCGCAAAAGGTTTGGCTGTTGCCACTCCTAAAGTACACATTTTAGCTTTGAGTGTGTTTTTGCATAGGAAGTTGTCAGATAATGAGCTCATAAAGGAATTCTGTCAAGCTATCAAAAGGATTAGGCCTAGAATAAAGTCTTTCGTTCGCCAGTGGGATCTTAACTTGGTGTTAAATGTCCTAATGTCACCACCTTTTGAACCCTTAGACAGGGTTAAGTTAAAGTTTCTGACTTGGAAAATAGTTTTTCTGGTTGCAATTACTTCAGCTCGACGAATTGAGTGAACTCCAGGTGTTATGGGCGCAAGAACTTTTATTTGGAGATTTTCTCGGACAAAATAGTTCTCAGAACTAATCCTCAGTTTCTGCCTAAGGTCATTTCCTCTTTCCATATCAACCAAGAAATCGTTCTGCCATCTTTCTATCCAGAACCAAAAGATAAAGGAGAAGAAAGGTTACATACTGTGGATGTTGTCAGAGCCGTTTCAGTTTATGTAAATACAGTTAAAAGTTACAGAAGAGACAAATCAATAATTGTTATTCCGATCGGAGCCAAGAAGGGATTTTCCCCATCGAAGCAGACCATCTCCAAATGGGTTAAGGAGATGATCATATTTGCGTATAAGAAAGTTTGGCGTGAAGCTCCTAGAGTTATAAAGGCGAGCAATGGCTGTGTCCTGGGCAAAAGAGGCAAAGGTTTCAGTCAAAGACATTTGTTTGGCAGCAACATGGTCATCTGTGCATGTCAATAGAAAACATTTTGGAGAGCGTGCTCTCAGCCAAGTAATGGCTTGAGATATGATACTCACCCTTATTCTGCTTTGATATATCCCAATTTTATGCCTGCCATGAATTAGGAAGAAATAAATAGCGGATTATACTCAAGATCATTCCTTTTCTTTGGAATACTTCATGGCAGCCTGTGATTTTCTCCCCGTTTGTGTTTTTTCCCTAGGATCGAGGGAGGAGATATTCAAAGACTGAGGGTACAAGGGTGAAGTTGTGCTTATAAATGTGGAAAGGGCGGATCCTAGGGTAAAAAACCTGCTTGTCTATAATGAGGAGGAGGAGGGGTTCAAACCCAATGTTAAGGCTGCCATGAAGCATTCAGAAGAAAAGGAATTATCGTGAGTATAATCCGTTATTTTCTCTCCACCTCTGTGCTGACCGCATGTTCCATATAGCCGGACACATTCTACCATCAGAAAATTCATTTTTTTGTGCAGTCTCCAAAAAGTTTAACGTTCTAGGAAATTCCATTCGTCATTTTGCTCCTGGATAAGGGGGATTCACATCAACTGGAATCAGACGCTCATTTGTGTTCACTATTAATTAAGTATATTAACACATTTAAACAACATAATTTTGCTCAGAGATTGATACATATACATACATAGAATATTTGTGTACCAGGTGCCAACGCCTTGATGTATAATAAGTGTCAGTCCAATGAAGTTTAATAACAGGGGCTCTGTAACGTGGTACCTGGAGAATGTGTGATCTTTGCTTGTCCTATATGGATGTGACTTCTGTCTGGTATACCGTATTCTGCCACCTTCTGGTGGTACCCTGACACTGCATTCTGTAGTAATAATAATAGGCCTGGTTGGTTCTTACTAAAGTCTGATACCTTGGTAACATGCACACAGTCACTTTGTGTTTCGTTCTGTTTGTAGGGTATACATAAATCTGTGTGTGTGTGTGTGTGTGTATATGTATATGTATATATACAACAAAATTTTAGATAACCGCACACTTTTGGTTTGTTCAAGGTTTTGTAGGTGCTGGAGCATACACAATGATATATTCCACAGAATCTAACCCAGTCACGGTATAGGACACAAGAACCAGCACACCACCATTTAGAATGCAAAAAAACTTTTTAGTTCATCTTCAGAGCCTTAAAGCAGCATGACAACTTTACAAAGCATAGGGTACTTATCGAAATCCTAGAGGGGCTGGATGATGACAACAGCTTAACCCTCGTGGCCCTTATCGCCCGACAGCTGTTTCGGAGGTCCTCCTCCTTCCTCAAGGGCTTAAGGTCTACTAACACATGTCTAAGGCTATATAGGGAACAGGGCGCCCGCCAAAATCAATCTCACCTGTGTGCGGCTACTCCGATTCCCGCTCTGCTGCGCTCCATCTGCGTTCCAGAATGCGGAAGTATCGCGGGGATCCGGCCCGGAACTACGGCCGTGACCCGCATACCTCACTTCCGCTAGACGCACTATACTCTCAGTCCGCCTCCATAACATTGCGTCCACGGGTGTCTTGGCAACCGCCGGTCAAGGTAGAAAACCCCGCCTGCCCGGCGTCGCTAGGCTGCAGTTACTGCTGTCATTCACTCAGCCTGTGGACGGGTCACACCCACCGCTGTCAGTGTAACAGTTTCACTGTTCTCCCCGGTCTTTTTAGAAAATAATTACTATACGTGATTCCCGCTGTTACTCTCCCAGCAGATGGTCGAGTTACGTCCACTGCCGTTGGTCACCAGCGTCTCACTGTTGTTTTAAATACTATTTGGAGAGGGAAGTGTAATTTGCGCGCAGGGGATCATAACACCATTACTTATATTAATACTTATGTGCCAGTACACGGCGGAGTGAGCCCATGCAGAATGCCGCCTGACAGGCACCCACATTCCCCCATCCACCTCCAACATGAATCAATAAATGCATAGCAATGACAGTGTACCATTACATCCTTATATATGTCATTCTGCACAATTTCTATCACCATATTAAATATTATATAACATACAATATTATTGCATTCTATTTTATCAGCAGCCCCTGATCATCAATAAAGATTCATATTCATCTTTACACAAGTCCAAAAGATACAATAAACAATCAGGAAAACTATTCAAAAAGGATCAGAAAAAATTGTGAAAAATTATATAGAAAATGAGAAGAAAAACCACATAACATTTTCTCAAAAGGAACCCCGGTGGTCAACAATGGGTTCATCACAACAGTCCCCATCATTTTCCTTCTCACAAGAATACGTTTAAATTAAGTTCCTCATTGAGTCCTGAAGGAAAAAGGGAGTTCAATTCATAGATGTACTCAAAAGAAATGTCTTGCAACGGGTGGTGTGCTGGTGTCCCTCACAGTCATTGCTTTTTTAATTGACGAACGGTGCATGCCCACACGTTCTTTTACCATGCGGATCGTTTTACCGACGTAGATTTTCTGGCAGGGGCATAGAATGGCATATACTACGTATTTGCTTTCACATGTTAGTCTATGCTTGATGGTATATTTTTTATTTGTGCCTGGATGTATAAAACACTCGCCCGTCATCATATGTGTGCAGTTGACACACTTTCCACACTTAAAGGCTCCATTTTTCGTCGCCAGCCAATTTGTCTTTTGATTCCTGATGCTGATATCCGACGATGTTACACAGTCCTTCAGGTTATTACTGCGCTTGTATGCAAACATCGGTCTTTCCTGGCAGAATTTGCCAATTATTGGATCGGTCTCCAGAATGTACCAGTTTTTATTGATCACTTCTCTTAATTTAGGTGATGAAATAGAGAATGTGGTCGGGAAGATAAGGCATTCTTGTTTTTTGATCCTGCTCGGTGTATGCAATAATACAGCTCTATCGAGGCTCTCACACGCCTAATCGATTCCTCAATCTCTCCTTTATTATATCCGCGTTGGATGAAATCCAAGCCCATTTTGTTTAGTGGGGGGAGGATTGATTCCTTATCCGAAGTGATCCTAACCACCCTTACCATTTGGGAAAATGGTAGGCCTCGTTTAAGTGGCCGTGGGTGGAAACTGTCTGCCAATAGTACCGAGTTTTGGTCTGTTGGTTTCTTGTAAATTGATGTTTTAAAGAGACCGTCATGAATTGACACACAAACATCTAAAAAATTTACCATATTGGGGCTGCTGACACATGTGAGCCTGATGGTCCCTGTGGTGTTGTTCAGGTGTTCAATAAACTCCCCCAGCAATTGTATACCTCCCGTCCAAATAAAAAAAATATCATCTATGAATCGAACATAAAGGGAAATAAAATCTTTGAACTGAATATTTTGTAAAATGTTGAATAACTCATAATCGTACATAAACAAATTGGCATAGGCCGGGGCCATGTTAGACCCCATGGCCGTGCCTTGAAGCTGCAAATAAAAAGAATTTTCAAATAAAAAGTAATTTTTGTGTAGAATGAAACTCATAAGTAAAAGTAAAAATTCCACGGGGGGACCTTTGTATGTTGAGCTCTTGCTCAGTGCCTTCTTGATCGCATCGAGACCAGCCTGATGTTGAATATTAGTATATAAGCTGGTTATATCACATGTTACTAACAGGCAGTTCTCAGGTGGCGGACCATAGCTTTCAATTCTCTTCAGAAAATCTGTAGTGTCTCTAAGTACTGTAGGGACTTCATTTACTACAGTCTGCAAAAAATAATCAACGAACTGCGAGATACTTTGGCACAGAGACCCCCTCGAGGAGATTATGGGTCTCCCCGGGGGGTTCTGCAAAGACTTATGTATCTTTGGGAGAACGTAGAGCAATGGGGTGATCGGGTAATCCTGTGTTAGGAATTCCTTTTCTGTGTCATCGATCCACCCATTGCTCCACCCCATGTTAAGGAAAGAGTCCACCTCTTTTTTATAGGCTGTGGTGGGGTCATATTGCAGTTGTTTATAGCATATTTTGTCGCCCAATTGCCTATAGACTTCATTAATATAATCTGACCTGTTAAGCACCACCACCCCTCCCCCTTTATCTGCTGCTCGAATTATTATTGAATTGTTATCCTTAAGATTTTTTATGGACAATTTTTCTGCAGCACTTACATTAGTGTAGGAGATTTTTTGTCTACGCATGTAGGGGATGATCTCATTACGTACCAGTCTCATGAACGTTGCTATAGAGGGGTTAAAACATTGGGGATCAAAGTCGCTTCTAGTTTTAAATGGGCGAGGTGTTACATCGGTTGTTGGGGGTTGTCTTGAAAAGTGGTCTTTTAATTTAAGTTGCCTATGGAACTTGTGTAGTTCGACTTCACAATTGAAGTCCTTCTGGCGGTAAGTCTGAACAAAAGAGAGTCCTCTCGATAATACACTATGTTCACTCTCGGTGAACTCATAATCAGATAAATTATACACTTTTATTCCCTCCAATTCTTGCCTCCCCTTGGTTTTCCTCCTATTTTTCTTCCCTCCCCTCCTACAGCGCCCTGGTCTTTTTTGTTTCTGGATCTCATGGATCCTGGATCCCTTAAAAAAGGTCCACTTCTATTGGTCGAGGACTGGTCTGAATCTGAGGTACAGGACTCAATATCGGTATAGGTCCTATTGGGGCGTCTCCTCCCCCCTTGGGTCGCCTTCCATGGTCGCGGATTACCCTGGAAGAATACCCAGGGGTATACCCTTAGCTCTTTGTAATCATCACGCACTTTTTTGTACTTTTCTTTTTTAAAGGCCAAAAGCTCATCCTTAAATTTACCAATATTGCTCTCTTATTTCAATAGCCAATCATTGGTTGTGTCTGCTTTCATGGTCTCGGTTCCTGCTTTCTCACACTCATTGATCTCTTTTTCTAGAGATGCTATATCACAATTCACCTGTTGCACCACAAGAACCATCAGGTCCATGCTACACTGGTTTAAGATCTGACACCAATTCTTGCAAAAATCTTTGCTATTACGTCCTAGATGTATGTATATGTATATATATATATATATATATATATATATATATATATATATATATGTATATATATTCTGTGCTGGCTCCGGCACTCTGCTGTCCCCCTGGACTCACTTGCTCTGGTGCCTTCAGGTGTAGCCGCTTGGGTCCACTAGCATACAACAAAGATATTGCGAGCGGCACTCAGAGACTGGATACACGAAGTAACACTGCAAATATGTGTTTAATGCAAACTTCAACGTTTCGGGGCGCTGGTCCCCTTCGTCAGGATAAACACAAGGTGTCACACACAAGATATTTATAGAAAAGACTTACCCCCCTTCTAATCACTGCTGCCCCTCCTGCTGCTCTGGTTCACCTGGCAGTGCAGCACGATGTCCATTCCCCCGTACTGCAGTTTCCTGTTTCCGGAGGAAACGTGTCATCCTCTCCCTGCCGGTCACCTGGCAGTGCAGCACGATGTCCATTCCCCCCGTACTGCAGTTTCCTGTTTCCGGAGGAAACGTGTCATCCTCTCCCTGCCGGTTCCCATGGCAACGTTCGGGTTAACAATCTGAAATAACCACATAATAAACATTAAAACCGCAATTATATGCTGTGTCATTATTCATTGTTTACAAAGTGCTTAATGTAAGTGATTTGTTGCATCAGTGCTCATGTTTTTACAAAAAGAGGCTGTACTGCTTAAGCCTGGACGACGGCTGAAGTAGCCGATATTGTGCTGAAACAAAACTATCGGTTAGTGCATACATATATATGAAGTTACATTTTGCTTCCCTCATGGTTCCCCTGTTTGGGCTATTCAGTCCCAAATTGGAATATGGTGGGGCCCATCCCACCCGCAACTATTGTGCTGGAGGCATGGTCGACATGCTGTGTCGCCACTCCCCTCCTACACTTGGTGGTTTTCTTTTGTCTACCCCAAATATTTTAAGGGACACACTGTTTATGATCACTGGTGACCAGCTGGCATTTACAAGTGGGGGGACCTGTCAGGGTGAGCATAGAAAGATGGTAATTAGATGAAATTAATCAACCCCAAGTGCTCATTGAGTCCCTTGGGGCGCATGGTACCCAATCTGTAAATCCATCGGGTTTCCAAACGCAATAGGGCTTTTCCCCTGTCACCCCTTCTCAGGCTTGGGGGGACATGGTCAATTATCTTGTATTTTAACATGGCCATGCTATGTTTGGCCACCACGAAGTGCTTGGCTACCGGTTGCTCGCCAGCGCCAGCACTGAGTGCTGCCCTAATTGCTTGTCTATGCTGTGCCATGCGGACCTTAAATTGGCATTCCGTTTTGCCAACGTAGTAAAGTCCGCATGGACATAAAATAACATAGACCACAAAGCGACTGGTGCATGTGAGGGGCCAGTTAATTTTAAACCTTTTCCCCGTGTAGGGGTGTCTGATAGAATCCCCAGTCTCCATGTAACTGCAAGTCGTGCAGTTGATACACTTGAAGCATCCATTGCCCCTTTGCAAAAAATGGGTGGGTTTGGGTTTCTTGAATTTAGATAAGTCTGTTTTGACCACTAGATCCCGTATATTTTTGCCCCTGGAATAACTGGGCATTAGGCGTTTACTGGCTAGCTCTTTTAAATCCCTATCTGTGGTGATGATTGGCCATAGTTCTTTGGCCCTTTTAGATGTGTGTCTGCTGTTTATATTAAATTGGTTCACCCATGGATAAGGAGGCTCTGATTTCTCAATTTTTTGGGGAATTAGTAATTCTGCTCGTGGTCTTGCACTGGCCCGCTGCCGTGCTTTTACAAGCTCCCCGGGGGGGTATCCCCTCTGTTGGAATTTCAGGGTCATGGCATCCAGTTGGTGTTCCCTTTCTGATGCCTCACTGTTGGTCCGACACACCCGTATAAACTGAGACATGGGTAACCCCTTCACTGTTGCCCTGGGGTGGAAACTCTCATGCCTAAGCATGGTGTTTCGGTCAGTTGGCTTAGTGTATAAGCTAGTGGTCAATTCTTTCTCTTTTTTTGTGATCTTGATATCGAGAAAGCAGATCTCGTTTTGGTCATGCAGCATGGTGAGTTTAATGGGACTGGCTGATCTATTGTGGGCCTCGACTGTGCTAACCAGGCTTTCTACTGGGCCCTGCCACAAAATCAAAATGTCGTCGATGAAACGAAAATATAACCATACATGCTGGACTGTTTCCTGGAGGGCAGAGGTGGAGGCAGGAAAGGAGCAAAGCCTCCCAAGGGGAAATAAGCGTAATATTTAATTTATCCTCAAAGCCACTCACACCCACTGAACATGAGGTCCTAAGCAAAGGACTCTCCTTTATCCCCACACAGCAGGTGGATGAGTTTCAGTGGGCAATCGACACATACAAACTACAGAGGGGCCTGAAGATCAAGGAACACTTTTCCAAAAACCCTCCGACCAAGCAAGGAGAAGAACTGCCACCCAGGATACAAAAACTGGGTCCCAAATCACGCTTTGACCCAATTTCCAATAATGCCTCGATCAAAACCTACCACCGACTGGTGGAAAAAGAGGGACATCCACCCTACCCTAAGACTCACCATAATTTGACGTACCAGCAAAACCAAGCCCTGAAAGACCTGAGCAAAAGGCAGGACATTATTATACGGGGAGCCGACAAGGGCGGCTCCATCGTCATACAGGACACTGCTGACTATGTAGAGGAATGTCACCGTCTCCTAGGGGATGAGTCGACATATGAGAAACTCAGTGGGGACCCCACGGATGGGTACCAGAAGTCACTGGCGACTATATTGCAGGAGGCCGTCAAGGAGGGTGTAATATCACCCACGATTCACAATAAATTGTACACTGAGCATCCAACAGTGCCTATTTTTTACTCAATACCCAAGATACACAAGCACGCAACGCGGCCTCCTGGTCGACCAATCATATCGGCCAGGGGGTCGCTTTGCGAACCGGTAGCCATATTCTTGGACACATATTTCCAGCCGTGCATCCAGCACACGCCCACCCATCTACGGGACTCTTCCATGCTATTACAAAAATTGACCACCATGCCTGAAGCACCGGTGGACCTCACCATGGCTACCATTGACGTCACTAGCCTGTACACCTGCATCCCACATAGGGAGGGTGTGCAGGCTATGAGACGCCTCATCACGGGGAACCCCCACTACAGGGGCCCAGATGTGGAGTTTGTGTTACAATTGCTTGAATTTACGTTATCTCATAATTATTTTTTATTTGACAGCATGTTCTGGAGGCAGAGGACAGGTTGTGCGATGGGGTCTTCGGTGGCTCCCACGTTTGCGAACACCTACATGTGGGAGACCGAGCGCGACCTGTTCTTTGTCCTCCAGGAAACGGTCCAGCATGTATGGTTATATTTTCGTTTCATCGACGACATTTTGATTTTGTGGCAGGGCCCAGTAGAAAGCCTGGTTAGCACAGTCGAGGCCCACAATAGATCAGCCAGTCCCATTAAACTCACCATGCTGCATGACCAAAACGAGATCTGCTTTCTCGATATCAAGATCACAAAAAAAGAGAAAGAATTGACCACTAGCTTATACACTAAGCCAACTGACCGAAACACCATGCTTAGGCATGAGAGTTTCCACCCCAGGGCAACAGTGAAGGGGTTACCCATGTCTCAGTTTATACGGGTGTGTCGGACCAACAGTGAGGCATCAGAAAGGGAACACCAACTGGATGCCATGACCCTGAAATTCCAACAGAGGGGATACCCCCCCGGGGAGCTTGTAAAAGCACGGCAGCGGGCCAGTGCAAGACCACGAGCAGAATTACTAATTCCCCAAAAAATTGAGAAATCAGAGCCTCCTTATCCATGGGTGAACCAATTTAATATAAACAGCAGACACACATCTAAAAGGGCCAAAGAACTATGGCCAATCATCACCACAGATAGGGATTTAAAAGAGCTAGCCAGTAAACGCCTAATGCCCAGTTATTCCAGGGGCAAAAATATACGGGATCTAGTGGTCAAAACAGACTTATCTAAATTCAAGAAACCCAAACCCACCCATTTTTTGCAAAGGGGCAATGGATGCTTCAAGTGTATCAACTGCACGACTTGCAGTTACATGGAGACTGGGGATTCTATCAGACACCCCTACACGGGGAAAAGGTTTAAAATTAACTGGCCCCTCACATGCACCAGTCGCTTTGTGGTCTATGTTATTTTATGTCCATGCGGACTTTACTACGTTGGCAAAACGGAATGCCAATTTAAGGTCCGCATGGCACAGCATAGACAAGCAATTAGGGCAGCACTCAGTGCTGGCGCTGGCGAGCAACCGGTAGCCAAGCACTTCGTGGTGGCCAAACATAGCATGGCCATGTTAAAATACAAGATAATTGACCATGTCCCCCCAAGCCTGAGAAGGGGTGACAGGGGAAAAGCCCTATTGCGTTTGGAAACCCGATGGATTTACAGATTGGGTACCATGCGCCCCAAGGGACTCAATGAGCACTTGGGGTTGATTAATTTCATCTAATTACCATCTTTCTATGCTCACCCTGACAGGTCCCCCCACTTGTAAATGCCAGCTGGTCACCAGTGATCATAAACAGTGTGTCCCTTAAAATATTTGGGGTAGACAAAAGAAAACCACCAAGTGTAGGAGGGGAGTGGCGACACAGCATGTCGACCATGCCTCCAGCACAATAGTTGCGGGTGGGATGGGCCCCACCATATTCCAATTTGGGACTGAATAGCCCAAACAGGGGAACCATGAGGGAAGCAAAATGTAACTTCATATATATGTATGCACTAACCGATAGTTTTGTTTCAGCACAATATCGGCTACTTCAGCCGTCGTCCAGGCTTAAGCAGTACAGCCTCTTTTTGTAAAAACATGAGCACTGATGCAACAAATCACTTACATTAAGCACTTTGTAAACAATGAATAATGACACAGCATATAATTGCGGTTTTAATGTTTATTATGTGGTTATTTCAGATTGTTAACCCGAACGTTGCCATGGGAACCGGCAGGGAGAGGATGACACGTTTCCTCCGGAAACAGGAAACTGCAGTACGGGGGAATGGACATCGTGCTGCACTGCCAGGTGACCGGCAGGGAGAGGATGACACGTTTCCTCCGGAAACAGGAAACTGCAGTACGGGGGAATGGACATCGTGCTGCACTGCCAGGTGAACCAGAGCAGCAGGAGGGGCAGCAGTGATTAGAAGGGGGGTAAGTCTTTTCTATAAATATCTTGTGTGTGACACCTTGTGTTTATCCTGACGAAGGGGACCAGCGCCCCGAAACGTTGAAGTTTGCATTAAACACATATTTGCAGTGTTACTTCGTGTATCCAGTCTCTGAGTGCCGCTCGCAATATCTTTGTTGTATATATGTATATATATATATATATATATATATATATATATATATATATATATATATATATAGTGTTCATTCTAGCACCCGCCATCTTTGAAAACCCATGCAGTTCCTCTTCCCTGTCTGGGGTGTCGCTGTCTCCTGTAGTGCTTCCAGCACAGTGTGGTCTGTATATCAGCACTGATATGCAAACCAGACATGTGCTAGAAACACCACAGCAGATAGCGACACCCCAGGCAGGGAACAGGAACTGCATGGGTTTTCAAAGATGGCGGGTGCTAGAATGAACACTATATATATAAAATTATACATACTGTGTGTATATATATATATATATATATATATATATATATATATATATATATATATATATATATATATATATATATAGCGATGTGGATGGCGCGGCACTCTTGACTGTTTCAAAGGAAACCAAATTGGAGCCAGTAGCTTTATCAACGTTTCAAATTTTATTTGTCATCAGGATAAAAGATACACACAACATTAACCTTTATATAGACCCCACCATGTGCAAACAGATCCGGCCAGGGTCGTGATGCAACACGCCCCTTCCGTTACAGCAAAAGATGACGTCATCCCACCTGGGAGGCGTCAATCACCTTGATTACCATTACCATGGTAACCATGAATAAAGTACATAGATCACGTAAAACTGCCCAGCCAATATTAAATACTGGGTGTGGTAAAGAAAAGATAATAAAGTAGACCCCAAAGAGTAGAAGGTATGAGTGAAAAATACATGAAAGAACAGGAGCTCCCAGAGGCCGAGAAACAGCTACAGTCCATGAAATAACAATGTGACAGTAATACGATACAAAAAATGCTAATGATTACAATGGTTACAAATAAAGGTACCGACAAAAGAGATAAGCATATATGCACAATGTAAAAGAAAGATATTTAACGGAAAATTGAAAGTGACATTTGCTCGTTTAACCCACGGGGTGCCAGACGTTCAAGTTGGTGAATCCACCAGACTTCTTTTTGGAGCAGACGTTTGTTCCGATCGCCACCTCGCCGCGTGGGGGGGATGCAATCAATTATGCGATATCTGAGGCTAGACAGAGCATGTTTCTGGCAGATGAAATGTCTAGCGACGGGTTGGTCACTTTTACCGCTTTCAATGGCATTGCGAATGGAGCTTCTATGCATAGCCATGCGCTCCTTGAATTTACGCTCAGTCTTTCCTATATATAATAAGCTGCAGGGGCAGATTATCATGTATATCACAAACATGGAATTACAGGTGAAATGGTACTTAATTTTGTAGGATTTACCTGAGCGTGGGTGGTTGAATGTGTCGCCAGTCAGGAGGAATTGACAAGTGACGCATGTGCAGCGGAAGTTGCCGTATCGGTCATTGGGGAGCCAAGTCGATGTGGGGCTGTCAGCTTGGAAATTAATGTCAGTCTTGACCAGCAATTGTCTGAGGTTTGGAGCTCTTTTAAAGCAGGGCATCACCCTATGATCCTTAAATGGAAGTGATCTGTCGGACTGAAGAATCGGCCAGTTCTTTTTGATGGTGGTGGTCACCATGTTGGAGGCAGTATTATAGGTGGAAACCAGGGGAAGAATGTCTGTGAGGCTATTTTTCTTTTTGCAGGTAGTGGGTTTAAGCAAAGTCATTCTGTCGAGTCGCATGACTCGTTTTTTACATGCCAATAACTCGCTAAGAGTATAACCCCGCTGTTGCAGTTTCACAATGAATTCATCTAATTGTGCATTACACATGGAGTCATTGCTATTAATCCGCCTGTATCGGATCATCTGTGAATATGGCAAGCTGTTTATCAGTTTACGGGGGTGGCAGCACTGGGGTTGGAGCATGGTATTGCGGTCTGTTTTTTTTATATAGACTTTGGTAGACAAATTGTTGCGGTGTCGGCAAATGTCGACATCTAAGAAATGTACATTATCGTGGTCAATGTCGAAGGTAAATTTAATTGGACTATCTGTGAGGTTGTGAGTACAGATAAGATTCCTAAGTACATCCTGATCCCCTTGCCATAGTACAAATAAGTCGTTGATAAACCGTTTGAATAATAAACAATGTTCATTGAAAACAGTGACTGAGAAAAACACATCAACTTCAATGGAGAACATGAAAATGTTCGCATATGTCGGCGCGACCGACGAACCCATTGCGCAGCCGCGCAGTTGAAGATAAAACGAATTGTTGTACAGAAAGAAGTTGTGATTAAGAATCAAGTCCATGGACAAAACAATTTTCCGTTAAATATCTTTCTTTTACATTGTGCATATATGCTTGTCTCTTTTGTCGGTACCTTTATTTGTAACCATTGTAATCATTAGCATTTTTTGTATCGTATTACTGTCACATTGTTATTTCATGGACTGTAGCCGTTTCTCGGCCTCTGGGAGCTCCTGTTCTTTCATGTATTTTTCACTCATACCTTCTACTCTTTGGGGTCTACTTTATTATCTTTTCTTTACCACACCCAGTATTTAATATTGTGAAAAAAGCAGAGTTCCGGGAATTCTCTAGCGCTCCTTAATCCCTCTGCTGCAGTGGTTCTCAAATGGTGTTTCAATCTCAATAACACCCAAAAAAGGTACAAATGTTAGCAAGTGGAATGGGACCCGGTCTGCAGCGCTGGACAATATGAATAAATTTACTGGAAATCCCAAAGAGAAGCAGTCCACTCCGTAGTTTCAAGGTAAAAAAAGTACTGAATGCTTTATTAAATAAAAAGTCACATAAAAGGAAGAAAATTTCCTTAAAAAATCAGTATATAAAAAAGGATTCACTCTCTTCTTTGCATAGGAGAGAAAACAATTTAAAGGTAGCTCACCAGATTCTTGGAGACGCAAGTATCCCTGTATACTCCAGACTGCACTATAGGTCCTTATGGTGGGTACACCTATCTGGGTGTATGGGGTGTTTCAGGGCTGGGAGGCCGTTCTGCCACTACGGTTACCTCTCTAGTCCTTATGGATTCCCCAGATCTCAGCTCCACCCGGACTCACGGTATTGCGCTTTGGGTTCTGGAAGCCGCACTGCCACTACGGTTATTCCTTCCTCCTTCTGCGCTCACCTGCAGATCTTTACTGTGTAGTGTATCTGGATGGGTACTTTCAGGACAAAGGAACCGTACTGCCACTTGGGTCCTAAGTCCTTACTCTTCCCCAAAAGGGATCCCCGGTGTCTGGTATAACACGGAATGGAGGGCCGCACTGCCACTGCGGTTTATTTCCCTTGCGTGGTTCCCCGTCCCGGGTCCTGTTTAAAGAGTGTCCGGCTTTGATGTAAAGTGCAGGCACACTCCTCCGCCTCTGCTGCCTGCGCTTGCAGCGTTTGGCGGGCACACAGGTCCAAAAGTTCTTAGCTGGATACTGTGTGATAATACAGGGGACTCTGGTCTGTTTGGAGTCTGGTCTTTCTCCTTCTCTCCACGAGCAATATCCTCCAGCTGCTCACCAACTAGTTTCTACCAATTATGGTCTTTGTCAAGGTGCCTTGACAAAGACCATAATTGGTAGAAACTAGTTGGTGAGCAGCTGGAGGATATTGCTCGTGGAGAGAAGGAGAAAGACCAGACTCCAAACAGACCAGAGTCCCCTGTATTATCACACAGTATCCAGCTAAGAACTTTTGGACCTGTGTGCCCGCCAAACGCTGCAAGTGCAGGCAGCAGAGGCGGAGGAGTGTGCCTGCACTTTACATCAAAGCCGGACACTCTTTAAACAGGACCCGGGACGGGGAACCACGCAAGGGAAATAAACCGCAGTGGCAGTGCGGCCCTCCATTCCGTGTTATACCAGACACCGGGGATCCCTTTTGGGGAAGAGTAAGGACTTAGGACCCAAGTGGCAGTACGGTTCCTTTGTCCTGAAAGTACCCATCCAGATACACTACACAGTAAAGATCTGCAGGTGAGCGCAGAAGGAGGAAGGAATAACCGTAGTGGCAGTGCGGCTTCCAGAACCCAAAGCGCAATACCGTGAGTCCGGGTGGAGCTGAGATCTGGGGAATCCATAAGGACTAGAGAGGTAACCGTAGTGGCAGAACGGCCTCCCAGCCCTGAAACACCCCATACACCCAGATAGGTGTACCCACCATAAGGACCTATAGTGCAGTCTGGAGTATACAGGGATACTTGCGTCTCCAAGCATCTGGTGAGCTACCTTTAAATTGTTTTCTCTCCTATGCAAAGAAGAGAGTGAATCCTTTTTTATATACTGATTTTTTAAGGAAATTTTCTTCCTTTTATGTGACTTTTTATTTAATAAAGCATTCAGTACTTTTTTTACCTTGAAACTACGGAGTGGACTGCTTCTCTTTGGGATTTCCAGTAAATTTATTCATATTGTCCAGCGCTGCAGACCGGGTCCCATTCCACTTGCCAGTATTTAATATTGGCTGGGCAGTTTTACGTGATCTATGTACTTTATTCATGGTTACCATGGTAATGGTAATCAAGGTGATTGGCGCCTCCCAGGTGGGATGACGTCATCTTTTGCTGTAACGGAAGGGGCGTGTTGCATCACGACCCTGGCCGGATCTGTTTGCACATGGTGGGGTCTATATAAAGGTTAATGTTGTGTGTATCTTTTATCCTGATGACAAATAAAATTTGAAACGTTGATAAAGCTACTGGCTCCAATTTGGTTTCCTTTGAAACAGTCAAGAGTGCCGCGCCATCCACATCGCTATACTGCAAATTTCTGCTGCGGAGGCACCGACGTCTTTACCACCGGTTGTTTGGGAGTGCCGGACCATATTCACATATATATATATATATATATATATATATATATATATATATATATATATATATATATAGCAGAACAAGAAACAGGCGGCACTCAAAGGTCTTTTCAAATCCGTGTATTTGGATAAAGTAGCTTAACGTTTCGGAGCAGCGCTCCTTTTTCAAAAGCTAATGGTAATTGAAAAAGGAGCGCTGCTCCGAAACGTTAAGCTACTTTATCCAAATACACGGATTTGAAAAGACCTTTGAGTGCCGCCTGTTTCTTGTTCTGCTACCTATTTTATGTGAAGGCACCGGGGCAGCTGCTATCGTGTTTGGAGAGTGCCAGGCCGCAACCACGCCAACTATATATATATACGTACGTACATACATACATACAGTGGGGATCGAAAGGCACCCCAGGCAAGAATTCATTTTAATGTGCAAAAAGAAGCCAAGGAAAGATGGAAAAACCTCCAAATGGCATGAAATTACAGATTAGACATTCTTATAACGTCAAAAAAAGTTTGATTTTATTTCCATCATTTACACTTTCAAAATAACAGAAAACAAAAAATGGCGTCTTCAAAAGTTTGGGCACCCTGCAGAGTTAATACCTTGTACTGCCCCCTATGGCAAGTATCACAGCTTGTAAACGCTTTTTTATTTTTTTCACATTAAATTTTTATTGAGAATTTTTTTTTTTTTATAAGGTAACAGCATATGGTAAATTTAAACACGTATGGAAGCTGTAAGAGGGGGTGGTGGGGGGAGGGTACAAAAAGAAGAAAGACCGGACGGGGAGGGTATGGGGGTGGGGGGTGGGAATACATCAGGTATACAATGCAACATCATCAATTTAATAATGCACTACATAGCAGTCAGAAGGTCAGTTACATGGCAGAGGTACATGAGCTCGAGCTAGGAGATCTGAAGGAAGATAGATTGACAGGACTATGTCATGTGCTGGGGCGGCCCGAGTTCTCCCTATATATGGACCACTTAAGCCACCTCATATGCATAGAAGAGGTCAGTGTGGAACCATTGTAATCAGTGTTTATGTACTTTATTTTCAATCGCTAAAATATTGGGGATTTCTGTTGATTTCCACAACTGGGCTATGGTAGCTTTTGTGGCTATCAGGATATGGCCCAGGAGGTATTTGTCTCCTCCGGCCATTTCGTTGGGGGGTAGTGAAATAGAACCAGAAGGGGGTCCCTTGGAATATCTACTCCCAATACCTTTGAAATTAATGAGAATACCTCGCTCCATAGGGGTTGAATTGCTGGGCAGAGCCAAAAGACATTTAAGATATCTCCTACCATTCTGCAGTTCCTCCAGCAGCCAGATGAAACATCAGGCCATATTTTATGTAAATGCTCCGGGGTATAATATAATCTATAAGAAAATCTGTGGGTGTGGAGGGAACTCCTAAGAGATCTCCAAAACCCGCAGGACCCGGAGCATTAAATATTTAAAGGTTTATAGTGAATTATATGAAAAATTGACCAGGTAATGGCTGCAGCAGGGGCAAGTGAGTCTGCTTGTGACTCACTGGGAATTTAAACAAGGAAGAAGGGTTTTTGCACTTGCGCTGCCAAAAACTGGTTTTAAATCACCTGCGATCCACACTGAACAGAAGGACACCGGGGCACAAAATAATATAACAACATTTTATATAAGACAAGACATACAATACACAAATATACAGATAAGAATAATAAAATTATATGTGTATAAAAATAAGTAGGCAGATACCATATATTCAAAAAATGGGTTGCTCATATACAAATGAGAACCAAAAAAACAGGAATGGGTTTTAAAATAGCCAGCGACACCAAATGGATCATGTATTCCACATTTAAGCCTATAAGCACAGTTAGTGTATAATAGCACCAGCCGGATGGTAATAGCGGAGATGAATGGGTTAATGACAATGGAGCAAGGTTTTAGTAAGCCAGAGATATTTGTAGGAGTTGTTAGTATAGGAGCTCACTGCGATATGCCTGGTTAGCGCATGTAACGCCAGATGATGTGAGATCAGGTAGCGCAGAGACTTCATTAAATTATGCTCACCCTCCTTGATGTTTGGAGACGGAGGGGCGGGGAGCCCGGATGGCAAAAGGCTCTACCCGCTGCAGATGGTAACTGGCGTCCTTGTACTTCCAAAAGTGCGGCTGCCAAGCCGTGAGCCGATCAGCTGGTAGTAGCGGCTATACACGCTGGGCGGAGGTTTGCAGCTGGAAGCCGGGGTAGGCTGATTGTGGCGCTGGATCTGTGAAGCTGGAAGCGTGATCTCTCACGTTGTTTGGTGTGCTGGCGGATATGACGTCGACGCGTTTCGTTCCCTAGCAACGGGGACTTTTTCAAGACGATTTGCAATAGAACCCAGTCTATGGTATTTAAAGGCATCTGCAATCTGATTTTAATTATCACTTCAATGTCTCAATTATCTAATAAATTATCAATCAAACATGTGCCCGGTGTCATGGTCATATAATACAAGTAAAATATCTTCATTTAAATAAATATTATTTCAGAGAGTATATAAAATTCATTGGCAGTTAATTAGACAGCATTTGTATAGAGAGTTATACAAATGTATAAACAGTCTATAATTAGGGATATATTTCTAGGCAATCGAGTTCAGGTTAGACCTATAGACCTTTAGAGAGAAGTAGAGTTTAATTAAATACAACAGATATTTCCATATAACAGAGAGAGAATATTTTGAAAATTAATCCATAATGGATCCACATTTTGAAGATTTATTTGGAATGATTAACATACTTAAGTCAACTTAAAACATGTCTATGAATTTGATGTACTTTTTTGTCCCAGGACAATAAATATATACAACGACAATCGATTGGTACATAATTAGAATTACATAATGAAATGTGTAAAGTAGATATCAATTATTTATATCTTGAAAGATGCACTATATGAACCAGGATGAAATAATTATTCCAATATATGAAAAATAGGAGGGGGGGAGGGGAAATGGGGAGAGTAGGAGTGGGGTAGGGGCAAAAAATTTTTTTTTTATATTTTTACACATGATTTATAGTTTATTTAATCCATCTTGATTGGTTAATGTGCTATGCTGCTGATATTACTGTAATGCAGATCTGAATAGATCAAGACGTGGGGATCCGTGTGTTGAGAATGTGGGGAGTATTGTCTGCAAACCCAGGACATCATGGAAGATCCAAGTGTCCTGGGTAGACTTAAGTTCCCACAGTCAAAACACAATGTCCTCATTTATCATAGGTGATAATTCAGTATTTTCTTTGTTCGTACGCTACAAAAGAATTTTTATATATAAAGAAGAAAAAAAGAAGGAAGTGAAATCTAGGTTAGGGGGGAAAAAATGGGGCTCAGGGAGAAGGAAGCTTCCATGGACTGTAACCAGAGTCACACAGGAGGTTAGTCCATACAGGTGAGGTCTAAAGCTTCGTTTAAACCTAAGGGGCTCAGGGTGTTAAGTTTAAAAATCCAAGAAGACTCGGTAATGCACAGCTTTCTAAACCTGTCACCTCTTTTAGTGTTACTAATATGATCAATGCCCGTTATTTTGAGGCCAGTGGGATCTCCATTATGAAATTCGGAGAAATGTCGGGGAATGCTTTGGTTGACTGTTTTCTTCAAAATATTATTGCGATGTTCTCTGAATCGGGTCTTTATACTACTAGTCGTTCGCCCGACATTTTGCAACTGGCATGGACATTCAAGTAAAAAATGCAATATTCAGTATCGCAATTAATAAAGTATTTGGTACTTGTTTCCTAGCACGGCCACAAAGATCATGATCGTGGTCATCGTGAGGAAAAATCGGGGGCATCGCATGCACTAAAAAATCGAGTGCGATGGTACCGACGCGATGCCCGCGATTTCCCCATAGGGAACAATGTTAAATGCCTCAATTTACCCGCGATGCCCCCGATTTCCCATAGGAATCAATGTTAAATGGCTCAATTTACCCAAATCATCATAGGGAACAATGGTAAATGGGCCAGAAAACCCAAAAAACACCGCTGAACAGTGAAATGTCCCCCCAAAAGTAGTTTACGCCACCCCACGATCAACGCGAACCCGAAGCGTGGCGAGCGCAGCGGTACGCGTCCTCCGACCTTTTCATACCCCCACTATCCACGTCGGCGTGGAGTTGAGAATAGAATAGTGTGGCGAGCGCAGCGAGCCACCGAGCCCGAAGCGTGGCGAGCGCAGCGAGCCTTGCGAGGGGACGCGGATACCTGTGAAGCCCGCGAAGGGTCACGTTTACCTGTGAAGGTATCCGCATCCCCTCGCGGGGCTCGCCACGCTTCGGGCTCGGTGGCTCGCTGCGCTCACCACACTATTCTATTCTCAACTCCACGCCGACGTGGATAGTAGGGGTATGAAAAGGTCGGAGGACGCGTACCGCCGCCCCTCGCGGTCTCGCTGCGCTCGCCACGCTTCGGGTTCGCGTTGATCGTGGGGTGGCGTCAACTACTTTTGTGGGGACATTTCACTGTTCAGGGGTGTTTTTTGGGTTTTCTGGCCCATTTACCATTGTTCCCAATGATGATTTGGGTAAATTGAGCCATTTAACATTGATTCCTATGGGAAATCGGGGGCATCGCGGGTAAATTGAGGCATTTAACATTGTTCCCTATGGGGAAATCGGGGGCATCGCGTCTGGACCATTTAAGCCTTTTTTAGCCGCATATTGACTATTGACGCGATATTGACTTTTTTCAATGCATTTCAATGGGAAAATCGGGGGCATCGCGTCGGTCGCGTCGCAGACCACTAAAAATGACACCCGATGCCCGCGATTGTGGCCGTGCTAGGAAACAAGTACCAAATATTTAATATCAAATATTTTTCTATTGTGAAAAGATGTTATCTTATTAGTTTTATTACACATGTGTTTACATGTTAGACATATATTCTTGTTGCATCGATAATTTCCCAGAGGTCTATTGGGTAACCAAAAGGACTGGGATATTTGTGGGAGGGGAGGTAGAAGACTGGGAGCAATGTAATCTTTAATATTTTTGTTCCTTTTAAAAAATATTCTAGGTTTTGAGCATGTAGTAGGAAGAATTTTATCATATTTAAGAATTTCTGAGTTCTTCAAAATGATTTTCTTTATTTCTGTTGATTTATTATTAAATTTAGATATAAAGAGGGGGGAGTTTGATTCGAGTTTATAACTTCATTAGTAGTTTCTTTTGATTTTAGTAGATTAATTCTTACGGTGGATTCTGCTATAGAGGAAGCCTCTCGAAGTAGAGGTTCAGGGTAACCTCGTCTTTTGAAATGTCTGAGCATGGATTCAGATTGAAGTTTGTAGTCACTGTCTAATGTACAGTTTCTACGGGCCCTTAACAGTTGTTTTTTGGGGATGTTGGTCACCCAGGGTTTGTAGTGGCTACTATTATAGTGTAAATAGTTGTTTGTGCCGACCGACTTAATATAATTATTAGAAATTACCATTTGGTTGTGAATAGAGAAGATGATATCTAGGAAATTCATGGTTGTAAAGCTAAACTGGTGTGTAAAAGTGAGATTAAAAGTGTTTGAATTCAAATAATTAACAAAATCAAGTGCCAAATCGTGTCCCCTTTCCAAATAATAAATAAATCGTCAATGAAACGGCCATAGAGGACCAGATTCTCTCTATACGGACCGCCCCATATAAGTTGTTCCTCAAGGCGGCCCATATAGAGGTTGGCGAAACTAGGCGCAAATCTTGTCCCCATGGCCGTTCCAAGCTGCTGTAAAAAATAGGTGTCATCAAAAATAAAATAATTGTGAGTAAGGATGAAATGAACAGATTCAAGGATAAATTGCTTTCTGACTTGTGTGATGGTCTCATCATGGTCAAGAAAATAATTAGTTGCTCTTATACCAAGATCATGTGGTATATTTGAATAGAGTGCCTGGACGTCCAGGGTTAGGAAAGCCCACCCGTCCGTCCAGGGCAACTCATGAGTTTTGTTCAGAATATGCAAAGTATCCTTGATGTGAGAAGGAAGTGAAGTGACGTGATTTTGGAGATGAAAATCAACAAAATGTGATAAATTAGAAGTGAGGGACCCTACACCAGAAATAATGGGTCTCCCAGGAGGTGCAGTGAGGTCTTTGTGAATTTTGGGTAAAAAGTGGGAGTGATAGGGTGAAAAGGAAATAAAAACTGTGATTCTTCCCTAGATATCGCCTTCTCATGCACAGCTTTGTCCAATAGTATTTTAAATTCGGATTTATATAGGGGGGTGGGGTTGGATGGCAGGCGCCTATAATAACATGAATCATTCAGTTGTTTAAAAGCTTCATGAAGATAAGCAGTCCTATCCATCAAAACCACCCCACCCCCCTTGTCAGCCTGTTTGACCACTACTGACAGATCTTTTTTTAAAGCATTCAATGCTTGACGTTCCATTTTGTTAAGATTATCTTTTTTATAATAAGATTTATGATTCGGTTTGGCTCAAACTTTTTTGAAGTCTTCTAAAGTTTTGTTATAGAAAATATTGATAGATGAACTTTTATGTTCTAACGGAAAGAAATTAGATTTCTTATTAAAGAGGGGGTGATTTGGTTTACAGTCAGAAATGGTATCAATATTGAATAGCACTACCTCTGAGCCAGTATTTTCATTTAAGAGGGATTCAAGATCCTGTAATGATGATTGGTCATTTTTGTCCAAAATTACAGGTGCACAAATATCATCAGGAAAAGTTTTCTTAAGTTGTTTAGCAGCAAAAAAACGTTTTCTGCACAGATCTCTTGTATATTTGTTGAGATCTACAAAAAGATCAAATATGTTGGGGTCCTGTTGGGGTGCAAAATTTAAACCTTTACAAAGTAAAGATTTTTGAGCAGTGGTCAGTTCATGTTGGGTTAAATTAAAGAGGCCTGTTGTATCTACTTTATCCTTGGTTTCCTGTGATCCCTTTCCACCTCCTCTTCTCCCTCTCTGTCTCTTGTTCTTTTTGGTGTGAAATTGGTCAGGTTCTCGTAGGGATTGTAATCCTGCCAAGTTCTTGTCTGAAAAACCTGATCCTTATTATTTCTGTAGTTTGGGGTATTTTCAGAAGCAGATTGTGAAACTGGTCTGGTGTCTCTATTTTGTTGATTGGATTGGTGGTATCTACGTACAGGGTTGTTTAAGTACATTCTATCTTGATAGTGGGGTTATCTCTCTCTCTGGTTATAATTAGAATTTGATGATTTTCTGGATCTATAGGTGGGACGTTGTATTAATGGTCTATAAGTGTCTCTAGTTTGTTCATTAGGTCTAGGTTCTTTATGATAGGTCCTCACTTGATCTTTTTGGTAGTCGTTTTGGTCCCTAATCCATTTACGCTTTTTATTTGATATGAGTTCTCTCTCAAATTTTTCAACTCTTATATTGACTTGTTCATCTCTGTCTTTAAATGTGTAGCTATCTTTAAAAGGTATTAAATCATCCTTAATTTTTTCAATTTTAGCAATCTCTGGCTTACTAAAACCTTGCTCCATTGTCATTAACCCATTCATCTCCGCTATTACCATCCGGCTGGTGCTATTATACACTAACTGTGCTTATACGCTTAAATGTGGAATACATGATCCATTTGGTGTCGCTGGCTATTTTAAAACCCATTCCTGTTTTTTTGGTTCTCATTTGTATATGAGCAACCCATTTTTTTAATATATGGTATCTGCCTACTTATTTTTATACACATATAATTTTATTATTCTTATCTGTATATTTGTGTATTGTATGTCTTGTCTTATATAAAATTTTGTTATATTATTTTGTGCCCCGGTGTCCTTCTGTTCAGTGTGGATCGCAGGTGATTTAAAACCAGTTTTTGGCAGCGCAAGTGCAAAAACCCTTCTTCCCTATAATATAATCTATGAATTAATTAATAATACATTTCTGAATGATTTATACATCTGGAGAGCTTAAAACATGTCTGGAAGATAGCTTCCCAGATCCCTTCGTTGAAAGTATTGGGGAGGTCTTTTTCCCATTTAACCTGTGCAGGGAACTTCGCTTTCTGCACTACGCTAAGTAGGTGCTGGTACCACCTAGAGATGTTCCCTTTTGTAGATTGAGACGTGAGGAGAAAAGTTAGTATTTTAGGGAGACCAATCTGTGCTGGAGTTTTTGGCAAGTACTTCTGTAACCAATTGCGTAGCTGAAGGTACTTATAAAAGTCATGCCTCGGGATTTGGTGTTTTGATTGGAGGTAGGAGAAGGGGGCCACATTCCTATCCAAGAGAACATCCTGTATGGACTGAAGGCCCAATTCCTGCCATGTATTTAACTGTAAGTCCTGAATTGTGAGGGCTATTGTGTGGAGGGACAGCTGCGTGGCAGGTAATACCGTGTCCTTAGGCTATGTCAAGGTTGTTTGGATCGCCCTACATTGCTTTACTCCCCCGATAGCCAAAATATTGGGCATCCAGGGTAGATCTGATAGGGAGAAAGGAAATACAACATTTTGCTCTATGGATACCCATGGTTTGGGCGTGTCCTGGGAAAACCAGTCCCTGACTTGACTAAGCATACAAGCCGAGTGATATTTTTCCAAGTCAGGGTATGCTACTCCCCCCCCCCCCCCTAGATATTAGGCGGTTGAATTTGTTACACAGGATTTTAGGGAAAGGTCTAGGGATGGTACAAAATAGATACATTATTTTGGGAAGTAAAACCATTTTCGCCGCCACCACTCGGCCAACCCAAGAGATCTCTTGCATCATCCAATCTTTGATAATCTTTTCGAATGCCCCAAATAATGGGTCATAGTTGCAGCTCCTCAAGTCACTTTCTCTAGAGAGATTCACCCCCAGGTATTTAATCGATTTCGATTGCCAAGAATATTTGTATTTTTCTTTCAGGTGTCTAAGGACATCCTCCGAGACATTAATTGGAAGGGTCTCGGTTTTTGTCGTGTTATGCTTGTAATAAGAGATATCTGTGTAGGAGTCTAGAATATGGTGTAAATGTGTAAGGGAAGTTTCAGGCTCTAGCAGGCATAGTAAAATGTCATCAGCGAAGAGTCTGATCTTGTGGGAGATTGTACCTATCTCGGGCCCTACTATAGATCGCATGGATCTGATGCACTCCGCCAGGGGCTCGATGGCCAATGCAAACATCAAGGGTGATAAGGGGCAGCCTTGGCGTGTTCCATTTGTAATATTAAATGAGGAGATGGAGCAGCCATTGGTGGACACTGAGGCCGATGGCAAGGAGTATAACGCTAAAATAGATATTTTAACCGTAAATCCAAACCGTGGTAGGGTGGCCTTCATATATCCCCAGATAAGCCTGTCAAAGGCTTTTTCTGCGTCTAGGGAGAGGATTAGCAGTGGTAAGACTTGCAATTGACAGTATTCCATTAAGTTGACAACCCTTCGAGTGTTGTCAGACGCTTGTCTTCCTAGCACAAAGCCTACTTGGTCCTGGTGGATTAGGTTGGGTAATAATGGCGATAGTCTGTTGGGTAATAATGGCCATAGTCTGTTGGGTAATAATGGCGATAGTCTGTTGGGTAATAATGGTGATAGTCTGTTGGCTATCATCTTAGTGAATATTTTAATATCCTTGTTCAACAGTGCGATAGTTTTGCACCGCTGTAGGCGGTTTGCCTGGTTTTGGTATGGTGACAACTCAAGCCTCCAGCATCTCCTTTGGGAAGAGGAGGAGTGAGAGGCTTCATTAAATACTGATAAGAGAGCTGGTGCAATGGTGGGTTTAAACATTTTGAAAAAGTTAGAGGGGTAGCCGCCTGGGGCTTTATCTAAGGGGAGAGACTCTATTGCGACTTCAACTTCACCTAGCGCTTTTTGTAGCCAGCCAAGAGTCTTTCAATTCTTGTTTGCGGTATCTTCGCCCATTCTTCCTTATGAAAGTCTTCCAGTTCTTTGAGATTCCTGGGCTGTCTGTGACGCACTGCTCTTTTAAGGTCTATCCATAGATTTTCAATGATGTTGAGGTCAGGAGATTGTGAAGGCCATGGCAAAACCTTCAGTTTACGCCTCTTGATGTAATCCACCGTGGATTTTGAGGTGTGTTTAGGATCATTATCCATTTGTAGAAGCCAGCTTCTCTTTAACTTCAGCTTTTTCACAGATGGCATCAAGTTAGCGTCCAAAATTTGCTGGAATCTTACTGAATCCATTTTTCCTTCTACCTGTGAAATGTTCCCTGAGCCACTGGCTGCAATACATGATTGATCCAATACCATACTTAACAGTTGGACAGAGGTTCTTTTCATTAAATTATCTGCCCTTCCTTCTCCAAACGTACCTTTGCTAATTACAGCCAAAAAGCTCTATTTTGGGGGCGTGGCTTGGCCAAAGCATGTGAGTGGTAGCAGACTCTTGGAGCTCCTCACTAATCCTTTAAAAAATCCTGTTTCCTACACCCCCTACTGCACCTGAATTTGCCTATCACCTTCCTAAGTTTCCCCTGTCACCCGGGGAAGCTCTCTGCTAAACCTGCACACAACACACCTGCTGGCATCTCTATACATCCTCCACCGCGGCCTGGGCTATCTGGAGTGGACGGGGACCCGCCATCTTGGAGATCCGGTGGGCTCAGAGCTGCGGCGGGACGTGCTTTCCCCGGCCTGCACCGCAACACTTGGCCAGACCACCGCCGATCACCGCCCCGCATCTCAACACCCGGCGCCGACGAGAGGACCCGGCGCGCCTTGGTGACGCAGACTCCGGCTCCCGTCCCCCCGCTCGACTACACTGTGCTGGAGCGGCCGGCTGGATTGAGGGGGCACACGCGCCTTCCACCTCTCCACCCATCGGGAGGCGGCGGACCCCTCAGGGAGACAGAGAGGCATCAGGTGAGCCTGCCAGGAGCGTGGGTGCTCCGGATTGGCGCCGCTGCGGGGTGAGGGTTGAGACTCCACTGCTGAGACCACCATCCTCCCCTCCTCGACCCCAGCTCTGCCTGCAGCATTACAGCGCTACCTATATATAGCTGCAGTCACCCCTTCTGAT
Source organism: Crinia signifera (assembly GCF_055691185.1). Lineage (NCBI taxonomy): Eukaryota > Metazoa > Chordata > Amphibia > Anura > Myobatrachidae > Crinia > Crinia signifera. The sequence goes on from NC_139221.1 coordinate 333,639,688, forward strand.
CCCTCTTCCACCATACCATATTTCAACTACAGCACTGCCACAGCATATGTGTTCTTGCCTATAGTTACTGCTGTGAGTGTGTCATCAACAGGGCATTGCCCTACATACAAGGCACACCCTCCCCCCGCTCTTGTTGTGCTTCAAATTGGATAAAGTGACTCTAATACTCCTAGCAGAGTGACAGGGACTGCTTTACCTTCAACATGGGGAAAACCAATAATGCAACGGCTGCAACCAGGTTAGAGAAATTTGCCCGTGGCTCCCAATCCACATCCTCCACACAGCCCTCCCAAGCCTCCGCCCCCTCTCCACCCTCTCAGGCAAAGGACGACTCACCCCCTTCTGAGGGCTCTGCTCAATCTACACAACAGATACTGCTAGCTATATCGGCGTCTGAACAGAGAGTCACGGATAAGATCGGACAAGTTCAGTCCGATATCGCCCTTCTTCGTTACGATATGCAAAAAATAAGAGAGAGGGTGGGTGAAACGGAGCACCGTATATCCGACTTGGAAGACGTCACTAACCCCCTCAAATCTGCAGTTGCTGACCTTACTACCCAGATGTCAGCTGTCAAGTCCAAACTATCAGACATGGAGGGGCGTCTGCGCCGTAATAATGTGCGCTTTGTGGGTCTTCCTGAGAGGGCTGAGGGCTCCTCCCCCAGGAAATTTCTTGAGAGATGGCTCCTTGACTCGCTTCCAAGAGATGACTTCAGCCAACACTTCGCGGTGGAAAGGGCCCATCGCCTCCCTGCTAGAGCACCTCCGCCGGGTGCTCCCCCACGCACATTCATTGCTCGCTTTCTACACTACAAAGATAGAGACGCTGTTCTTCGTCTTGCCCGTGTGCAGGGTCCGTTGAAATTCGACAACCAAGTTGTGGCAGCATATCCGGATTTTGCAGCAGACATCCAGAAAACCCGTGCCCAATTTCTCCAGGTCAAGAGAAAACTACGGGATCATCAAATCCAGTACTCCATGCTCTTTCCAGCACGTCTACAAGTTGTGTTTGAAGGCAACACCAACTTTTTCAATACTCCCCAAGAAGCTAAACAGTGACTGGACCGAAGACCACAGGGTCCACGCTGATGTAGCTTACGTGAGAATAACGGTGTTGACTTACATCTAGCAGATACCTTAAGCCTCTAGGCCTATGGTTCGATGTTGCTTTCTCTTGATGCTGACTCTTAGTCCGTAATTACCTTTCAGGTTGCAGCTCTTGCTCCTTTTTTTTTTCCCCACAAATTATACTGTAGGATATATGTTTCCAAATGGAGCTTAATGCTGGGAAATAGTTTTTCTATAGGTGACCGCTGGTCTCTATACCTCTGGGTTCTCTAAATTCAGTTATAGTTGGGTAACTTTATACAGGTTATTTGGGATCCAAAGTATATCTAATGTTAGACAGGTATACCGGGAGGGATGGGAAGTTTGGGGTTACTGTTTTTCTTTTTTTTTTTTTTTTTTTTTGAAGGCAATATGGAACTGAATATATTCTGCAAATGGCATCTTTACATTGCATATCTAACATGTGAATATGAGCTTCGGGTATGGAAAACTTTTTTTTTTTTTACGCTGATACTTCCGGTTGTAGAGGTGGACTGTCACGGGATAGGCATGTGTATCTCTCTCTCCTACATTGCGCTCTCCAACAGCCTAGCCTCCTTCCTGGTCCTTAAATGCACCTTTTTCTATCTTTCACCCCCCTTCTCTTGCTCTACCTATGTCTCAATCTCATAGTCTGGCGGGGCTCCGCATACTCGGCTGGAATGTCAGGGGCCTTAACGACCGCATTAAGCGATCCTTGGTCCTATCGGAGATCAAGAAACATGGAGCTGATATAACGTGCTTGTCAGAGACCCACCTTGTCGGTACTAGAACTATGTCACTTAAAAAGCCCTGGGTAGGCCATATGTTCCACTCTACCTTCTCTAGTAATGCTAGGGGAGTGTCTATCCTTGTAAAAAAAACCATTGGCTTCCACCTTACCCACCACCAAGTAGATCAATACGGCAGGTATGTCTTTCTGCAAGCATACGTTATCCACATCATTATGAACATACTTGCCATATATGTACCCCCCCCCCCCCCCTTACAATAATGATGTACTGAGGAAGGCGGTGATGTTCCTTGCCTCCTTTCCGTCAGCCCCGATAGTCTGTATTGGAGATTTCAACAATGTTCTAGATAATCACCTTGATAGATGGCCGGGCACAATCAACCCTACTACCTTAGCTGCTCCCTCCCCCACTGCATTTGCCAAGTTAATTAATTAACTTAATGTAATAGATGTCTGGCGACTCAGACACCCGCAACAACAGTATTCCTGTTACTCCGCAGGACACCAAACATTTTCTAGAATTGATTTTGCACTGATCTCGCCAGATCTCGTGCACAAAACTAACCTAATTTCTTATTTACAGAGGGGAATTTCTGACCACTCCCCTAATTCTCCTTGCCCTGGACCTGGCGCCCTCTAGGGGTGCCAGCACTTGGAAATTAAACCCCTTCTGGCTCACTCTGATGGCCGATGGTGATGCGCTGGTGGAGGAGTGGTCGGATTTTCAGTCCAATAATGCTTTCTACACGGACCCTGTCATCCGTCATGAAGCATTCAAGTCTGTTATTAGAGGATCTTTTATCAAAAGGATTGCTAATATTAAGAAATCCAGTAGACAAGAGGAGGCAAAATTAGAAACTACATGCTCCCAGAGCGAGGCCACGTAGTTAAGATTTGGCTTATTGGAGGATAAGGGGAGGTGGGACGAGGCGTGTAGATTATGGACTGATTATTTGTTAGATAAGTCTAAGCGCAGACTTCTTTTTTCTGCACACGCCAGATATTCCCAGTCAGACACAAGTGGTAGCTACCTGGCGTATCTTGCTCGAGATGAAAGGCTGATGAACTCTGTTCAAAAGATACGAGACCCTGGGGGAGCGGAATATTACACCACCCCTGAGATAGCTCAAACTTTCATGTCCTTCTATCAACTAAAACAATACCTCTCACAAATCAGTATACCCACTCTCTCCCAGCGGTCTGTGGACTTCTTAGAGGCGGACCTAACGACCTCTGAGATTGAGGCTGCCATTGCCTCCTTTCCTAATAAGAAAGCTCCTGGGAGCGATGGCATCCCGATAGAGGTGTATAAAAAGTATAAAGACTTGACATGATTGGACTGTTACGCCCATTAATTGCCATCATAAGTTTATGAAACTCATCAAAAGTACCTCTTCCATATTAGGAGCAGGTCATCGATGAATCTCTTATAGAAGAGGATTCTGTCCCTAATGTCTCTGTTAAAGAACAGATCCTCCTCCATAACTGCCATGTATGCATTAGCATACGTGGGTGCGACGTGAGAACCCATCGCTACCCCCGTAAGCTGGGCATAGTAATCACCATTAAAATAAAAGTAATTGCGTTCCAGTATGAGTGTAATTAATTTAAGAAAATACTTGACATCTGGACCCGTGTATAACTCATTGTTGGTCAACAATTTTTCCACAGCATGTACACCACCATCATGTGGTATACTTGTGTAAAGGCTGGTAATGTCTAATGTTACCAGCCATACATTGGGCGGTATTCAATGTGAATACCGGCGAGGTGCAGCGAATCCTGTTTAGGATTCGCTGCACATTCGCCACGTTCCGGAGCCTCGCAGGCTCCGGTATTCAATGAGTCAGGGGCTCGCTGCCCCTGACCGGCGAATATGAGCTCCTGCGGCGAACGCCGCAGGGAGCCTGAGGACGGTGGCAGGCAGGGAGATGGAAGTCTCTCTGCCTGCCCCAGAGCGTATGTGGGGGGGAGGTGGGCTCCCCGGGTGCCAGGCAGCACAGGCTGCCCCCCGGGGGTGCCAGCAGGGGACCGGGTATATTCACTACACCCGATCGTGCATATGTAACGATCGGGTGCAGTGAATATATGAATATCTAATGAGCGGCTCGGTTCCGGCGCCCCCTGCTAGCTGCTGTGTAAAAAAAAAAAATATTTTTTTTTTAATTAAATATATATTCATGTGCTTACAGCACATGAATAAAAATAGCATGCCCCTCCTCAAAATAAAATTCCTGATTTTTTTTACACCAAATGTAAAAAACAAAACACTTTATTTTAAAAGTTCACATTCCACTTCACCATAAAAAGATAGCGATTGCTACTCGGTGAATCATGGCGAAAAAAACCTTCAAATCTATTCGCCATCTGGTCATTGAATAGGGTGATTCACCGTTTTAGTCAAAAATTCGCCAAACAGCACAAATTCGCCATAAAAACATGGCGAATCAGGCTCATTGAATACCGCCCATTGTCTGGCAATTCCCCCAGATCCTGTAGACACAACAATAGAGCCGTGGTATCTTTTAAGTAAGTTCGCCCCACCTGTACACAAGGTTGCAAATGGTGGTCCAGGTATTGAGAGACATTGCTTTACAATGAATCTCGGGCCGATATTATAGGCCTCCCAGGGGGGTTAACCCTGTCCTTGTGCACCTTCGGCAATGTGTACAGGAGGGGAACTCGCGGATAATCAGTTTTCAAAAATGACACAGTAGCTTCATCAATAACACATAATCGGAGCATTTCATTAAGTACTGTGTCTAACTCAACCTTATATCTATTAGTCGGGTCTCTGGGTAGCTTCATGTAAGTTTGAGTGGCATTCAATTGCCCATAAATCTCATTGATGTATTTGTCCACATCTTGAATAACCACCCCTCCCCCCTTGTCCGCTGCCATGATTATTACATCACGGTATGTACTGATTTGTTTGAGGGCTCTCCACTCATCGGGGTTCAGGTTGTTGTTGTGAACAGGAGATATCTTTTTAGGCTCCAAGATCTGATTGTCCACCGCTCTGGTGAATCCTTGTATAGCGACATTTTTGGAGAAAGGGTCGAATGTCGATTTTTTACGAAATTTAGATGTTTCAGGTCGACTCTGTGTGTCATCAATGTTGGCAAAAAATTCTCGCAATCTTAATGTCCTATTGAATTTATAATGATCCACCCGCCAGTCAAAGGTGTTAAAAGGATTGGTAGGCACGTACCCCAATCCCTTGTCTAAGACTGCAATCTCTATGGGTGAGAACTCACGTTTAGACAAATTGAAAACTAGGCTTTCTGTTTGCCGGTCTTCGTTCTTTTTCCCCCGGCGGATTCGGGGTTTTTTGGAGGTCCGCCTCTTCTGGTTTGTACCCCTAAAGGGGGTCTTCGGGAATTTCGTGAGCCTTTAGGTTGTACGTCTGAGTCATCAGATGAGTCCTGAAAGTCGCTGGAGGTTTGTTCACCTCTACCTCTCCAGCCTTGTTGTCGTCTCCTGTGTTGATATGGGGGGCGGTTATCAGGTCCACCTGAAAGCCAGCGGTACACTCGTGATTCTTGGTAGTCCTTGTCGACAACCTCGAATTTCTTCTTTTTGAATGCTACCAACTCTTTTTTGTAGCTATTCACTTGTGTCTGCAATTTATCGAACATCGCTGCTTCAGTGGCATGTGAATATATATATATATATATGTGTGTGTATGTGTGTGTGTGTGTACACTGTGTATGTGTGTGTGTGTACACTGTGTATGTGTATGTGTGTGTGTACACTGTTGTACCAGCGCCATGGTTCCTCAATCCTGTGCTATACCTATTCGCTCTGCATGCTTTCTGCCCCCTAGCAGGGTGTGTTGTGGCATGGGCCACAGTGCAGGGCTGTTAGGGGTCAAAGGTGCAGGTGGAGGGGGAGAGGAGGGTAGGAGGAGAGAGATGACTACTTTGTCCATTCTATCTCCCTGCTGCCTCATGTCCTGACCATCCCTGATGATCACATACTAGTAATCTTCCTAAAGGAGGAGGGAATATAAAGACATTTAGTCTGTACTATCATATTAATGAGAGTAAAGCTGTGTACACAGAGGCAAAAATCGCTGGCAATATGGTCGCTGAGTGACCATATTGCCGGCGATTGGGTGCGCGCTCCCATTTTCAGCCCCCTAGTGGTCACTGGTCGGAGGAGCATGCTTCTCTGACCAGCGACTTCCCCGGCCTCTTCTGCCGGCAGTGTGACATTTTCATCAGCCACCATCTCTGGTCACTGATGAAAACTGGACACTGAGCAATATATTGCCAGCGGTCATATTGCATCGTGTGTACACAGCTTTACTCTACCAGACGCTGTTAGTGGGAGTTTGCAGCCAACATGTTGAAGTAATGGGATAAAATCCAAGGAAGTATTGGAAATCTTAATGCCTAGATATGGTCCGTTCACCACAAAGGAAGCGGTGGATTAACAGATGGATGTATCCTTTCAGTGGTATAATAACACTTATTCCAGTTGATGTGGAGATTAGAAAATGTACCAAAAATGCATAGAAGCAATAACAAGTCATCTGCATAAAGGGCAACTGTATCCGTTCTAGAGCCACTCCTAAGCCCATCTAATGATACAAGCTAAGGCCTCGGTGGCCAACATCAACAGAGCAGGGAAAAGGGGACATCCCCTGGATAGTGTGGGAGGGGGATAGAAACCTACTTATTCAGGCCAAACCCCAGACAGTGCATGACCTCCCAAAGGTCGCGCCACTCTACAGAGGCAAATGCATCTAGCGAAACTATCACACAATTCGTGGCATTATAACGTGGGACCTGGAGATGAGGGTATGACTAGAGGTGGACATAGCAGGCAGAAAACCAGTGTGATCTGGCTTCACTGCATTAACCCTAAAGGTGCCCATTCACTTTTCCAATATGGGTCCGATTTCACCTGATTCTGATGTGTCTGACATCTGATCCGATGCAAGGTCCCATGTGGATCGGAGGTCGGACGGGTTGCACACGGGTTCATGTGCAACCTTCAGCTTTTTAGCACCCATAATATATTGTGGTACTTCTTTCCTAACAGGGCGCCCAGATTATCTAACGTAGTGAAATCGCATCGCATGCGCTTGTTCCCGCTCCCTGACATTCCCGCCCCGTCGGGTCCTCTCAGAAGTCACTCTGAGGTGATATTCTGTCTTGTACCTCAGAGCTCCCAGTATTAGGGATTTATCGCACATTTCCAGTGTTTATTGTGATGGCTGCATCCGCAGTGAATTTCTTTACGCTGCCTCAGTCGGAGGAGGAGGCGATAGCGTTCTTCCAAGGGTGCAACCTCCTTCCCGTGTCGCAGATGTGTGATAACGGACACGCTATGAGGCTTTCTGTCCGAGAGAACATGTGGCGCTGCCACGTTAAAGTCTGCAGATTGAAGGTGAGCGTGCGAGCGGCGCACTGGTTCCCGTGGTGCCGCTTGTCTTTCGTCACCATGGTCAGATTCATTTATGCCTGGTCCCAGGACATGACATCAATCCAGTTTTGCCAAGACGAGCTGGATATGTCCGAAAAGACTGCCGTCTTATACAACAGATGGATGAGAGATGCCTGCACATGTGACCTCCTGGCGCAGCCGCAGCGCCATATTGGCAGGCCAGGGAAGATCGTCAAGGTCGACGAATCCATGTTTGTCCGCAGGAAATATAATGTTGGCCGCATGCTCCCACAGCAGTGGGTTTTTGGCAGTATCTGTCGTGAGACGGGCCAGTGTTTTCTGTGTATGGTGCCTCGGAGGGATGCTGCCACATTTATGGCAGCGATTGTGGACAACACCGAGGCAGACACCACTATTTATAGTGACTGTTGGAGGTTACACCACAGAGGAACTGGAACGTGCTGGGTATTTTACATGCCCAAGTCAACCATCCATACAATTTTGTCGATCCTTCAAAAGGCGTGCATACGCAGAATATCGAGCGCATGTGGGGTGCGTGCAAGTGGCCCAACAAGCGTCAGAGGGGTACGGCACGCCACATGTTGCAGTCGTACCTGAAAGAATTTATTTGGAGGAAAGCATTGGGTGCGGAGAACCCTTTTGAAAGAGTCCTCTTCGCACTGACCCTCCTTCCTAAAGAGGACGGATGTTTAAATTATTATCTTTTTATTGTCAATTATTCGTGATTTATTAATGATTCAGTGTTTTAATCTATTAATTCTTATCGAATCATTATTGATAGTATCTTTTATCTTATCTTTATTCTTATTGAATCATTATTGTTATTATTAGAGACAGGATTATATGCATTTGCATATTTGCATATGCATTTGCATATTTTGCCCAATCTCACTGGTTATTGCATATTTTACCTAAAATCTAGTGATGGTGCATATTTTAGGCCGCGCCCCCTTTCCACTCGCGAGTCACAGCACTGCTTTGCCCTGCTTCTGCTGCTGGTCAGGTAGTGGTAGAGTGTGCAGGCTGTGGCAATATGTGCGCAGTGTGGGGAACCTTGAATGTACGATATGTCTGACACTGCTCTAGGCTGCCAATCCATGTTGATAAAAGTCAGACGGGGCAGATGCCATTACGAAGCTCCTGAACCTTTGCCTGCCCCTGGCCTGGGACTTTACACCAAGAGACAGACTTCTGCAGCAGAGGAGGCAGGCGGAAGGGTTGTGACATCACGCGGCGCTTAGGAAATGCCGTGTCATAGTGAGTATGCGGCGCAGGGAGGAAGCCTTCCACTGCGCGGCCCTCACACGCTATGCTGACATTTGATCCATCGGCGCTGGAGATGAGGGTCTGTGTAGTTGATGCAAGTAGAGCTTTGGACGCTGCAGTATGCTGTAGCAGCCAGGAAGAAAAAAATCCTGTGTACAGCACTAAACAGATGCTGTGGGCCTATTTTTTAGGTTTATTTGCAACTAATTGTATGGCAATTTTTTAATAAATAAGTTAAAAAGTACTTTTTTATTATTTAATATAGCATATTTTAACACTTTTCATGCATATTTTAAGTATTTTTCATGCATATTTGCATGCATATTTCAAGCTTTTTATGTTGCATATAATCCTGTCTCTAGTTATTATCTTTATCATTCTTTTTCATATACTTAAGTAAAAATTACAGTTCTTTGTTAACACATGTCGTCATTACTGTCTCATATGTATGATATGGCAGGTGTGAGTGTGTTCCTGAAACACCCCCACTATCCACGCCAGCCCGAAGCGTGGCGAGGGGACGCAGATGGCTTTACATGTATTCCGCGTCCCCTCGCTGTGCTCGCCATGCTTCGGGCTCGGTGGCTCGCACTCGTCGCGCTTCGGGGTGGCGTGGATAGTGGGGGGGGGGGGGCCTAAAACCTCTTTGTATGACATACAATCATATTATTGTATAGCTAATGTAATGGCATCGCACACCCTATAAAATCGCATGTGATTTTGAGGGAGGTGCGAGCAGAGTAATTTATTCACAGAGCAGTGAATAAATGACATTAAAAAATCGCATCGCACGGCTCTAAAATGGCCCATGCGATGCGATTTCCCTACGCAGAATAGCCCACTAGTGGGCGCCGTGATAATACAGAAGTACCTATATTGCATCAGATCCGCGAGTGTGGAAGCACCGTGCAGGAGAGGCTCTGCAGCTGGCAGAGAGGTCTTTCAGCCAATCAGCATTGTCCTCCCTCCCTCCCGCCTGCAGCTCCCCTGAAGTATAAACCACATGTGATTCATTGCATGGAAAATGTGACATTTGCTATTAGCAAACCAAGGCCCTGATTCTGGTTGTTTTGCAACAGCATATTCTGTAATGGATAAAATGGTGCTGTGTAACATGTGCAGAGAGAGTTTGATCTGGGTGGGGTCTGTACTTCAAACTGCAGTGTAAAAATAAAGCAGCCAGTATTTACCCTGCACAGAAACAACATAACACCAAAACTCTCCCTGCACCTGTTACATCTGCCCCCTGCATTGCAGCATGGTTTTGTCCATTAGAGAGAGAATTTGCTTCCAGTTCTGTCTGCTTGCATACTGTATAAGCTGCTTATTTCTGGGCTCACGATTATTATATACAGGTGTATTGGTGTAAGGTGCAATGTTGTGTCCTCTCTTCCCTGTAGCTCTGTGCTGTTCCTGAAGGACGCCGTATCCTGAAAGATGGAGGAGCGTATCTGATCCTGAGATCACTGCACTCCTGGGAGACGCAGCTGGATGTGAAGAGGGCATGTGAGAAGGTCATACAGGTCAGTGCCACCTACAGCTCGCCTTCCCTACTGCACTCTAACACACGGGGCATTCATTCTATGGAAACTACAAGTTCTAAACATCAAACCTTAATAAAGCATGGACATTATAACTTGGCATTTCCCTCACTGGAGGCTGCCACTGTGGAATCCTGGGTCGTTGTCCAGGTGACGCCTCCTATCCTGGATTCTCTATGTGGTGATGTGTGTTCCGGTATAAAGGTCACATTGATTATAAGGGCACGGTCGTGAATCGAACAAACGGACTTCTCTTTCTAATTTCAGGGCAAAATAGTAAAATATTAGGAATTGGGAAACGGTCAGTTTTTTTCTGCTACTTCCTGTTTGACGTTTTAGGACTATTTTCCCAAGTAGTCTATGAGGAGATTTTTGGGAAGGCATAACTCAGGGCAGAGGAAGAATTAAGACTTGGGGTTTGTTTTATTAGATAGAGCTTGTCCCAGTGTAGCGCCTTTTGGCGTTATGGTTTTTCAGATAGTTACAGTTAATTTAGTGAAATATGCCCCATTGCAAAGATAAGGCATTTCAACTTGTTGCGCCTGCAGGGGGTGTACTCAGAGAGGCTTCGCTAAGTTGGGTGTACCAAGATGGCACACAACCACTACTACTATAGTAGGGACTATTACCAATACTGAGCCCCTCATCTCTCATTTCTTCCTCCGAGCCATCTGTGTACAGGCACCCCAGCACCGCGCAGGGAGAGATTATTATTTGTATCAGGTCTCTGCCCACTCTCCATCAGTGGCGGCGGAGCCCTGGCTGTTGTCACTCCTAGTGCAGGGGATATATACATATATACTAGGTGATTCATCGCGCCCTACAGGCGCTCTTCACATCGTCGCAAGGGACTCCGCCCCCTTTACAGCCTTTATGGTCTGTGCAGGAGGGGCGGTGGGGAAATACTGGGAGTGAATGAGGTGTGGTGTTTTACCGAGGTGGATGTGGGGTTGGTGGAGTTGCAGGTGTGTTGGTGTGGTGTGGGAGTTTCAGGTGCGGGGGTGCTCTGTCTGGGTGGTGTTGGTTGGTGGGGTGTAGTGCTTGAGTGAAGCGCAGTTGTGGGGGTGCTGTGGGTTGTTCGGGCATGATGGGGTTTGTAGTGGCTGTCAGAATATGCTGGAGCTTATAGTAGTTAATGGGCATGGGGGGCATGCTGGGGGTTGGCATTGGGTACATTAAGGCTTGTAGTGGTTGGCAGTGGCCATGCTGGGGCTTGTAGTGGGTGACATTTGGCACATTAAGGCTTGTAGTGGTTGGCAGTGGCCATGCTGGGGCTTGTAGTGGATGACAGTATCCCCCCCCCCCCCCCCACAGCCTTACCCTCCTCAGTAGTGCCTAACCCTGGACCCCGCTGGCTAAACCTAATCACCCCACTCTACAGCCTAACCCACTGTGATTTCCACAGTGACGCGCTACTCTCTGACACACCAGTAACACACACGCAGGTGATCTGCACAGTGACGCGCTACTGTCTGACACACCAATAACACACGCAGGTAATCTGCACAGTGACGCACTACTGTCTGACACACCAGTAACATACACGCAGGTGATCTGCACAGTGACGCACTACTGTCTGACACACCAGTAACACACACGCAGGTGATCTGCACAGTGACGCGCTACTGTCTGACACACCAATAACACACGCAGGTAATCTGCACAGTGACGCACTACTGTCTGACACACCAGTAACATACACGCAGGTGATCTGCACAGTGACGCACTACTCTCTGACACACCAGTAACACACGCAGGTGATCTGCACAGTGACGCGCTACTGTCTGACACACCAGTAACACACACACAGGTGATCTGCACAGTGACGCACTACTCTCTGACACACCAGTAACACACGCAGGTGATCTGCACAGTGACGCGCTACTGTCTGACACACCAGTAACACACACACGCAGGTGATCTGCACAGTGACGCGCTACTGTCTGACACACCAATAACACGCAGGTAATCTGCACAGTGAAGCACTACTGTCTCACACACCAGTAACACACACGCAGGTGATCTGCACAGTGACGCGCTACTGTCTGACACACCAGTAACACACACGCAGGTAATCTGCACAGTGACGCACTACTGTCTGACACACCAGTAACACACACGCAGGTGATCTGCACAGTGACGCGCTACTGTCTGACACACCAATAACACACGCAGGTAATCTGCACAGTGACGCACTACTGTCTGACACACCAGTAACACACACACAGGTGATCTGCACAGTGACGCACTACTCTCTGACACACCAGTAACACACACGCAGGTGATCTGCACAGTGACGCGCTACTGTCTGACACACCAGTAACACACACACGCAGGTGATCTGCACAGTGACGCGCTACTGTCTGACACACCAATAACACGCAGGTAATCTGCACAGTGAAGCACTACTGTCTGACACACCAGTAACACACACGCAGGTGATCTGCACAGTGATGCGCTACTGTCTGACACACCAATAACACGCAGGTAATCTGCACAGTGAAGCACTACTGTCTGACACACCAGTAACACACACGCAGGTGATCTGCACAGTGACGCACTACTGTCTGACACACCAGTAACACACACGCAGGTAATCTGCAGTGACGCGCTACTGTCTGACACACCAGTAACACACACGCAGGTAATCTGCACAGTGACGCACTACTGTCTGACACACCAGTAACACACACGCAGGTAATCTGCACAGTGAGGCACTACTGTCTGACACACCAGTAACACACACGCAGGTAATCTGCACAGTGACGCACTACTGTCTGACACACCAGTAACACACACGCAGGTGATCTGCACAGTGACGCGCTACTCTCTGACACACCAGTAACACACACGCAGGTGATCTGCACAGTGATGCGCTACTCTCTGACACACTAGTAACACACACGCAGGTGATCTGCACAGTGACGCGCTACTGTCTGACACACCAGTAACACACACGCAGGTAATCTGCACAGTGATGCGCTACTGTCTGACACACCAGTAACACACACGCAGGTGATCTGCACAGTGACGCGCTACTCTCTGACACACCAGTAACACACATGCAGGTAATCTGCACAGTGACACGCTACTGTCTGACACACCAGTAACACACACGCAGGTAATCTGCACAGTGAGGCACTACTGTCTGACACACCAGTAACACACACGCAGGTAATCTGCACAGTGACGCACTACTGTCTGACACACCAGTAACACACACGCAGGTGATCTGCACAGTGACGCGCTACTCTCTGACACACCAGTAACACACACGCAGGTGATCTGCACAGTGATGCGCTACTCTCTGACACACCAGTAACACACACGCAGGTGATTTGCACAGTGACGCGCTACTGTCTGACACACCAGTAACACACACACGCAGGTGATCTGCACAGTGACGCGCTACTGTCTGACACACCAATAACACGCAGGTAATCTGCACAGTGAAGCACTACTGTCTGACACACCAGTAACACACACGCAGGTGATCTGCACAGTGATGCGCTACTCTCTGACACACCAGTAACACACACGCAGGTGATTTGCACAGTGACGCGCTACTGTCTGACACACCAGTAACACACACGCAGGTAATCTGCACAGTGACACGCTACTCTGTGACACACAAGTAACACACACGCAGGTGATCTGCACAGTGACGCGCTCCTCTCACACTGGTAACCACACACGCAGGTGATCTGCACAGTGACGCGCTCCTCTCACACTGGTAACACACACGCAGGTGATCTGCACAGTGATGCTCTCCTCTCACACTGGTAACACACACGCAGGTGATCTGCACAGTGACGCGCTACTGTCTGACACACCAGTAACACACACGCAGGTGATCTGCGCAGTGACTCGCTACTGTCTGACACACCAGTAACACACACGCAGGTAATCTGCACAGTGACCCCCTACTGTCTGACACACCAGTAACACACACGCAGGTGATCTGCACAGTGACGCGCTACTGTCTGACACACCAGTAACACACACGCAGGTAATCTGCACAGTGACGCGCTACTGTCTGACACACCAGTAACACACACGCAGGTGATCTGCACAGTGACGCGCTACTGCCTGACACACCAGTAACACACACAGGTGATCTGCACAGTGACGCGCTACTCTCTGACACACCAGTAACACACACACAGGTGATCTGCACAGTGACGCGCTACTGACTGACACACCAGTAACACACATGCAGGTGATTTGCACAGTGACGCGCTACTGTCTGACACACCAGTAACACACACGCAGGTAATCTGCACAGTGACACGCTACTCTCTGACACACCAGTAACACACACGCAGGTGATCTGCACAGTGACGCGCTACTGTCTGACACACCAGTAACACACGCAGGTGATCTGCACAGTGACGCGCTACTCTCTGACACACCAGTAACACACACGCAGGTGATCTGCACAGTGACGCGCTACTGTCTGACACACCAGTAACACACACGCAGGTAATCTGCACAGTGACGCACTACTGTCTGACACACCAGTAACACACGCAGGTAATCTGCACAGTGATGCGCTACTGTCTGACACACCAGTGACACACACGCAGGTGATCTGCACAGTGCCGCGCTACTCTCTGACACACCAGTAACACACACGCAGGTGATCTGCACAGTGACGCGCTACTCTCTGACACACCAGTAACACACACGCAGGCGATCTGCACAGTGACGCGCTACTGTCTGACACACCAGTAACACACACGCAGGTAATCTGCACAGTGACGCGCTACTCTCTGACACACCAGTAACACACACGCAGGTGATCTGCACAGTGACGCGCTACTCTCTGACACACCAGTAACACACACGCAGGTGATCTGCACAGTGACGCGCTACTCTCTGACACACCAGTAACACACATGCAGGTAATCTGCACAGTGACACGCTACTGTCTGACACACCAGTAACACACACGCAGGTAATCTGCACAGTGAGGCACTACTGTCTGACACACCAGTAACACACACGCAGGTGATCTGCACAGTGACGCGCTACTCTCTGACACACCAGTAACACACACGCAGGTGATCTGCACAGTGACGCGCTACTCTCTGACACACAAATAACACACACGCAGGTGATCTGCACAGTGACGCTCTCCTCTCACACTGGTAGCGCACCCACAGGAGGTGATCTGCACAGTGACGCGCTACTCTCTGACACACCAGTAACACACATGCAGGTAATCTGCACAGTGACACGCTACTGTCTGACACACCAGTAACACACACGCAGGTGATCTGCACAGTGACGCGCTACTCTCTGACACACCAGTAACACACACGCAGGTGATCTGCACAGTGACGCGCTACTCTCTGACACACAAGTAACACACACGCAGGTCATCTGCACAGTGACGCTCTCCTCTCACACTGGTAGCGCACCCACAGGAGGTGATCTGCACAGTGACGCGCTACTCTCTGACACACCAGTAACACACACGCAGGTAATCTGCACAGTGACACGCTACTGTCTGACACACCAGTAACACACACGCAGGTAATCTGCACAGTGAGGCACTACTGTCTGACTCACCAGTAACACGCAGGTGATCTGCACAGTGACGCGCTACTGTCTGACACACCAGTAACACACACGCAGGTGATCTGCACAGTGACGCGCTACTCTCTGACACACAAATAACACACACGCAGGTAATCTGCACAGTGACGCGCTACTCTCTGACACACAAGTAACACACACGCAGGTCATCTGCACAGTGACGCTCTCCTCTCACACTGGTAGCGCACCCACAGGAGGTGATCTGCACAGTGACGCGCTACTCTCTGACACACCAGTAACACACACGCAGGTAATCTGCACAGTGACACGCTACTGTCTGACACACCAGTAACACACACGCAGGTAATCTGCACAGTGAGGCACTACTGTCTGACACACCAGTAACACACACGCAGGTAATCTGCACAGTGACGCACTACTGTCTGACTCACCAGTAACACACACGCAGGTAATCTGCACAGTGAGGCACTACTGTCTGACACACCAGTAACACACACGCAGGTAATCTGCACAGTGACGCACTACTGTCTGACACACCAGTAACACACACGCAGGTAATCTGCACAGTGACGCACTACTGTCTGACACACCAGTAACACACACGCAGGTAATCTGCACAGTGACGCACTACTGTCTGACACACCAGTAACACACACGCAGGTAATCTGCACAGTGACACGCTACTCTCTGACACACAAGTAACACACACGCAGGTGATCTGCACAGTGACGCGCTCCTCTCACACTGGTAACACACACGCAGGTCATCTGCACAGTGATGCTCTCCTCTCACACTGGTAACACACACGCAGGTGATCTGCACAGTGACGCGCTACTGTCTGACACACCAGTAACACACACGCAGGTAATCTGCACAGTGACCCCCTACTGTCTGACACACCAGTAACACACACGCAGGTGATCTGCACAGTGACGCGCTACTGTCTGACACACCAGTAGCACACATGCAGGTGATTTGCACAGTGACGCGCTACTGTCTGACACACCAGTAACACACGCAGGTAATCTGCACACTGACACGCTACTCTGACACACCAGTAACACACACGCAGGTGATCTGCACAGTGACGCGCTACTCTCTGATACACCAGTAACACACACGCAGTTGATCTGCACAGTGACGCCCTGTCTGACACACCAGTAACACACACGCAGGTGATCTGCACAGTGACACGCTACTCTGACACACCAGTAACACACACGCAGGTGATCTGCACAGTGACGCGCTCCTCTCACACTGGTAACACACACGCAGGTGATCTGCACAGTTACACGCTACTGTCTGACACACCAGTAACACACACGCAGGTGATCTGCACAATGACGTCCTACTGTCTGACACACCAGTAACACACACGCAGGTGATCTGCACAGTGACGCGCTACTCTCTGACACGCCAGTAACACACACGCAGGTAATCTGCACAGTGACGCGCTACTGTCTGACACACCAGTAACATACACGCAGGTGATCTGCACAGTGACGCGCTACTGTCTGACACACCAGTAACATACACGCAGTTGATCTGCACAGTGACGCGCTACTGTCTGACACACCAGTAACATACACGCAGTTGATCTGCACAGTGACGCGCTACTCTCTGACACACCAGTAACACACACTGTGTGATAACTGTACTGTCCCTGCTTATATTGTTACCTACCTGGCTGCTGCAATGACCAGTGGTGCCGCTGATGGCTGCCTAGGTGCTGTGCAGCTCGGCGGGTATGTATTCCCTGTGTGATAACTGTACTGTCCCTGCTTATAGTGTTACCTACCTGATGAATGATAATCTTCTCACTTTTTTTGGTGTGTGTACCCAAAAGAAAAAAGAAGCTAATAGTGTAATACTGTTTACATTCAGCAGATTACGTATATAGTACAAAGGAGGTCTACTCGTACCAGAAGGTTTTGTCTACTGAGTTTGTAGACTATAACGCTTATTTGAGGGGAATCTGAGTTCCACAGAAGGATCCAATTTTGACTTCAAGAATCCAGAGTTGCAGATAAGTGCTCCAAAGGATGAGAAATAATAAAAAATTTGGTGCAATACGTTTTAATCACAACAAATATAAAAACAGGGTGTCACAGGTGGGACTAAATCAAAGTGACTTTGATTTAGTCCCACCTGTGACACCCTGTTTTTATATTTGTTGTGATTAAAACGTATTGCACCAAATTTTTTATTATTTCTCATCCTTTGGAGCACTTATCTGCAACTCTGGATTCTTGAAGTCAAAATTGGATCCTTCTGTGGAACTCAGATTCCCCTCAAATAAGCGTTATAGTCTACAAACTCAGTAGACAAAACCTTCTGGTACGAGTAGACCTCCTTTGTACTATATACGTAATCTGCTGAATGTAAACAGTATTACACTATTAGCTTCTTTTTTCTTTTGGGTACACACACCAAAAAAAGTGAGAAGATTATCATTCATCAGTAAGCGCTCTGGGACTGCCAGACATCGATTGGTATTGTATGTAGATGTGAAGTGGTTCTTCATAGTCTGTCAACCCTAAGCTGCTAATTGTTGGCGCACGATCATATTGGTCTAAATTCTCTTTTCTGCAGTGTTACCTACCTGGCTGCTGCAATGACCAGTGGTGCCGCTGATGGCTGCCTAGGCGCTGTGCAGCTCGGCGGGTAGGTGTTCCCTGTGTGATAACTGTACTGTCCCTGCTTATATTGTTACCTACCTGGCTGCTGCAATGACCAGTGGTGCCGCTGATGGCTGCCTAGGTGCTGTACAGCTCGGCGGGTAGGTGTTCCCTGTGTGATAACTGTACTGTCCCTGGTTATATTGTCACCTACCTGGCTGCTGCAATGACCAGTGGTGCCGCTGATGGCTGCCTAGGCGCTGTGCTGCTCAGTGAATATATATTCCCTGCGTCTATAATCCCCAGGGTACATCTAGCCCACACCTGTATGTCTTATGTATATCTGTACTGTAACTGTTACCTAATAGGCTGCTGCACAGCAATCCAATTCCTAGTATACACAAGTATTTCTGGCCAATAAAGCAGCTTCTGACTTTCTGTATATTCCTTACATGTCATTGTTCTACTTTCTCTGTGTGGTAAATGACTGATGGGCACAACCAGCTGACTAGGTTCCAATACCTAATTGCTATCAGTTACATACATATGTGCCATCATGCCCCTGTCCCATGCAGTACTGCAACTGGTTCTGCTCCCATTCACAGATGCCAGTGTGTAGGCATAGTGAGCATGGCGGCATACTGCACGGGCAGTTTTACTTTTTTCGACAGGTTTAAGAGTGTATAATCTTCAGCAAAATCATGTTATACAGCAGCACATAGTATTTCAGGAGATGTGTGTTCACAAACCTATGTAACAGGAGCAGCAGGAAGTTGATGTGAGGAGGGGAATGGGTGTAGAAGGAAGCCACAGACTGACAGTTATATAGTGGGAGGAGCAGGGTCCTCAGCAGCACAGAGTATATCAGGAGATGAGTGATGTGTCAGTGAGGACAGGCTGCATGTGACAGGGGCAGTGATATGATGTGAGGAGGGGAATGGGGGCAGCAGGAAGCCACAGACTGAGAGTTATATAGTGGGAGGAGCAGGGTCCCCAGCAGCACAGAGTATATCAGGAGATGAGTGATGTGTAAGTGAGGACAGGGCTGCATGTGACAGGGGCAGTTACATGATGTGAGGAGGGGAATGGGGGCAGCAGGAAGTTGATGTGAGGAGGGGAATGGGTGTAGAAGGAAGCCACAGACTGACAGTTATATAGTGGGAGGAGCAGGGTCCTCAGCAGCACAGAGTATATCAGGAGATGAGTGATGTGTCAGTGAGGACAGGCTGCATGTGACAGGGGCAGTGACATGATGTGAGGAGGGGAATGGGGGCAGCAGGAAGCCACAGACTGAGAGTTATATAGTGGGAGGAGCAGGGTCCCCAGCAGCACAGAGTATATCAGGAGATGAGTGATGTGTAAGTGAGGACAGGGCTGCATGTGACAGGGGCAGTTACATGATGTGAGGAGGGGAATGGGGGCAGCAGGAAGCCACAGACTGAGAGTTATATAGTAGGAGGAGCAGGGTCCCCAGCAGCACAGAGTATATCAGGAGATGAGTGATGTGTCAGTGAGGACAGGGCTGCATGTGACAGAGGCAGTGACATGATGGGAGGAGGGGAATGGAGGCAGCAGGCAGCCACAGACTGAGAGTTATATAGTGGGAGGAGCAGGGTCCCCAGCAGCACAGAGTATATCAGAAGATGAGTGATGTGTCAGTGAGGACAGGACTGCATGTGACGGGCAGTGACATGATGTGAGGGGAATGGACGCAGCAGGAAGCCACAGACTGAGAGTTATATAGTGGGAGGAGCAGGGTCCCCAGCAGCACAGAGTATATCAGGAGATGAGGGATGTGTCAGTGAGGACACGGCTGCATGTGACAGGTTCAATGACATGATGTGAGGAGGGGAATGGAGGCAGCAGGAAGCTACAGACTGAGAGTTATATAGTGGGAGGAGCAGGGTCACCAGCAGCACAGAGTGTTTCAGGAGATGAGTGATGGGTCAGTGAGGACCGGGCTACATGTGACAGGGACAGTGACATGATGTGAGGAGGGGAATGGGGGCAGCAGGAAGCCACAGACTGAGAGTTATATAGTGGGAGGAGCAGGGTCACCAGCAGCACAGAGTGTTTCAGGAGATGGGTGATGGGTCAGTGAGGACCGGGCTGCATGTGACAGGGACAGTGACATGATGTGAGGAGGGGAATGGGGGCAGCAGGAAGCCACAGACTGAGAGTTATATAGAGGGAGGAGCAGGATCCCCAGCAGCACAGAGTATATCAGCAGATAAGTGATGTGTCAGTGAGGACAGGGCTGCATGTGACAGAGGCAGTGACATTATGTGAGGAGGGGAATGGAGGCAGCAGGAAGCCACAGACTAAGATAAATATATTGTGGGAGGAGCAGGGTCTCCAGCAGCACAGAGTGTTTCAGGAGATGGGTGATGGGTCAGTGAGGACAGGGCTGCATGTGACAGGGGCAGTGACATGATGTGAGGAGGGGAATGGGGGCAGCAGGAAGCCTCAGACTGAGCATTATATAGTGGGAGGAGCAGGATCCCCAGCAGCACAGAGTATATCAGGAGATGAGGGATGTGTCAGTGAGGACAGGGCTGCATGTGACAGGGGCAGTGACATTATGTGAGGAGGGGAATGGAGGCAGCAGGAAGCCACAGACTGAGATAAATATATTGTGGGAGGAGCAGGGTCTCCAGCAGCACAGAGTATATCAGGAGATGAGGGATGTGTCAGTGAGGACAGGGCTGCATGTGACAGGGGCAGTGACATGATGTGAGGAGGGGAATGGGGGCAGCAGGAAGCCACAGACTGAGAGTTATATATAGTGGGAGGAGCAGGGTCCCCAGCAGCACAGAGTATATCAGGAGATGAGGGATGTGTCAGTGAGGACAGGGCTGCATGTGACAGGGGCAGTGACATGATGTGAGGAGGGGAATGGGGGCAGCAGGAAGCCACAGACTGAGAGTTATATAGTGGGAGGAGCAGGGTCCCCAGCAGCACAGAGTATATCAGGAGATGAGTGATGTGTCAGTGAGGACAGGGCTGTATGTGACAGGGGCAGTGACATGATGTGAGGAGGGGAATGGGGGCAGCAGGAAGCCACAGACTGAGAGTTATATAGTGGGAGGAGCAGAGTCCCCAGCAGCACAGAGTATATCAGGAGATGAGGGATGTATCAGGGAGGACGGGGCTGCATGTGACTTGGGCAGTGACATGATGTGAGGAGGGGAATGGGGGCAGCAGGAAGCCTCAGACTGAGCATTATATAGTGGGAGGAGCAGGATCCCCAGCAGCACAGAGTATATCAGGAGATGAGTGATGTGTCAGGGAGGACCTGGTTGTGTGTGACGTTAGGAAGGGAATATATTCAGCAGTGGAAGGAGCTGTGTCACTCACCAGCACAATGGGAATATGAGTCTCCTGTGACATTGTATGGTCACACACAGCTCTATATAAATCCAACATGAGCACTTGTTAATCTTGGGCTGTTATGATGTTGTTTCCAGTACTATAGGCTCCATAATTTGTGATGCCAAATGTCTAATTCTGAGGTTCTATGTCCCAGGTTCTGATCGGTGATGAGCCTGCACCCGGCATGGAAAACCTTCTAGAATTAAGTGTTCCATCTGAATTGGAGGAAAAACTGAAGTTACTGGATGAAGAGGAAGAACCAAAGGATGCTTCATAATACCGGTGACAGAACGTGGCTGACATGTGACTGTAATATCGGGATCATAGGAATAACCTGTGTGTGAGGGCAGGGATCCAGTCACTCAGGTTCTAAGCTGACAAACAATGGATCAGTAATATCTCTGGGAAGACCGAACTTACCGCCCTCTCTAAAATTGTCTCTTTTTTTTTTAACCTTTGTTATTGAATACAAAATAAAATGAAAATTCAATAAAAATGATTTTAAGAAGAAAAAGAAAATGTGTTCGGCTGTGATTGCTGATTGCTAAAGTTCTTGGTCTTCCTAAGAAACCCAAAAAACAAGTGCTGCATGGACCAATAGGAAGCTGCCAGCACAAATCTTGCAGCTTCCTATTGGTCCGCCCATCGCAGTAGATTTCTATAGGGGGCACCGCTTTATCTCGGTTTCCAATTATATTATATTATACAGTTCAACTTTCAGGTCAATTAAGTGGCTCATTATTCTGGAATAGAAGTAACTTTCCATTTGGATATAATAAATATATTTGTATAAATGATGTGACTGGAGGCCTGCCATTGGTGGCTACGGGTGTGGTACAGGGGTCCGACTGTTGGGACCCCGTCCGGCACCTGGTGGCTACGCCCCTTGCGATCACAGGCCATGTTTTGGTCTTCATGAACCTTCATGTGTAGGATTACATGTTATATGTAGTGATGTATGTACAGATGTAGGATTACATGTTATATGTAGTGCTGTATGCGCAGATGTAGGATTACATGTTATATGTAGTGCTGTATGCGCAGATGTAGGATTACATGTTATATGTAGCGCTGTATGCACAGATGTAGGATTACATGTTATATGTAGCGCTGTATGCGCAGATGTAGGATTACATGTTATATGTAGTGCTGTGTGCGCAGATGTAGGATTACACGTTATATGTAGTGATGTATGCACAGATGTAGGATTACATGTTATATGTAGTGCTGTATGCGCAGATGTAGGATTACATGTTATATGTAGCACTGTATGCACAGATGTAGGATTACATGTTATATGTAGTGCTGTATGCACAGATGTAGGATTACATGTTATATGTAGTGCTGTATGCGCAGATGTAGGATTACATGTTATATGTAGCACTGTATGCACAGATGTAGGATTACATGTTATATGTAGTGCTGTGTGCACAGATGTAGGATTACATGTTATATGTAGCGCTGTATGCGCAGATGTAGGAGTACATGTTATATGTAGCGCTGTGTGCACAGATGTAGGATTACATGTTATATGTAGTGCTGTATGCACAGATGTAGGATTAGATGTTATATGTAGTGCTGTGTGCACAGATGTAGGATTACATGTTATATGTAGCGCTGTATGCGCAGATGTAGGATTACATGTTATATGTAGTGCTGTATGCACAGATGTAGGATTACATGTTATATGTAGTGCTGTATGCACAGATGTAGGATTACATGTTATATGTAGTGCTGTATGCACAGATGTAGGATTACATGTTATATGTAGTGCTGTATGCACAGATGTAGGATTACATGTTATATGTAGTGCTGTATGCGCAGATGTAGGATTACATGTTATATGTAGTGATGTATGTACAGATGTAGGATTACTTTTTATATGTAGCGCTGTATGCGCAGATGTAGGATTACATGTTATATGTAGTGCTGTATGCGCAGATGTAGGATTACATGTTTTATGTAGTGATGTATGCACAGATGTAGGATTACACGTTATATGTAGCGCTGTGTGCACAGATGTAGGATTACACGGTATATGTAGTGCTGTGTGCACAGATGTAGGATTACATGTTATATGTAGTGCTGTGTGCACAGATGTAGGATTACATGTTATATGTAGTGCTGTGTGCACAGATGTAGGATTACATGTTATATGTAGTGCTGTATGCGCAGATGTAGGATTACATGTTATATGTAGTGCTGTATGCACTGATGTAGGATTACACGTTATATGTAGTGCAGTGTGCACAAATGTAGGATTACATGTTATATGTAGCGCTGTATGCACAGATGTAGGATTACATGTTATATGTAGTGCTGTATGCATGGATGTAGGATTACATGTTATATGTAGTGCTGTGTGCGCAGATGTAGGATTACACGTTATATGTAGTGCTGTATGCACAGATGTAGGATTACATGTTATATGTAGCGTTGTATGCACAGATGTAGGATTACATGGTATATGTAGTGCTGTATGCACAGATGTAGGATTACATGTTATATGTAGTGCTGTATGCACAGATGTAGGATTACATGTTATATGTAGCGTTGTATGCACAGATGTAGGATTACATGTTATATGTAGCGCTGTGTGCACAGATGTAGGATTACATGTTATATGTAGTGCTGTATGCACAGATGTAGGATTACATGTTATATGTAGTGCTGTATGCACAGATGTAGGATTACATGTTATATGTAGTGCTGTATGCACAGATGTAGGATTACATGTTATATGTAGTGCTGTATGCACAGATGTAGGAATGCCTGTTATATGTAGTGCTGTATGCACAGATGTAGGATTACATGTTATATGTAGTGCTGTATGCACAGATGTAGGAGTACATGTTATATGTAGTGATGTATGTACAGATGTAGGAATGCCTGTTATATGTAGTGATGTATGTACAGATGTAGGAGTACATGTTATATGTAGCACTGTATGCACAGATGTAGGATTACATGTTATATGTAGTGATGTATGTACAGATGTAGGAATGCCTGTTATATGTAGTGATGTATGTACAGATGTAGGATTACATGTTATATGTAGTGATGTATGCACAGATGTAGGATTACATGTTATATGTAGCGCTGTATGCGCAGATGTAGGATTACATGTTATATGTAGTGATGTATGTACAGATGTAGGAATGCCTGTTATATGTAGTGCTGTATGCACAGATGTAGGATTACATGTTATATGTAGTGATGTATGTACAGATGTAGGAGTACATGTTATATGTAGCACTGTATGCATGGATGTAGGATTACATGTTATATGTAGCGCTGTATGCGCAGCTGTAGGATTACATGTTATATGTAGTGCTGTAGGCACAGATGTAGGATTACATGTTATATGTAGCGCTGTATGCATGGATGTAGGATTACATGTTATATGTAGTGCTGTATGCACAGATGTAGGATTACATGTTATATGTAGTGATGTATGTACAGATGTAGGATTACATGTTATATGTAGCGCTGTATGCACAGATGTAGGATTACATGTTATATGTAGTGCTGTATGCACAGATGTAGGATTACATGTTATATGTAGCACTGTATGCACAGATGTAGGATTACATGTTATATGTAGCGCTGTGTGCACAGATGTAGGATTACATGTTATATGTAGTGCTGTATGCGCAGATGTAGGATTACATGTTATATGTAGTGCTGTACGCACAGATGTAGGATTACACGTTATATGTAGTGCTGTATGTACAGATGTAGGATTACATGTTATATGTAGCGCTGTATGCACAGATGTAGGATTACATGTTATATGTAGCGTTGTATGCACAGATGTAGGATTACATGTTATATGTAGCGCTGTATGCACAGATGTAGGATTACATGTTATATGTAGCGCTGTATGCACAGATGTAGGATTACATGTTATATGTAGTGCTGTATGCACAGATGTAGGATTACATGTTATATGTAGCGCTGTATGCACAGATGTAGGATTACATGTTATATGTAGTGCTGTATGCACAGATGTAGGATTACATGTTATATGTAGCACTGTATGCACAGATGTAGGATTACATGTTATATGTAGCGCTGTGTGCACAGATGTAGGATTACATGTTATATGTAGCGCTGTATGCACAGATATAGGATTACACAGTATATGTAGTGCTGTGTGCACAGATGTAGGATTACATGTTATATGTAGTGCTATGTGCATGGATGTAGGATTACATGTTATATGTAGTGCTGTAGGCACAGATGTAGGATTACATGTTATATGTAGTGCTGTAGGCACAGATGTAGGATTACACGTTATATGTAGCGCTGTGTGCACAGATGTAGGATTACACGTTATATGTAGCGCTGTGTGCACAGATGTAGGAGTACATGTTATATGTAGTGCTGTAGGCACAGCTGTAGGATTACATGTTATATGTAGCGCTGTGTGCACAGATGTAGGATTACATGTTATATGTAGCGCTGTATGCACATATGTAGGATTACATGTTATATGTAGTGCTGTATGCACAGATGTAGGATTACATGTTATATGTAGCGCTGTATGCACATATGTAGGATTACATGTTATATGTAGCGCTGTATGCACAGATGTAGGATTACACGGTATATGTAGCGCTGTATGCACATTTGTAGGATTACATCTTATATGTAGCGCTGTAGGCACAGATGTAGGATAACATGTTATATGTAGCGCTGTGTGCACAGATGTAGGATTACATGTTATATGTAGTGTTGTATGCGCAGATGTAGGATTACATGTTATATGTAGTGTTGTATGCGCAGATGTAGGATTACATGTTATATGTAGCGCTGTAGGCACAGATGTAGGAGTACATGTTATATGTAGTGTTGTATGCGCAGATGTAGGATTACATGTTATATGTAGCGCTGTGTGCTCAGATGTAGGATTACACGGTATATGTAGTGTTTTATGCGCAGATGTAGGATCACATGTTATATGTAGCGCTGTGTGCACAGATGTAGGAGTACATGTTATATGTAGCGCTGTAGGCACAGATGTAGGATTACACGTTATATGTAGTGCTGTATGCGCAGATGTAGGATTACATGTTATATGTAGTGTTGTAGGCACAGATGTAGGATTACATGTTATATGTAGTGCTGTATGGGCAGATGTAGGATTACATGTTATATGTAGTGCTGTATGCACAGATGTAGGATTACATGTTATATGTAGTGTTGTAGGCAGGGCCGGCGCCACCACTAGGCAGGATAAGGCATTTGCCTAGGGCGGAAGTTAGGATCAGGTGTGACCCCTGGACCGAGGTAAGCTGCAACTATCAAAGTATCCCTCCCCCCGAGTGACTCGGCGGCCTTTGTCGCATCACTCGCCACCCGTTCCCTCCGGTGGTGCGATGTCTGGCACTTCCCCCCCACCCGTGGAGCAATGCAGATAGGACGCTGCTATGCGCAGTTGAGTGCCGGATTGGGACTGCAGCCACCTAGCGTCCATCTTGCTGCTCATACACACCCCCGGCAGCCCGGAGTCTGACAGCGGCGATGTCCCCCCAAGGAAACGACAGCGGCTGACACATCTGAGCTTGGAGGAGAAGGCGCTCACGAGGTGCGGTTACCCTAACACTCCCAGGGGGGAATGTGTGTGGCTGGGCACTGGCAGGGTCGGTGCTGACAGTGTGTGGGAGATTGCCTCCCAGCAGGTGGAGCGGATGAGCGCTGGGGCGCCGCTGAAACCCCCCCCCCCCCTCCTTGTTGCCTGGGGCGCTCCAGTGGCTTGCACCGGCCCTGGTTGTAGGCACAGCTGTAGGATTACATGTTATATGTAGCACTGTATGCATGGATGTAGGATTACATGTTATATGTAGCACTGTATGCATGGATGTAGGATTACATGTTATATGTAGTGCTGTAGGCACAGCTGTAGGATTACATGTTTTATGTAGTGCTGTATGCATGGATGTAGGATTACATGTTATATGTAGTGCTGTAGGATTACATGTTATATGTAGTGCTGTAGGCACAGCTGTAGGATTCCATGTTATATGTAGCGCTGTATGCACAGATGAAGGATTCCATGTTATATGTAGTGCTGTAGGATTACATGTTATAAGTAGCGCTGTAGGAACAGCTGTAGGATTACACGTTATATGTAGCGCTGTATGCACAGATGTAGGATTCCATGTTATATGTAGCGCTGTATGCACAGATGTAGGATTACATGTTATATGTAGTGCTGTATGCACAGATGTAGGATTACATGTTATATGTAGTGCTGTAGGCACAGATGTAGGATTACATGTTATATGTAGTGCTGTGTGCACAGATGTAGGATTACATGTTATATGTAGCACTGTATGCATGGATGTAAGATTACATGTTATATGTAGTGCTGTATGCACAGATGTAGGAGTACATGTTATATGTAGTGCTGTAGGCACAGATGTAGGATTAAATGTTATATGTAGCGCTGTGTGCACAGATGTAGGAGTACATGTTATATGTAGTGCTGTGTGCACAGATGTAGGATTACACGGTATATGTAGTGCTGTGTGCACAGATGTAGGATTACACGGTATATGTAGTGCTGTGTGCACAGATGTAGGATTACACGGTATATGTAGTGCTGTATGCACAGATGTAGGATTACATGTTCTATGTAGTGCCGTACGCACAGATGTAGGATTACATGTTATATGTAGTGCTGTGTGCACAGATGTAGGATTACACATTATATGTAGTGCTGTACGCACAGATGTAGGATAACATGTTATATGTAGCGCTGTGTGTTGAGATAGTATATCCCACTAACCCACATATGTTTGGAAAGATTGTATTGTCCCACTGAGGGGTTAATTCTGTTCAGTGAGAAGTGAGGAGAGGTGATATCTCTTTTGGAGTTTATTTCTGAAAAAACAGAAAGGAAGAGAAGTTTTTTCAGTGATGAGGTGAGAGCATATCTCCCAACTGTCCCGCTAAACGCGGGATGTCCCACAGTGTCTATTCGGTCAGATTGGGGGAAACGGCCGTCGGTGTCCCGGGGGGGGGGGGGGGGGCAGTTGGGAGTTCCCCACAATCTGACCGAATAGACGCTGTGCGCATGCGCACAGTGTCTATTCGTGGCTGAAACGGGGCGCGGCTTAATTAGCATAAGCCGCGCCCTCATTTGCATAGACCATGCCCCCCCTTTCGGGCGAGTGTCCCTATTCTACTATGAAGAAAGTTGGGAGGTAGGTGAGAGTAACATCAGAAATAACTCTGTAGGAGATTAAAGACAGGAAATGGTTAATGATATTGATAAGAGAGTAAAGTTTTATTCCTAAATTATGTGAAATATCCAAGGAGTGCTACAGAACTGTTTTCCATAGCAAGGACATTTAAACAATTATGTGTTGAAAGATCTTAGAATTAAAGATATTTTTTTCCCTTTTGAAAAAGCACAATGAATAGATTTAAGTTATTGCAATGTTTGTATGGGACAGTGATCAGCAATACCCAAGGATGACCTCCAGCCCCCCCCCCCCCCCCCCCCCCCTTTGCTTCCCTCATGTGATAATGTTGTTTTATCAACATCTGTTTAAAAACTGCCATTTTTTTCCCAAATGACAAATGCTTATATGATGTCTGAGCTTAATAATGCTATTGCTTCTGCTTGCAGTTTGAAATTAAATCCCAGGTGTGACCATTCCAGAGAAAAGATTAATTTACAAATTAATGCATTTAATTCTGCACAGAAAAAGAAATGGTTTTTTTTTTTTTTTTTTATATATATTATTATTACTGAGCCACTAGAAATTCTTTAGAAAATAATATTGAGTCTGCAGGTAACTCCGCAGAATCATTATTTAAGCCCTTAATAAAAATCCAGATCTTATAGTGATCATTATAGTATGCATAGTAAGTTGTGTTTTATGCTTACTGATTTATCTGATTGCATGTTGCCATTTTATTAGATCCATTGGTCATGCATATGAGCCCACAAATAAGGAATGGAGGTCACAATTAGGTGCAGCACTACTGGGTACTGCTACTAGTAATCGCATTTGCTGCACAACTAATCATGATATTATCTCAAATATTTATAATGATTTAATGATTGTTTTTTTCCTCTACCTTCCCCCATGGCAGCCATTACTATGGGTTCCTCCCTTCTGGGTAGTCCTTCGGAAAAGAAAAAAAGACACCAGCCCTATAAGAAGGCTCCACCTCCCTGCTCCGGTGTCTTTTTTTCTTTTCCGGGTAGTTGGAAGGGCTTACCCTGTGAAGTGCTGCCTGGATACCGCTGCTCAGGTGTGAGGACTTTGCTGCAGCTGGTGGGGTCCGGTCCCAGAGTTTGTGCCGCATGCAAACCCCGAAAGGGGTAAGCTGAGTCGGCGGCATCCTCAGGAGTGCACTATCAAGCGGCGCGGGATAGGGTTTGCAGTGTAACTCCTGGCCTGTGTTAATCTCCGTAGAGAACAGGCGGGTGTCAGGTGGTGCGCGACGCGGGAGATGACGCGTGCATAACAAGTAGCCGGCTGGAGGAAGAAGCCGGAAGACGCCGGGTCGCGTGGATGCTGCTGCGACTGCTGCACGGAGCGCGGTTGGACGGGTGAGAGAGTCTGATATTTTTTGTTGTCCACTGCATCACCAATGCTTGCGGGGAGAGAGAGAGAAGTAAGCGCCTTGTATTTTGCTTTTGTCAGAATTCTGTGGAAAGTAGTAGTAGTAGTAGTACGTTTATTTATAAGGCGCCACAAATAAACGGAAAGGATTGTCTGATAAATGGAGTGAGCAGGGTAACGTGGCGCTATCTGAAGGGATCTGCCTGATGGATCTCTCGAGGTGTGTCCCAATTTTACCTCAAGATAAATACAATAATGAAAGGGGTGTAGAGATCCACACGTGGGCGCTCCCTGTGTTTCGGGAAGTGAGAAGAGGGAGAGATGGAGAAGATAAAGGGGGAGTGTGTTACTTCCCTTTGTTTTTCTTCTCCTGTATGGCTGCTTTCTCCTGTAGATGTTCTTAGGTTTAGGATATTCCCGATTTCCAATGTGTCTCGGTGATCATGTGGAAAAAGATGAAATAAAGATTGTAGAAATCCACAATGAGAGGTATCTCTGGGGTCAAAAAAGTGTTATTACAATGTCACTTCGAGCTACGGTGGCGTACCGAACTCACTTGTGACGACAAGGATACAGGTGCATCAAGGTATCTTTTGGTTCAAAAAGGGGGTGGCGTACCCGTACTCACGTGGTGGGACGGAAATCAAAGCGCATCAAGGTTTCTTTAAATATCCATTTTATTGGAAAAGATTAAAACATCAAGGGGATACAATAAAAGGGGGTGTGAAGAGGAAGGTGAGGTGCCTTACCAAGTGATGGTTGGGTAAAGTCAAGCCGGATAACCTACACCCAAGTTCTCACAGGTTAGCTAAACTCACCTTCACAGCTTCTCTGCCTCCTGGGGGTACACTAGATCTGGGCCGACATGTTTCGGGATACTACTATCTCTTCTTCAGGATCCAGACTAGTGTAATCCTCGTGGTTCCATATATGTGCTATAGCACTTCCGGTTCCGGGTTACGTGACACCGGAAG
Source organism: Crinia signifera (assembly GCF_055691185.1). Lineage (NCBI taxonomy): Eukaryota > Metazoa > Chordata > Amphibia > Anura > Myobatrachidae > Crinia > Crinia signifera. Next base: position 333,670,863 of record NC_139221.1, read on the forward strand.
TGAACAAAACGGTATTTGTCTATTTGAACAGAATGGTGCTCTAATGTGTATACAATAAGGGTACATAGTCCCCCTTGCTGATGTAGCATCTTCTATCTCCAAACGAGATGTATTGCGGGTGTGGGGTGGATATAAGAGGATGTCAATATGCGGTAATTCCGGAAGTTTGTAAGCCGTGACCGGAAGTCGCTCCGACGGAGCTTATCCTGTGAACACACGGAAGTTCAGTAGTTCCTGGTGGCTTCGTTTGGGGGCGGAAGTGCCGCGAGCGCAAGTCTGTAAGCCGTGACCGGAAGTTGCTCCGGCGGAGCTTATCCTGTGAACACATGGAAATTCAGTAGCTCCAGGTGGCTTCGTTCGAGGGCGGAAGTGCCGCGAGCGGGTGTTCCGCTACCGGAAGTTCGTCTGCCTCGGTTTATCCTAAGTACACCCGGAAGTGTGTTTCTAGTTAATCCTCCTCAGCTTCATTGGGTGGAGGAAATGATGGGGACGGGAGTTGTGACGCATGTCTGTTTGGATATGCTGATTCGCTGTCCTGTGGTGCAGGATATAATGGGTTTATTGCTAGAGGATGATCTGAAATACAAATGGAATAATGAGGGAGAGAGAGAGGATAGGTGGGGAAAAGAATGTAGAAAAATGAGTAAAAATTGGGCGGTGTACTACAAAATGAGTGAAAAGCAAATATTCTATAAAAGAATGAACGGAAGAAAAAAACAAAAAATGAAGAGATGAAATAGATATGAATGATGAAAAAAATATATATATAATTTCCAGGGAAAGGAAATATATAGTTAGATGAGAAAAAAATATATGAAATAATTTTTTTTTAAATAAAAATTTAAAAATCAAAAATAAATAAAGAAAACAATAAATGAAATAAAAATAAAAATAAATAAATATAATAAAAATAAAAATAATAATAAAATAAAATAAAATAGAAATAAAATAAATGAGAGAAAGATATGAGTGAGTGTATGTGAGAAGAAAAATGGGTACTTATGTATTATCTGGGCTCCCATGTTAAATGTACCCCATTTTTTCATACCCCTACTATCCAACTACGCATGGAGTTGATTTTATATAGTGTGGCGAGCGCAGCGAGCCACCGTGCCCGAAGCGTGGCGAGCGCAGCGAGCCCCGCGAGGGGATGCGGTCTCATAAGAAAAACGGGAGCCCAGATATTACATAAGTACCGAAAAATGGAAATAGGAAAAATAAAAAGATGTATGTACATACATATGGATAATGAATGTAAAGCTTTGAAAGTGAATACTATTGCGGATACAAATGATAGGAATATGAGGATAGAAAAACGAGGAAGAAGGAAAGGGAAAGGAAAAGATGTCTACAAAGTGATGGGAGATGGAAGGACAAGAGGTGTGGGTTTGGATAAGAAGGCTAACCAGAATATCATTTTAGAAGCAAGAGAAGGAAGGGAAAAACGCAGAAAGAAGGAGATTTTGTGGGAAGTGAGTGGGGAGTGAAAGAAGTGGAGGTGATCAGAGGAACCATTTTAATTCAAAATCTTGGTTTAGGCCTGATGGTATGAGGGTTTTGAATTTGTATATGAGCTTCATTTCTGCTCTGGCTAGATTGACTTCTTGATTCCTGTTCTTCCAACTGTTGTTGATTTTTTGAATCCCGACAAATCTCTTTATGTGATTGATGGAGCAGTTGTGTTTGGATTTGAAATGGTTGGAGAGGCTATGGGTGGATAGCCCTTTTTTAATGTTCCTCAGGTGTTCTGCAATCCTTACTTTTAGAGGTCTAGTTGTTCTGCCGATGTAGAATAGTCCACATGTGCACTCAATTGTGTATATGACATTGGATGTTTCGCAAGTGATGAATTCCTCTATCTTCTTTTTATTGTTATTGATGGTGATGTCAGTGTATTTGGATGTTTCTGTTTTTATACTCCTGCATCCTATACACATTGCACAGCGGTGGAATCCCTTGGTTTGTATTCTGGTTCTTTTTTCTTCTGGTAAGCAGCTTTTTACTAGATGGTCCTTCAGGTTTTTGGACTTCCTGTATACAAATTTGGGTTTGGGAGGGAGGATATTTTTGAGGATGGGATCTTGTTGTAGGATGTGCCAGTTCTTCTTGAAAATACTCTCTACTGTTTTGTGGTTACGGTCGAATCTAGAGAAGAAGGCGAACTTGAATTGGTCATTATTCTCTTTGTTCTTTTGTTTATTTTGTAAGATGATATTCCTGTCCTTTAGGTTGACCTCTTCTATTACTTCCTCAAGGGTGGTATCTTTGTATCCTTTTGCCTTGAACTCTTCCTTCATGGTTTTAGCTTGTGTACGGAATATTTCGCTGTTGCTACAATTACGTTTAAGACGTAAAAATTGGCTTTTGGGGACGCTTTTAAGCCAGGGTGCATGATGTTGACTATTGACGGGTATGTAGGTATTTGCATCTGTTGGTTTATGGTATGTTTTGGTTTGCAGGGTGTTATTGTCGATGTAGATGGTGAGGTCCAAGAAATTAATGGTGTTTTTGCTGAGTTGGAATGAAAATATGATGTTCTTGTTATTTTGATTGAGGGATTCCGTGAAGTCCTTTAGTTCTTGTTCCTCTCCTTCCCATATTATCAACACGTCATCGATGTATCTTTGCCATTTTTGTAATTTGGTGCCCCAGATACTGTTATTGTAGATGGTGGTTTCCTCCCAGTACGCCATGAAAAGGTTGGCGTAACTGGGAGCAAATTTTGTCCCCATTGCGGTTCCTCTAATTTGTAAATAATAATTGCCTTCAAAGTAGAAAAAGTTATTGTAAAGAATGAATGAGATGGAGTCTGAAATGAAGGCTTTCGTGGATGGTAAGTGATCGTTTTTTTCCAGGTAATGTTTTACTGCTTGGAGACCATCTTCGTGTGCTATGCATGTATATAAGGCGGTAACGTCTCCAGTTCCTAGTATCTTTTGATTGTTCCAGGTTTCATTTTGTAGTTGTCTAAGTAAGTCCCCAGTGTCTTTGAGATAGGCCTGATTCTGTTTTACTAATGGTTGCAAAAAGGAGTCGATCAAAGCTGAAAGATTGGAGGTTAACGAGTTGGTACCCGCTATGATGGGTCTTCCTGGCGGGTTTTTCTTGTCCTTGTGGACCTTAGGAAGAATGTATATAGTTGGAGTTGTGTCTTCCTCGATGTTGATGAAATCGTGTTCTCTTTTGTTGATCCCTCCACTTAGCAGATGTTTGTCGATGAGTTTCTTGAATTCTCCTTTTATTCTTGTGGTGGGGTCCTGGTTGAGTTTTTTGTAGGTGCTTCGATCGTTAAGGTGTTTGTATATTTCCGTTGTATACTGTTCTTTATTCATTATGGCGATTCCACCGCCCTTATCGCATGGTTTGATTATTAAACCTTTTTCTTTTTCCAGGGTTTTTACCGCCTCTCTTTCTTTTCTTGTTAAATTGTGTTTGATTTTCTTTTGTTTATTGTTTATATCTTCTATTTCTTTGATGACTATTTTACTGAATGTTTCAATGAAATTACCTTTGATGAAGGTGGGGTAGAACTTAGATTTTTTCTTCATGATGGTATGTGGAGCTTCTTCTACGTTTTGTTGGCTGATCGGGGTATCTGGGGATTCCAAAGTTAAGACAGTTTGATCTGTTGTTTCTAAGTCCTTCTTAACAAAATATTTTTTCAGGGTGATCTGTCGGATGAACTTATGTACGTCAATAAATTTCTCAAACGGATCTGACGTTGAGGTCGGGGCATACTTGAGTCCTTTGCATAGTACACCTTCTTCTGTTTTTGAGAGAGGTCTATCACTCAAGTTAAATATCATTGACGATGCGGTGGTGGTTTCGTCTATGGTTCCTGGTATCTGGGTGAAGTCTTTTCTCCTTTGAATTCTCTTTCTGTTCTTATAATTTTTCTTAGAGAGTTTGCCCCCTCTTTTTCCCCGTGTGGTACGGAGTTTTACTTGAAGATGAGCTTTCTTCTTTTTCTTCTTTCCTCCTCCGTCCTTTTTGTCTTTATCTCCAGTCTTGTCCTTTGTTCTAAAAAAGGATGTCTGGTGGGGTTGGTGGGTTCTTGGAGGAAGGTTTCTATATTGGTATAGCTGGGGCCAGGAATTGCTTCGTTTGTTGATCTTTGTCTCATTATGGATGTTGTATTTTCCAATGGAGATCTCTCCTTTCTTGAATTCCTTCTTCTGGAACTGGATGAGTTCTTCCTATTTTCTCTCCCAGTGTGTCGGGATTCGATGTTCCTTTCTTGATGTATGTATGGATTGACTTTGTTCCTTAAATTTTTCTTTGAAGATTGTCTCTCTTGTATGGTGTCGTTACGAGGGTAATCACTGAAGTGAGGTTTTCTGTTGGGAGCTGGATATTCTCTATACTGTAGTCTTCTACTTCTATTGGCAGCTTGTGATGATCGTTCATATTGGTTTATTTGTGAGATATGATTTTGATGTCTCCTCCAATCTTGATAATTTTGATATTTTCTATCCGGTTTATCTGGGGTGTGTCTTCTATGGATGTGAAGAGAAGATTTGTATGATGTTCTCTGTGGGGCTTCTCTCCATGAAGCTCTTCCTTGTATACAATCCCCGTTATTTCTTGTTTTGCTAGTGTGTCTGGGTTGTTGGTATCTCTCTTCACGGTTTCTATATTCAGGGGTATGGGTTTTGTTTGTTTTCTTTTTGTGTTTCTCTTTCTCTCCTGTGGTAGATTTTGTATGTGGTTTCTGGGGCGGGCCAAATTTGTAATAGACGTAATCCCTTTGGAGTTTTTTCTGTTTTTTTGCTGTAAGTTGTTTGGTATTTTTGTCTATCCTATCTATGATGTTTTTTTCTAGGGTGGGAAAGGTCTCCATATTGGAAAATGGTTCGATGAGTGTCTGTAGGAGATCCACTCTTTCTGAAGTTTCTTTAAGTTTCTTCCTATGTTCTTTTAAGACTAATTCCATGAGGGAAAAGGAGCATGTGTTCAGAATGATATTCCATTCTTTGGCGAAATCTTCCGATTGATCTTGAAATGTTGGACTTTTCTTCATGCGTAGGCCTTTAGGGATGATGTGTTCAGCCATATATTTCTCGAGTGTGGCGACCTCCCACCACAGCTTGTTTTCTTTGACTAGCCAGTCTCCCAATTTGAACATGGCTAGTTTCAATTTTTCATTCGTCATTTCCGTGTCTTCTTCATTATGTGTGATCCTGAATACTTCTTCTGTATCTTCTTTTCTTTTTTCCCTATGTCCGAACATGATATCGCCCGAACCCTGCTAGCTGGGAGACGAAACTAGAGTGATAAATGGAGTGAGCAGGGTAACGTGGCGCTATCTGAAGGGATCTGCCTGATGGATCTCTCGAGGTGTGTCCCAATTTTACCTCAAGATAAATACAATAATGAAAGGGGTGTAGAGATCCACACGTGGGCGCTCCCTGTGTTTCGGGAAGTGAGAAGAGGGAGAGATGGAGAAGATAAAGGGGGAGTGTGTTACTTCCCTTTGTTTTTCTTCTCCTGTATGGCTGCTTTCTCCTGTAGATGTTCTTAGGTTTAGGATATTCCCGATTTCCAATGTGTCTCGGTGATCATGTGGAAAAAGATGAAATAAAGATTGTAGAAATCCACAATGAGAGGTATCTCTGGGGTCAAAAAAGTGTTATTACAATGTCACTTCGAGCTACGGTGGCGTACCGAACTCACTTGTGACGACAAGGATACAGGTGCATCAAGGTATCTTTTGGTTCAAAAAGGGGGTGGCGTACCCGTACTCACGTGGTGGGACGGAAATCAAAGCGCATCAAGGTTTCTTTAAATATCCATTTTATTGGAAAAGATTAAAACATCAAGGGGATACAATAAAAGGGGGTGTGAAGAGGAAGGTGAGGTGCCTTACCAAGTGATGGTTGGGTAAAGTCAAGCCGGATAACCTACACCCAAGTTCTCACAGGTTAGCTAAACTCACCTTCACAGCTTCTCTGCCTCCTGGGGGTACACTAGATCTGGGCCGACATGTTTCGAGATACTACTACAGATAGCGCAGGCCTTATGCTTGCTGGCGAATCGCCAGCAGCATGGCGCGCCATCTGACTGAGACGCGCGTGCGTCCCCCACGCACGCGCGTCTCAGTATCCGGCCGGCCGGCGAGGCGGACGCAATACTGTCCGCCTCCCGCTCGAGGGGGGCTGGGGGGACCCGAGGAGGCTGTGGGGGGGTGCGGGCGCCCGGTGTGGGCACCGGGCGACCGAGGGCAGCACCGTCGGAAGGGGACGCGCGCGCACCTCGTGCGCGCGCGTCCCCTTCCGACACACAGATGGCGCGGGAGCAGGGAATGGCGATGGCGACGCCATCGCCATCCCCTGCAAAGATGAGCCCGGCCCCATCTGTATCTCTTCTTCAGGATCCAGACTAGTGTAATCCTCGTGGTTCCATATATGTGCTATAGCACTTCCGGTTCCGGGTTACGTGACACCGGAAGTGAACAAAACGGTATTTGTCTATTTGAACAGAATGGTGCTCTAATGTGTATACAATAAGGGTACATAGTCCCCCTTGCTGATGTAGCATCTTCTATCTCCAAACGAGATGTATTGCGGGTGTGGGGTGGATATAAGAGGATGTCAATATGCGGTAATTCCGGAAGTTTGTAAGCCGTGACCGGAAGTCGCTCCGACGGAGCTTATCCTGTGAACACACGGAAGTTCAGTAGTTCCTGGTGGCTTCGTTTGGGGGCGGAAGTGCCGCGAGCGCAAGTCTGTAAGCCGCGACCGGAAGTTGCTCCGGCGGAGCTTATCCTGTGAACACATGGAAATTCAGTAGCTCCAGGTGGCTTCGTTCGAGGGCGGAAGTGCCGCGAGCGGGTGTTCCGCTACCGGAAGTTCGTCTGCCTCGGTTTATCCTAAGTACACCCGGAAGTGTGTTTCTAGTTAATCCTCCTCAGCTTCATTGGGTGGAGGAAATGATGGGGACGGGAGTTGTGACGCATGTCTGTTTGGATATGCTGATTCGCTGTCCTGTGGTGCAGGATATAATGGGTTTATTGCTAGAGGATGATCTGAAATACAAACGGAATAATGAGGGAGAGAGAGAGGATAGGTGGGGAAAAGAATGTAGAAAAATGAGTAAAAATTGGGCGGTGTACTACAGAATGAGTGAAAAGCAAATATTCTATAAAAGAATGAACGGAAGAAAAAAACAAAAAATGAAGAGATGAAATAGATATGAATGATGAAAAAAATATATATATAATTTCCAGGGAAAGGAAATATATAGTTAGATGAGAAAAAAAATATATGAAATAAATTTTTTTGAAATAAAAATTTAAAAATCAAAAATAAATAAATAAATAAATAAAGAAAACAATAAATGAAATAAAAATAAATAAATATAATAAAAATAAAAATAATAATAAAATAAAATAAAATAGAAATAAAATAAATGAGAGAAAGATATGAGTGAGTGTATGTGAGAAGAAAAATGGAAATAGGAAAAATAAAAAGATGTATGTACATACATATGGATAATGAATGTAAAGCTTTGAAAGTGAATACTATTGCGGATACAAATGATAGGAATATGAGGATAGAAAAACGAGGAAGAAGGAAAGGGAAAGGAAAAGATGTCTACAAAGTGATGGGAGATGGAAGGACAAGAGGTGTGGGTTTGGATAAGAAGGCTAACCAGAATATCATTTTAGAAGCAAGAGAAGGAAGGGAAAAACGCGGAAGGAGATTTTGTGGGAAGTGAGTGGGGAGTGAAAGAAGTGGAGGTGATCAGAGGAACCATTTTAATTCAAAATCTTGGTTTAGGCCTGATGGTATGAGGGTTTTGAATTTGTATATGAGCTTCATTTCTGCTCTGGCTAGATTGACTTCTTGATTCCTGTTCTTCCAACTGTTGTTGATTTTTTGAATCCCGACAAATCTCTTTATGTGATTGATGGAGCAGTTGTGTTTGGATTTGAAATGGTTGGAGAGGCTATGGGTGGATAGCCCTTTTTTAATGTTCCTCAGGTGTTCTGCAATCCTTACTTTTAGAGGTCTAGTTGTTCTGCCGATGTAGAATAGTCCACATGTGCACTCAATTGTGTATATGACATTGGATGTTTCGCAAGTGATGAATTCCTCTATCTTCTTTTTATTGTTATTGATGGTGATGTCAGTGTATTTGGATGTTTCTGTTTTTATACTCCTGCATCCTATACACATTGCACAGCGGTGGAAACCCTGGAAAAGAAAAAGGTTTAATAATCAAACCATGCGATAAGGGCGGTGGAATCGCCATAATGAATAAAGAACAGTATACAACGGAAATATACAAACACCTTAACGATCGAAGCACCTACAAAAAACTCAACCAGGACCCCACCACAAGAATAAAAGGAGAATTCAAGAAACTCATCGACAAACATCTGCTAAGTGGAGGGATCAACAAAAGAGAACACGATTTCATCAACATCGAGGAAGACACAACTCCAACTATATACATTCTTCCTAAGGTCCACAAGGACAAGAAAAACCCGCCAGGAAGACCCATCATAGCGGGTACCAACTCGTTAACCTCCAATCTTTCAGCTTTGATCGACTCCTTTTTGCAACCATTAGTAAAACAGAATCAGGCCTATCTCAAAGACACTGGGGACTTACTTAGACAACTACAAAATGAAACCTGGAACAATCAAAAGATACTAGGAACTGGAGACGTTACCGCCTTATATACATGCATAGCACACGAAGATGGTCTCCAAGCAGTAAAACATTACCTGGAAAAAAACGATCACTTACCATCCACGAAAGCCTTCATTTCAGACTCCATCTCATTCATTCTTTACAATAACTTTTTCTACTTTGAAGGCAATTATTATTTACAAATTAGAGGAACCGCAATGGGGACAAAATTTGCTCCCAGTTACGCCAACCTTTTCATGGCGTACTGGGAGGAAACCACCATCTACAATAACAGTATCTGGGGCACCAAATTACAAAAATGGCAAAGATACATCGATGACGTGTTGATAATATGGGAAGGAGAGGAACAAGAACTAAAGGACTTCACGGAATCCCTCAATCAAAATAACAAGAACATCATATTTTCATTCCAACTCAGCAAAAACACCATTAATTTCTTGGACCTCACCATCTACATCGACAATAACACCCTGCAAACCAAAACATACCATATACCAACAGAAGCAAATACCTACATACCCGTCAATAGTCAACATCATGCACCCTGGCTTAAAAGCGTCCCCAAAAGCCAATTTTTACGTCTTAAACGTAATTGTAGCAACAGCGAAATATTCCGTACACAAGCTAAAACCATGAAGGAAGAGTTCAAGGCAAAAGGATACAAAGATACCACCCTTGAGGAAGTAATAGAAGAGGTCAACCTAAAGGACAGGAATATCATCTTACAAAATAAACAAAAGAACAAAGAGAATAATGACCAATTCAAGTTCGCCTTCTTCTCTAGATTCGACCGTAACCACAAAACAGTAGAGAGTATTTTCAAGAAGAACTGGCACATCCTACAACAAGATCCCATCCTCAAAAATATCCTCCCTCCCAAACCCAAATTTGTATACAGGAAGTCCAAAAACCTGAAGGACCATCTAGTAAAAAGCTGCTTACCAGAAGAAAAAAGAACCAGAATACAAACCAAGGGATTCCACCGCTGTGCAATGTGTATAGGATGCAGGAGTATAAAAACAGAAACATCCAAATACACTGACATCACCATCAATAACAATAAAAAGAAGATAGAGGAATTCATCACTTGCGAAACATCCAATGTCATATACACAATTGAGTGCACATGTGGACTATTCTACATCGGCAGAACAACTAGACCTCTAAAAGTAAGGATTGCAGAACACCTGAGGAACATTAAAAAAGGGCTATCCACCCATAGCCTCTCCAACCATTTCAAATCCAAACACAACTGCTCCATCAATCACATAAAGAGATTTGTCGGGATTCAAAAAATCAACAACAGTTGGAAGAACAGGAATCAAGAAGTCAATCTAGCCAGAGCAGAAATGAAGCTCATATACAAATTCAAAACCCTCATACCATCAGGCCTAAACCAAGATTTTGAATTAAAATGGTTCCTCTGATCACCTCCACTTCTTTCACTCCCCACTCACTTCCCACAAAATCTCCTTCCGCGTTTTTCCCTTCCTTCTCTTGCTTCTAAAATGATATTCTGGTTAGCCTTCTTATCCAAACCCACACCTCTTGTCCTTCCATCTCCCATCACTTTGTAGACATCTTTTCCTTTCCCTTTCCTTCTTCCTCGTTTTTCTATCCTCATATTCCTATCATTTGTATCCGCAATAGTATTCACTTTCAAAGCTTTACATTCATTATCCATATGTATGTACATACATCTTTTTATTTTTCCTATTTCCATTTTTCTTCTCACATACACTCACTCATATCTTTCTCTCATTTATTTTATTTCTTTTTTATTTTTATTATATTTATTTATTTTTATTTTTATTTTTATTTCATTTATTGTTTTCTTTATTTATTTTTGATTTTTAAATTTTTATTTCAAAAAAATTTATTTCATATATTTTTTTCTCATCTAACTATATATTTCCTTTCCCTGGAAATTATATATATATTTTTTTCATCATTCATATCTATTTCATCTCTTCATTTTTTGTTTTTTTCTTCCGTTCATTCTTTTATAGAATATTTGCTTTTCACTCATTCTGTAGTACACCGCCCAATTTTTACTCATTTTTCTACATTCTTTTCCCCACCTATCCTCTCTCTCTCCCTCATTATTCCGTTTGTATTTCAGATCATCCTCTAGCAATAAACCCATTATATCCTGCACCACAGGACAGCGAATCAGCATATCCAAACAGACATGCGTCACAACTCCCGTCCCCATCATTTCCTCCACCCAATGAAGCTGAGGAGGATTAACTAGAAACACACTTCCGGGTGTACTTAGGATAAACCGAGGCAGACGAACTTCCGGTAGCGGAACACCCGCTCGCGGCACTTCCGCCCTCGAACGAAGCCACCTGGAGCTACTGAATTTCCATGTGTTCACAGGATAAGCTCCGCCGGAGCAACTTCCGGTCGCGGCTTACAGACTTGCGCTCGCGGCACTTCCGCCCCCAAACGAAGCCACCAGGAACTACTGAACTTCCGTGTGTTCACAGGATAAGCTCCGTCGGAGCGACTTCCGGTCACGGCTTACAAACTTCCGGAATTACCGCATATTGACATCCTCTTATATCCACCCCACACCCGCAATACATCTCGTTTGGAGATAGAAGATGCTACATCAGCAAGGGGGACTATGTACCCTTATTGTATACACATTAGAGCACCATTCTGTTCAAATAGACAAATACCGTTTTGTTCACTTCCGGTGTCACGTAACCCGGAACCGGAAGTGCTATAGCACATATATGGAACCACGAGGATTACACTAGTCTGGATCCTGAAGAAGAGATAGTAGTATCTCGAAACATGTCGGCCCAGATCTAGTGTACCCCCAGGAGGCAGAGAAGCTGTGAAGGTGAGTTTAGCTAACCTGTGAGAACTTGGGTGTAGGTTATCCGGCTTGACTTTACCCAACCATCACTTGGTAAGGCACCTCACCTTCCTCTTCACACCCCCTTTTATTGTATCCCCTTGATGTTTTAATCTTTTCCAATAAAATGGATATTTAAAGAAACCTTGATGCGCTTTGATTTCCGTCCCACCACGTGAGTACGGGTACGCCACCCCCTTTTTGAACCAAAAGATACCTTGATGCACCTGTATCCTTGTCGTCACAAGTGAGTTCGGTACGCCACCGTAGCTCGAAGTGACATTGTAATAACACTTTTTTGACCCCAGAGATACCTCTCATTGTGGATTTCTACAATCTTTATTTCATCTTTTTCCACATGATCACCGAGACACATTGGAAATCGGGAATATCCTAAACCTAAGAACATCTACAGGAGAAAGCAGCCATACAGGAGAAGAAAAACAAAGGGAAGTAACACACTCCCCCTTTATCTTCTCCATCTCTCCCTCTTCTCACTTCCCGAAACACAGGGAGCGCCCACGTGTGGATCTCTACACCCCTTTCATTATTGGAAAGGATTGTCTGCTTGGAAGCAGGTGTGTTGGAGTAGTACTGAGGCGGTAACTCTTTCCCTGCTGGATTGAAGAGGTGATTGTGGATGCAGTACTCTCTTACTGAATGAGCAGTGGTTTTTTTGCATAAGCTAAAGTTGTATATGCTTCTATTCAGCGCACCACCTTGAGATTATGGAGGAGGAAAACCGGCAGGCTGTTAGGAAGTCAGGGTAAGCCCTAAGAGAGGAATAATTTTTTAATGGTGGTGGTCATTAGTTTTTTATTTTTATTTTTTGTTGTGGCACCACTGTGTTTGTTACTTAGGTGATATTCTTTGTTGGTAGGTCTGAGACCAGCAGAGAAAAGGAAGCTAAGCAGAAGAGATCACACAAAGCTAAATGCAGTTCTTGTGACAAATCTTTGCCTGAGAGGCATGTGGGCAGCCTGTGTGAGGCTTGTAAGACCCCGCTGCAAATACCTATGGTTCAGATGAACAGTCTGGTAGATATGCTGAAAAAATCACTGTCAGATACCTTTATGACTAAGGAGGATTTTTCCAAAATGAGATCTAAAAGGAAACATGCTGTATTAAGTGATTCAGATGAATCAGTGGAAGCAGCTGACAGTGTGCATGTGCTGGATCAAGATCCTGACATTGATGATGAGGATCAATTACAGGATAAGTCTGAGTCTGACTTCAGTACAGACATGATTAATAACTTATTGGGACTGATTCACAAGTCTTTGAACATAGAGGATCCAGCAGAAGATCTTAATTTGCAAGAATTGCTGTTTAAAGATAAAAGGAAAAAGAGTAAAGTTTTTCCATTATCACAGACTTTAAAAGGGGTGATTGCTGATGAGTGGAAACACCCAGATAAAAGGATTGCTATACCAAGTAGGATTGCAAAAATGTATCCATTTGAGAGGGAGCAAGTTTCATCCTGGGATGAGGCCCCTAGGGTGGATGCAGCGGTCTCTAGGATATCCAGGAAGACTACGCTTCCACTAGAGGACGCAAACATTTTTAAGGATCCCATGGAAAGGAGGATCGAATTGGGCCTTAAAAGGCAACACTTGGTAGCAGGGGCGGCATTAAAGCCTGCTGCAGCAATGGCGGTGACCTCCAGAGTTCTCAGAGGCTGATATATTGGATGGCATAAAGAGGTCTGAGTTAATCAAAATGATTCAGGACATACAACTGGCAGTACAGTTCTTGTGTGAGGCCTCTTTGGACTCAGTGCGCCTGGCTGCAAGGGCAGGGGCCACTACAGCAGCCATCAGGAGAGCCTTATGGCTAAAGCCATGGGCTGCAGACGTCCAGTCAAAGAACAAGTTAATGTCTCTTCCGTTCCAGGGTGATTACCTGTTCGGAAAGCAGCTGGATGATCTGGTGACAAAGATATCTGGGGGCAAGTCGGTTTGGTTGCCCCAGGACAAAAAAGAAGAATGTGCCTAGTAGGTTCAACAGATACCAGCCACAGGATTATAGGGAAGCCAGGAGTTATAGGCCTGGCAGGGCCTATAGAAGGGGATCCTGGATATCCAGGGCAAATTTTCGGGCCCAAAGGGGCAGAGAAAATAGATTCCCTTCCAAGAAGGAACAGCAATGACGCCGACCCTCAAAGGGTAGGTGCCAGACTGGTAAAGTTTCATCAGGTCTGGCAAAGGTCCACCACAGACAGGTGGGTCTTGGAAATCATCCAGTCAGGATACAAGATAGAGTTCAAAACGTGGCCAGGAAATCTGGTAGTAGAATCCCCTATTCCCAGGGACAAGGAGGAAAGGGAAGCTTTGTTTTTGAGTTTGGAAGAGATGATGGCCCAAGGCGTGGTCACTGTAGTACCAAGAGGACAAGAGCCTCTAGGGTGGTACTCTCGTTTTTTTATTATAAAAGAAGCATCCGGAGGTTTTCGTACCATTCTGGATCTCAGACGTCTCAACAAAAAGGTGCGCATCAGGCCATTCAAGATGGAATCAATCAAGTCCATACTTCCAGAGATAGGTCCAGGAGATTTTATGACTTCAATAGATCTCAAAGATGCGTACCTTCATGTGCCAATATTCGAGGGACATCGAAAATTTCTACGTTTCAAGATTCTAGGTGTGAGCTATCAATTCACGGCCCTCCCATTCGGGTTGGCAACTTCCCCACGCACATTCTCAAAGGTACTAATAGTACTAGTGGCAAGACTGAGGCAAGAAGGCATAAAGCTATGGCCTTACCTAGACGACATACTTATAGTGGCAAGCTCCAGGGACGTTGTGCTACGTCACACAGAAAGAGTGATTCAATGTTTGGAGCAACATGGGTGGCTTATAAATCGAAAGAAAAGTCATTTAGAGCCAACTCAGAAAATACAATACTTGGGAGTGATAATAGACTCCGCCCAAATGAAGGTGGCATTAACCGCCGACAGGAGGTTGAAGTTGATACAACAAGCCAATATGATGAGGATAAGATCAACGGTGAGGTCACAGGACTGTATGAAGGTGCTGGGTCTCATGGCGGCCGCATTAGAGACAGTGCAATGGTCCAGATTTCATATGAGGAAAATACAGGCCTGCTTTCTCATACAATGGAACAAGGACAGCAAAAATCTGATGCAAAGAATAGTGTTGACAAAGGCGGCAAAATTAGATTTGGCCTGGTGGTCAGACGACGATCGGCTAAGACAGGGAAGGTCGTTCGCCCCCATGGAGCAAGTAGTCGTGACTACGGATGCCAGTCAAATAGGCTGGGGAGCAACTTGTGGTCCAGGGATTGCACAAGGAAGATGGTCCCCATCCTGGGGAAAAGCACACTCCAATGTGAGAGAAATGGAGGCAGTGGTCAGAGCGTGTCGTCAGTTCCAGAGTCAGATTCAGGGCAAAGAGCTCATCATCAGATCAGACAATCGGGCTGTAGTGGCCTATATAAATCGCCAAGGCGGAACAAGAAGTCGCAGTCTGATGGAAGTGGCAGACAGGTTGTTGGCCTGGGCAGAGACTTCTGTTCTAAACATAACATCGGTCTTTCTGGCAGGGAAAGAGAACTACAGGGCAGACAAATTAAGCAGGAAGACCTGTCTACCAGGAGAATGGTCGCTCAACGACGAAGTTTTCACCATGTTAGTGAGGAGATGGGGTCTACCTCAAGTGGACCTCATGGCCTCAGCAGAGAACAACAAGGTACCAGTGTACTTTTCTCGATTCAAGGATCCGCAAGCAGAGCAATGGGACGCGCTGACGGCCACCTGGTGGATGAGGCGTGCCTATGTTTTCCCACCGATTCCGGTAATTCCGAGATTGTTGAGGAAAATTCAGAGGGAGAAAGCAGAGGTAATAGCGGTACTACCTTATTGGCCACGGAGGGCGTGGTTTGCTTCAGTACGCCAGATGGCGGTGGAAGAACCGTGGACGCTTCCGTCAAGACCCGATCTTCTAGTTCAGGGGCAAATATGTCAGCCGCAACCTTTGACCTGGAAGTTGACGGCCTGGCGGTTGAAACCAGGTCATTGACTGAAAAGGGTTTTGAAGGGGAAGTGGTCCAAACCTTGCTCAAGGCTAGGAAGGGATCCACTTCTGCAGCGTATTACAAAGTGTGGAAAAAATACGTATCAAGGTGTAAGGAGAAGATGCAGTCGCCGAGGGAAGTTACATCAGTACTAAGTTTTCTGCAAGTAGGACTGCAGATGGGACTGTCCTTAAGTACTTTGAAGGTACAAGTCTCAGCCCTGTCGGCAATGTTGGACTGGGACTTGGCAGGGGACAGGTATGTCCGAAGGTTTATTCAGGCAGTAAGAAGACTGAAACCTAAATTTAGATCTCCCATGGCACCTTGGGACTTGAATTTGGTGCTTGGGGTGCTTATGGAACCTCCGTTTGAGCCCTTACACGAAATTTCATTATTATTTCTTTCCTGGAAAGTTTTATTTTTGGTGGCAATTACGTCTGCAAGAAGAATTTCAGAATTGCAAGCGTTGTGGGCAGAAGAGCCTTTTCTAAATTTTTTTGAGAATAGGGTAGTTCTAAGAACTAATCCACAATTCCTACCAAAAGTTGTGACAGAGTTTCACATAAATCAAGAGATTGTTTTGCCCTCTTTTTGTATGAATCCTACAAACGAAAAGGAGAAGCGTTTGCATAACTTGGATATTGTGAGAGCGCTAAAAGTTTATGTTCAGAGAACAAAAGAAGTTCGAACAGTCAAGAATCTGTTTGTTCTAACAACTGGTGCTAGAAAGGGTCAAATGGCCTCAAAGGCGACATTGGCGCTGTGGATTAAGGACTGTATCCTCAAAGCGTATCAAGTGAGGCAGAGAGAGCCACCTGTGAGCTTGAAGGCACACTCTACAAGAGCAATGGCCGCTTCCTGGGCGGAGAAAGGATCCGCTTCAGTGGAAGAATTATGTAAGGCGGCAGGATGGTCGTCGATACATACATTTACAAAACATTACAGACTGGATGTAATGTCTTCAGCAGACGCTAAGTTCGGGAGGAAAGTTCTTAGCGCAGCTCTATGAAAGTTTGAAGAAGTTGTTCTGAAACTATGATTTATGATTATTATGATTTCGAGGAGGCAACAATTCGGTGCTGGTTGTGAGTATGCCCTCCCGAAAATAATAACTGCTGGGGTATGACCCATAGTAATGGCTGCCATGGGGGAAGGTAGAGGAAATATCAGATTATTACCTGGTAATATGTTTTCCTCTACTCCACCATGGCAGCATATATTCCCATCCCTTACGAATTGTTGTGTATTGTGTTATGTGGAATAATTATTTCTGTTTATGTATTAAAGCTGGAGAATGCAAGACACCGGAGCAGGGAGGTGGAGCCTTCTTATAGGGGCTGGTGTCTTTTTTTCTTTTCCGAAGGACTACCCAGAAGGGAGGAACCCATAGTAATGGCTGCCATGGTGGAGTAGAGGAAAACATATTACCAGGTAATAATCTGATATTTCTCAGAGTGGTTAGGAAGAGATTGTGTATTATTAACAGGAATCCATGAGAGACTGCTGTCAGAAGGCACTAACCGATATGAGGACCCTCACGGGGTTAGAGGATACAAGTGATTCTCATAGGAATTAGCAATTAGTATTTTGATGAGTTTTCAATTACTCACCCTGTCACAAGTTTCTGAACATCTATGGAACACAAGAAATAGTTTTTAATTTTTTTTTACAACAAAGCATATTATTTAATACCCATAGTATTTGCAACACTCTGTTATTGCAGGTTATCTACCCAGTGTGATTATTCTTATTTATTTTTTGGTGCAAATAAATTCACTTTATAGTTATGGAAGTATTACAGTCATCTAGTCATTGATTTATGATCTGCATATCTCTTACTATCATATAGCAGATAGTCAGGACTTACTACATTTATTTACAGCACAGTCCAATATACGTGGACTCAATTAAGCCAAAGTTTTATTGACAGCCCCACTATGTCCCACAATGAGTTGCATGATTCCTACCACGATGCTGATTCAATATGTTTATGATCTAATGATGTGTTTAAATTCCTTACAGGATTCTCTTACTGACACCTTTTCTATTACTACTACTAAATCTAACTGACACAGAGCTGACAAAGTACAATATACTGATACATACCTCCCAACTTCTGCAGCTGGGAGGTCGGGACTCTCGCGCGGCGAAGCTCACTTGCGAAAAGGGGGCGTGGCCTCGTGGGATGACGCGTCCTCCGGCCGCGCCCCCGTTTTCTGCCGCTCGTCGGCGCTGAATAGATGCTGTGCGCATGCGCACAGCGTCTATTCTTGGCAGGCTGGGGGGACTCCCAACTGTCCCCCCCCCCACCGCGGGACAATAACGGGACGCGGGAACGTCCCCGAATATCGGGACGTTCCCCCGCGGTAAGCGGGACATTTGGGAGGTATGCTGATAACATCATTGCTTCATTTGAGGCTCTGATACACGCACTGACCGAAACCACAGCACTGGATATATCAGATATCTGTCTTTACTATAATGAACAACAAGCCGTGGCCTTGGGAATTGGAACACATATACACATGGGGGTTCACATAGACCCATTGGGTGCAACAGTTGCGCACTTGACCGAGTGGCATCTGCTTTACCAACATGTTTAAGGACTGTGGCGGCTGCTGCAGCCCTTGTATAGAAATTACAGAACACTGCACCCTAGGGGCGAGATTCTCTATCACAGAAATGCGGTAAAAACCCCGTTATCGGGGTTTTTACCGCGTTTCTGTATTCTCTAACCCCCCTTCGCAGTGGCAGCGCTGCGGAGGGAATCGCCAGAAAAAGCTGGCGGTTCCCTGCAGAATCCTATGGGCTTCTTACCGCAGCGCTGTGTGAGGGATCCGTCACGGATCCCTCCCAGCATGCCCCGCGGCCGGAGCGTCGGTCTACGCATGCGCAGACGGACTCCCGGGTCATAGACCTGGAAGTCCAGCAACGGCGCCGCATCGCAAGGGACAGCTCTTACCGCAAGAGCTGTCCTTTGCGTTAATGACCGCATATTTTAGAGAATATGCTGTCATTAGAAATGCGAATGCCGGCGATACTGGGCTGCGGATTTTAGAGAATCCCGCCCATTGTGTCTCTAATACTACATATCTTCTAATGAACTCCTCAAGGACAAGACACGTTTCCAGTGCATGGATCGCTCGTTGGGAACTTTTGCTCCCGGCGCCACATGACCTGACCATTGTCAGGGGTGGTACGCTAAATCCTGCTACTCTGCTGCCTGGTGGGACCTAGGAGTCCCAGAGGATGGAGGGAGAGTAGAAGGATTTAGAAGATGATTCAGTGCCGGAACTTATGAGTTCATGAGGCCCAGGTGCAAATCTACATTTTTGGGCCCTCCTCTTCCACTCCAACCCAAGTTCACAATATGCCACACAGCAGTGGGTGGCAGAAGTGGGCCCCTTAGTCTTCAGGGGCCCCGGTGCAATGCACCTGCTGCACCAATGGTAGTTCCGCCTCTGAGATGATTGTGAGGAATATTTAAAGCAAAATTTCTCCAATCAGACCTGATATCTCTGACACGCCACTGCCATCTACAAAGATTGCAGTTGTCACCAACAAGGAGACTCGGGATGGCCATATACGGGATATGCGGTAGTATTGGATTTAGAGATCCTCATTTTCCATCTTGATTTTGCTAAACGGTTTTAGTCAAAATTGAACATGTTAACAAATGCACATTGAGAACACGTTATTTAGGGTGGGTGTGGAGAATACCATGAGTTGACTTGAGGTTTTTTTGACTCCTCAGCAGCCACTGAATCTGTCCCCTTATAAGATCATTATTTGAATTGATATATACATTTTTTGGGGGAGACCATCAAACCGTATTCAACATCCAGCAGCAGACTTGTCACTCTAATTCTCACAGCATCTAAAGACTTTACCAGAAAAGCAAACAAGCTTATGAAGGGTGAGAAAATTCTTACAATTAAATGTCTCGTAGATCAAAGGCAAGACCCGTCCCTGTGAAACAAACCGGTTGAATTAATGCGTCTCACTGCAAGAAGGTTTCCGACCCGGTGGTGATATCAGTTGAAGGAAAAAGATACTGATGCAGATAAATATTGTGACTTTGGTTTTAACTTAATAAACTTATTGGATGACGGGCCTGTCCAGGGCCCCCACACAGACCAAGACAAGATCCACGGAATCGGGGGCATCCTTAGTGGTGTCCCTGCGGGTTGTGGGCAAGAAGAGGTCCACTGAATTGGGGGATACCCTTAGTGGTGTCCCTGCGGGTTGTGGACAAGGTGTAAAAGAAGGATTCCCATGAGTGACCAAGTTTCCCATACACTCACTGACTGAAGAAGTCATTCTTGTTTTTTTAAGTTTCCATCTTTTTATAGTGAATGAGGGTTACCAGGGATTGGTTGCTGGCAAGGACAGTGTGTATAGTTATCAAAGAGGTATTACTAGAGTCATGGTGGTGTATTTTACTTCTGCTTTTAAGTTTAATCCCACAAGTATAGTAATAATCATAACAGACACACATATACATCATACTACTATATCCCTATAGATTGTAAGCTTGCAGCAGGGCCCTCCTACCTCCAAGTCTGTCTGTTGTTACCTAGTTTGTTTTATCACTGTCTACAATTGTAAAGCGCAACGGAATCTGCTGCGCTATATAAGACATTGTAACGGAATCTGCTGCGCTATATAAGACACTAACGGAATCTGCTGCACTATATAATACACTAACGGAATCTGCTGCGCTATATAAGACACTGTAACGGAAACTGCTGCACTATATAAGACGCTGTAACGGAATCTGCTGCGCAATATAAGACACTGTAACGGAATCTGCTGCGCTATATAAGATGCTGTAACGGAATCTGCTGCGCTATATAAGACACTAACAGAATCTGCTGCGCTATATAAGACGCTTTAACGGAATCTGCTGCGCTATATAAGACGCTTTAACGGAATCTGCTGCGCTATATAAGACACTAACGGAATCTGCTGCGCTATATAATACACTAACGGAATCTGCTGCGCTATTTAAGACGCTTTAACGGAATCTGCTGCGCTATATAAGACACTGTAACGGAATCTGCTGCGCTATATAAGACGCTTTAACGGAATCTGCTGCGCTATATAAGACACTAACGGAATCTGCTGCGCTATATAATACACTAACGGAATCTGCTGCGCTATATAAGACGCTGTAACGGAATCTGCTGCGCTATATAAGACGCTGTAATGGAATCTGCTGCGCTATATAAGACGCTGTAATGGAATCTGCTGCGCTATATAAGACACTAACGGAATCTGCTGCGCTATATAAGACACTAACGGAATCTGCTGCGCTATATAATACACTAACGGAATCTGCTGCGCTATATAAGACACTGTAACGGAATCTGCTGCGCTAAATAAGACGCTGTAACGGAATCTGCTGCGCTATATAAGACACTAACGGAATCTGCTGCGCTATATAAGACGCTGTAACGGAATCTGCTGCGCTATATAAGACGCTTTAACGGAATCTGCTGCGCTATATAAGACACTAACGGAATCTGCTGCGCTATATAATACACTAACGGAATCTGCTGCGCTATATAAGACGCTGTAACGGAATCTGCTGCGCTATATAAGACGCTGTAATGGAATCTGCTGCGCTATATAAGACACTAACGGAATCTGCTGCGCTATATAATACAGTAACGGAATCTGCTGCGCTATATAAGACACTAACGGAATCTGCTGCGCTGTATAATACACTAACGGAATCTGCTGCGCTATATAAGACACTAACGGAATCTGCTGCGCTATATAAGACACTGTAACGGAATCTGCTGCGCTATATAAGACGCTGTAACGGAATCTGCTGCGCTATATAAGACACTAACGGAATCTGCTGCGCTATATAATACACTAACGGAATCTGCTGCGCTATATAATACACTAACGGAATCTGCTGCGCTATATAAGACACTAACGGAATCTGCTGCGCTATATAAGACACTAACGGAATCTGCTGCGCTATATAATACACTAACGGAATCTGCTGCGCTATATAAGACACTGTAACGGAATCTGCTGCGCTATAGAAGACGCTGTAACGGAATCTGCTGCTCTATATAAGACGCTGTAACGGAATCTGCTGCGCTATATAATACACTGTAACGGAATCTGCTGCGCTATATAAGACACTGTAACGGAATCTGCTGCTCTATATAAGACACTCTAACGAAATCTGCTGCTCTATATAAGACACTAACGGAATCTGCTGCGCTATACAAGACGCTGTAACGGAATCTGCTGCACTATATAAGACGCTGTAACGGAATCTGCTGCGCTATATACGACGCTGTAACGGAATCTGCTGCGCTATATAAGACACTGTAACGGAATCTGCTGCGCTATATAAGACACTCTAACGAAATCTGCTGCTCTATATAAGACACTAACGGAATCTGCTGCGCTATACAAGACGCTGTAACGGAATCTGCTGCGCTATATAAGACGCTGTAACGGAATCTGCTGCGCTATATACGACGCTGTAACGGAATCTGCTGCGCTATATAAGACACTGTAACAGAATCTGCTGCGCTATATAAGACACTGTAACGGAATCTGATGCGCTATATAAGACACTAACGGAATCTGCTGCGCTATATAAGACACTAACAGAATCTGCTGCGCTATATAAGACACTAACGGATCTGCTGCGTTATATAAGACACTGTAACAGAATCTGCTGCACTATATAAGACACTGTAACGGAATCTGCTGCGCTATATAAGACATAAGATCTGCTGCGCTATATAAGACACTGTAACAGAATCTGCTGCGCTATATAAGACACTGTAACGGAATTTGCTGCGCTATATAAGATAATATCGGAATCTGCTACGCTATATAAGACACTAACGGAATCTGCTGCGCTATATAAGACACTGTAACGGAATCTGCTGCGCTATATAAGACACTGTAACGGAATCTGCTGCTCTATATAAGACACTGTAACGAAATCTGCTGCTCTATATAAGACACTAACGGAATCTGCTGCGCTATACAAGACGCTGTAACGGAATCTGCTGCGCTATATAAGACGCTGTAACGGAATCTGCTGCGCTATATAAGACACTGTAACAGAATCTGCTGCGCTATATAAGACACTGTAACGGAATCTGATGCGCTATATAAGACACTATTGGAATCTGCTACGCTATATAAGACACTGTAACGGAATCTGCTGCGCTATATAAGACACTAACAGAATCTGCTGCGCTATATAAGACACTAATGGATCTGCTGCGTTATATAAGACACTGTAACAGAATCTGCTGCACTATATAAGACACTGTAACGGAATCTGCTGCGCTATATAAGACATAAGATCTGCTGCGCTATATAAGACACTGTAACAGAATCTGCTGCGCTATATAAGACACTGTAACGGAATTTGCTGCGCTATATAAGACAATATTGGAATCTGCTACGCTATATAAGACACTAACGGAATCTGCTGCGCTATATAAGACACTGTAACGGAATCTGCTGCGCTATATAAGACCCTGTAACGGTGTCTGCTGCGCTATATAAGACACTGTAACGGAATCTGCTGCGCTATATAAGACACTGTAACGGAATCTGCTGCGCTATATAAGGTGCTGTAACGGAATCTGCTGCGCTATATAAGACACTGTAACAGAATCTGCTGCGCTATATAAGACACTGTAACGGAATCTGCTGCGCTATATAAGACACTGTAACGGAATCTGCTGCGCTATATAAGACACTGTAAATAAATAAATACTACTGATGCTCCTAGGTTTCGGTATGCATCAGAGGATGGTAAAAAAAATACTGATAGCCAATATGTTAAACTAATTAGAAGGTTTAAAATAAATATATGAGTAATAACATAAAAGTAACTGAGAACGCCCACACCAGAACCATTGATACAATATATCTAGTGAGGTATCAGTAAAGAAGAGGCATTCTAAGTAAGGATGGTAACAATGGTGCAAACATAATATCTATATGCAAACTGACACTTCTTCTTTAAACGCTCATCATGAGATGATAGAAAGAAAAGGGAAACTGATTGTCGGGTATATTATCATCTACGGTATCACTCCGGTAATGTTGGGTTAATGCTACTTACAGTATATTTGCAGTCAAATCAAACAACACTTAACTTTCTATGTAGGATTCACACAAGTGAATCTTATGAGGTTACTGACTCTCCCCAGTTTAAAACTAACAAAGTGTCCAAAGTATAATCAGGAAAGTATCACATGTATTAACAAAATTTAATTGTTTCTTATGATGTTTTCTCAAACATACTAAGGGCCTTATTCTGGTCTGTGCGGCCGGAGCCGAATATGCGGCCAGGACCGTGCGTCCTAAACCCCGCCTTCCGTACGGATCGCTCACTCCGTCCGAATGCGGTAAGCCGCTGACCGCACGGAGCACGAATGGATTTCTCCTCCTCCATCTCTGGGAACCTCCCCCATCATTCGATTATCGCATACCATCGAATGCAGGACCGAGTGGTCAGGCAGCTCCCGCGAGCTCAGACCACACGGGCATTTCTCCGTGCAAAAGCAGGGATCTGGGCGGGCAGCTGACATCCGGCGATGTCATATGTCCGCCCTCTACACGTGCGTCACGGCCGCATTACCATACGTACGCCCAGCGTTTGCATGGGAACGCCCATGAAACGCGGGGTGTAAACATATGGTAATGAGCCCAAATAGCCCTTCACACCCCTCTCCACCCCCTGTTCGTAGTGTACACATTTCATGCGGAATTTGGACGTATGTCCCTTTCGCACATGCGCAGACACAAAACATTGGCGGACCGACCGCACGCGGACATATCCGCACCAACCAGAATAAGGGCCTATGTTATAAGCCGTGGACATTACCACAAGGATCATAGTATATTTGCAAACTTAAGGTTTCTAAATGGTTTACAAACCAGATCTATTGTAATAAATTTTACTTTTACTAATTAATACAGTGAACATGAACATTTGAAAGTAACATATGGTATATTAACCCCTTACCGCCGCAGCCTGTTTTTGCCTTCCTGACAGAGCCCTTTTTTTCAAATCTGACATGTATCACTTTATGTGGGGATAACTTTTTATTGCTTTTACTTATCCCAGTGATTTTGAGAGTGTTTTCTCGTGACACATTGTACTTTAAGTTAGTGGTAAATTTTGGTCGATACAGTCTGTGTTTATTTGTGAAAAATACCAAAATGTCGTAAAGAAATGGAAAATTTTGCGATTTGCAAAATGTTAAATTTTCTGCTTGTGAGACAAATAATCATACCACTCAAAATAGTTAATAACTAACAAAGACCATATGTCTACTTTATGTTGCCATCATTATTTCAACCTCCTTTTTTTTTTTGGACACTAGGGGGCAGCAGAGACAAAATTATACACAGAACACAGAAAACGCTGCAATTGGCTGTTCACATTTGAACAGCCAATCGCAGCGATCGCCGATGGGGGGGGCATCGCTGCCCCCCCTGGGCAATGAGGGAAGATGTCTGCTGTCAGGGACAGCAGCCATCTCCCCTCTGTCACCGCGTCTATAGACGCGGTGACACTTTAAAGTCATGACGTACATTTATGCCATGCGTCGGGAAGTACATCCCGACCATGACGTAAATGTACCTCAAATGTCGGGAAGGGGTTAAAAGAAACATTTATTTACATTATCCCCACATTATAACATTTGATTGGTACAAACATCACAAATACTAAACTGATGGTGACGTTAAAATGAAAACTGGATAAAATGATTTGGGGTAAAAAAATTAGTTTACTAAACAGGTGTGAGTGATGTCATTCCCTACAGTTGGTTTATTTGGTTAAACCACAATTACTGGTTCGCATAAGTCAATGTTATATATGCTTTGAGAAGTTTAATGTTTTTTTGCCAAGATAATATTATTGATTCCTCTGTATATTAGGGAAATGCCTCAAGAATGTTTTCCGGTGTATTAAGAGAGACTGATGATGCGTTTTGCGAGATATATGAACTTTCATCGGATATATGACCAAGTTCAGAGGATGGAACTGTTAAAACAGAAATAACGCATCAATAATTCTATGCTTTTGTTATACTCTGTTTTCTCAAATACTGTTATTTATTGCTGCAGATGGTGTTAGCTTGTTGCACAAGGTACTAGCCACGGCGTATGAGGCCTACCCTTTGCGCTAAGCAGCAGGTGTTTGTTAGAAGCAGCAACCATTTTGGCAACCATGACTTGCATAAAAATATTATAAAATGGCTGAAGATACAGAACAGTGCTGTAAAAGTGATTTCTTATAGAGAATTGTTTTTGGTTTTAGAAGCTTAAGAATGTGATGTTGACAGTATAATGGAGCAAGGACAGACAGCTAGTCTCCACAAAACTTATCAATAATATGGGAACAGGGCCACACATGCGTAGACCCCAAGGCCACTGAATCTTTGCCTAGTAACAAGGAAGTTGGGTGTTGGGTTAATTATGACATCATGATTAAGACATGACAGAGCTTGCCAATAAGACTCAATGCTTATGAGTAATTAATTAATGTGATTAAGGTTTAAATATCAGAGTTAGAGAAGGAAGAGGAAGGCAGTTGAGGAAGAACAGGCAAGCACGGGGGGGGGGCTGGAGGTAACTATGAAGGAGGTTTAATGGCTGATCACTGTCCTTAAAAGGTTTTCATTTTGATTTGATTTAGAATTATTGTTTAAGTATTAGCTAATCAATTTCATGTTTCTTGTGTTAGTCTGCATTTGCAAATACTTGTAATGAAGCTATTTTTCAAGTAAAGCATTGTCATACATTTTATAACAAGGTTGTGTTGGTGTGCAATCATTTCAGCATTGCCGTTATATTTAAAAGTTATAAAGTAAATATATATAAGTTTGGGTTATCAATCATATCCAGGCATTATCAGGAATTTTTTTTGTAAATATGCTTATTAAGGTTCTCACATCAATAGCAGCAAGTCATACATTCAAAAACAACCAATTTTGATTATATTGTAATGTTTACCCAAATTACTAGCACATTTTATCTGACAGATACTTCTGGATCTTTCGCCTTTTCAAAGGCTTTGTAAATAGCTTCTTTGAGTGTGTTTGGTCTGCTGTCAATAAAGGGGGCTTATACTCTATAGAATTTAGATACAGGTATATGAGCATTTTTAATAGTATTGTAGCGATCGTAATACATGTATTTCATCAGGAGGGTTTCCACATCCATCACAGAGGGGATGTTAGGTTTTATCCAGGTGTTGAGGATGACCTTTTTGGCTACTGTTACCACCATTGTAAGGATCATGATGAGGTGGGAGTGAGAGGGGGGTATAGCCCAAGTTTCGAAATTTGCAAATAGTAGGGGAAGGGGGTCTAGGGTGGCGGAAATATGGAAAGTACGTTTAATAAAATAGACTATTTTATACCAATTTTTTTTTTATACATCTACAGGACCAGAAGTTGTGGAAGAATGTCGCTGTATGAAACCTACATTTTGGGCACGAACCATTCTCCTCTGGGAGTAAAAGTGATCTACGGTGTTGGGAGATGTATGCCCTGTGTACCAACTGGACATGTACTTCCTGCAACACTGAAGAGCCTAGAATTTTAATAGTTGTTTCATAATGTTTAAAGATGGAATCATTATTTGGAAATAAAGGAATGTCTTTTGACCAACTGAGAGTCGTGGCAGTCCAGTATTTTTCCTTGGGTAATAAAGACAATTCTCTATAGAGTAATTTAGTTTTAAATTGACCTCTCTCAAATTTTGACATTACCATTGACATCTTTGATCGTGGTGTAGTTAGGGGGAATAGATTTGTTAGGGCTCTGGCATAGTGGTGTAGCTGATGGAGTGAAAACCCGGAGTTAAGGGGACCGAATGCAGCCTGCCCCCCGGGTTGAAGACCTGGGACATGCTTCATAGGCCTTTTTGGCACAGTCTACGGAATATGGCGCAATTAATACTAGGTAGGAACATGGGGTTTCCCAGGGGGAGACGCGAGGATCACATCCAAGGGCTCCAGAAACAGAACACCATGCCGAGTGTATATCAATGAATAGTTTGTTTTTCCAGAGTGGAGGGGGAAGCTGTGACTTTGGAGTATGGAGTAGGGCTCCTGGGGAGTAAGGGGTGCACATAGCGCTATCTAATGTATAGTCAGAATAGTTACTGAGTTCCGACAACCAGCCCAGAGCAAAGCGGCACAATAGGGCTCTAGAATATTGTTTTAAATCAGGTAGGTTTATTCCCCCCAAATCTTTTGGGAGGTGTAGTTTATGAAGGGAGATTGTCATTCCATAAGTATGTACCTAGTATAATCTATCTGTGTGTGAGGGAATTTGCACACCCAAATATTTAATCTGAGAATTTTGTATTTTAATGGCACCTAGGTTTGATTCTGGTGGGAAGAGCGGAGGGGGGCCTTTAAGCATCATAAACTCCGATTTGTTGACATTGATTTTATATCCGAAGAAGGAGCTGAATTGCTGTATAAGGTTAAAGATTTCAGGAAGGGAGTGTGCGGGAGCTGTCAGGAAAAGGAGCATATCATCTGCAAATAGTGATAGACATAAATCCACATGTCCTATTTGTATACCACTGAACAATGGGGATTGTCGGAGGGCAAGTGCTAGGGGTTCTAGGGCCAGGGCAAAAAGGAGAGGAGATAAGGGGCATCCGTGTCTGGTTCCACGTAATATGGGGAAGGGTTCAGACAAGGAACCGTTGCATAGGATTCTGGAGGCAGAGTCTGTATAAAGTATCCGTATTAAGTCTACAAATTGGGAGGGGAAGGCAAATTTATTCAATACGGTGTACAAATGGTCCCAGTGGATCATGTCGACCGCCTTTTCCGCGACATTATCGCGAGCGGGGCGTCCGACCTACCCAACGGAGCACTGCAGAGCCCCCAAAACTTTACGAATATTGGTGACAGGGTTTCTACACATGACAAACCCCGTCTGGTCTGGATGAATTAGGGAGGGGAGGAACGTTTTTAATCGTTCAGCCAATATTTTTGTGAGGATTTTATAATCAATATTTAGGAGAAAGATTGGGCGATATGAACCTGGATCCAAAAGGTCTCGTCCAGGTTTGGGGAGCACTTTGAAGGTGGCCGTGTTGAAGCACCGCAATATTTTTGTGAGGATTTTATAATCAATATTTAGGAGAGAGATTGGGCGATATGAACCTGGATCCGAAAGGTCTTGTCCAGGTTTGGGGAGCACTTTGATGGTGGCCATGTTGAAGTACTGCAGGGCTTTCTGTGAAGTGAGAATGAAATACTAGCACTGGAGTTATTTTGGGGCACATTACCTTAAAAAATTCTGAAGTAAACCCGTCTGGGCCCGGGGCCTTCCCTACCTTTAGTCCCCCGATGGCCTTCTGTACTTCCTCGAGGGTTATTTCTCTGGCCAGTGAAGTGGCTCCTAAAGAGGAGAGCTGTGGGAGTTCTAGATTGTTCCAAAAAGCATTTGCTTGGTCTAGGTCTGAGGAGTGGGCGGCATATAGGTGGCTGTAAAATTCATTGAGTGTTTGTGCTATCTGAGAATTAGTGGTTGTCAGCGTGCCATCTGTGCGTCTAAGTGGGTGGATGGGGCTTGATGACCTTTTAAGAGGTTAGATAGGAGTTTTCTGGTTTTGTTCCCGAACTTATGGAATTTAGCATTGGCTGCGAAGGAGTAAAGGGACTCTGATTTAATAAATAGGCCTTCGAATGTTAATTTGCTTGTTGGTATGGGGACCTATGTATATCAGAAGGGAGATCTTTAAAGCGGGTATATGCTTGTGTCAATGTTTCTTGTGCTTCTGTTACTTCTTTTGCTAGGGATTTCTTTTGAAAAGAGGTGTGGGAAATGATGGCGCCTCTAATTGTGGCCTTTGAGGCCTGCCAGAAGAGGGCTGGGTCTGTTTGCACTGTGGTGTTATTGTGGAACTCAGTCATCCCAAGTGGAGTTGATAACATTTTTAAGATTTTCTGAGTTAGCGAGGGATGATGGGCCTCTCCATGTAATGACAGATTGTTTTTCGGGAGATATCGCTATTTTGGTCCATATGACAGCATGGTCTGACAATGAGATGGGTTCTATGTACGTTGCCATTACTTTAGGGAATAGACTGGATGATAGCAAGATGTAGTCAATGCGAGAAAGTGTGCCCGGAGAGGCAGGTGTAGTCACGGTCTGTTGGGTGAAAAACCCTCCAGATATCAATCAGATGTAGTTTCTCCGCCTCAGCTGGCACGCCCAACTTCGGAAGGGACCTATTGGATGGGAATCGTCTGTCAAGTTTGGATATAAGGTTCAGGTCTCCACAGAGAATAATGGGAAGGTGGAGGTAAGGAGTTAGTAATTTAATAATATTTCGAAAAAAAAAAATGGTTTGGAATAAGCATTTGGGGCGTATATATTTAATATTAGGTATTGGGTTTGAGCCACAGAGATGCGGCAAAGCGTAAATCTGCCTTCGGGATCAGACTGAATTGTTTCGGCTGTTAATGGGGTCTGTCTCCTGGCCAGAATCACAACCCCCTGGACTTGGAGTTGAAGGATGCGGAGGAAAGAACCTGCCATTTATTTCTACAAATAAATGAAATTAAAACTTCCCAATACGGACTGCCCACAGCATGACTTTCTTTGCCCTAATGCTTTTGCCCAGGCTCCCACTTCCTCCTTGGGGAATGACCGTGTCAATTTCTGTGGCCCGGTACGAGGGGACCGTTATGCTCCCCCCCCCGTCTCTGCCAGGACTGTCATGCTGTAGTTTACACTGCAAGTGACCACATTGCGATGACCCGGGAGGTCCCTGCCTCGCCGGATCTCATCAGGAGGCATGCTATCGCCCTTGACCCTATGCGCTCCTGCGGGAAGGAGCCAAACTCTTGGTAGCGAAACACACGAGATGTCGCCATTCTAACCAAACATTTTTCTATGAAAATAGACCTCAAGCTCCTTTCCATGAGGCTAAAAGTTTTGAGGCTAAAAATCTATAAACGCTGAGAGCGCAACCTAAAAGCTGAATTAATGTCTAAACATCTGCCTCCTTGCTCCCTGGCCCGGGCCTCCCTGGTGTTCCCCTTGGGACTGAAATTGGCGGGGTTAGGGAAGGCCCTACCCTATGCCATTTTCGTGCTAATCTCCCTGATGGCTTAAGCCCGCCTATGTATTTGCCAGTCCCTGATGCTGCAGGTTTTCTTGATGGCTAATTATCCCCTTTGTCTGCTGTGCTCCTTAGTGCTGGAGACTAAACATGCATTTAAAGAAGGGTCCTGCATTTCCATTCAGGCTTACCAAGCCATGTAAGTGAACTAACACCTCAGCCAATGTTCCAATGTCCCTTACCCATTGGCTGGTAGCTCAGGTCAATGCCCTGTTACTGACCCCAAAACCGTCCATCTCGCTGGGTGCCCCCTTGCACCGTGGCTGCAGACCTACCCTTTTCCTTAATCCATTCTGCCTGCCTGTTTGCTAACGCTCTGCCCTGTTCTGACCATTGACCAATGCTCCACATGTCCAAGGTCATGCCGCTGGGCTCTTCCAGCCGAGCGATGTTGAGGCTTTTGCCATGGCACGAGGGGTGATTGCCCCTTCCCTGCCCCACTCCACACAAGGGGATGCTGCACTGCCGCAACTCCCCCTTGCCTCCCAACTCTCCCAGGAAATGCCATGATATCCATGAGAACATTACTTGTACTGATCTCTCCAACCATGCATACCTTATGGCCCTGCATCTGCAATACAGATTGCCCAACTGTGTGGCTGCCATCACCATGGGGGGTGAGGAGAACGCAGCCCTCCCTCCTCCTCCCAGACCTAGCATAGGATCTGTGTGGCTGTTATCACTATGGGGGGTGAGGGACACCACCTCCCCCCTCCTTCCTAGGCCAGCAGGGCTACTTTTTGCCATGAAAACCGTGGCAACTACTAACCTGCCCTCTGTCCGTATAATAAAGGAATTCCTATGTTCTTTCAGGAATGACTGAAAATGTCCATTATACCTAATTGCGCGCGACAATCCATAGCCAAAGTCCATAAAATCGGTTTTACAGTGACTAAATTATACCCCTCTTGATGGCGATAAGGCCCTGCCTTTTAATATAGATTGGCCATATGTTGCTTTGTTGTCACTCTGTACCGGGACGCGTGCATTTTGAAACCCATCCTAGGCACCCCCTGCAACATCACCCATAGCATTACTAGCATTTGGTTCTTATAATGCATAACTTTCTAGCATTGCTAAACATTCTACATCCCTTGGATGCTACCTAGCATTGCTAACATTCTGGGTAATTATTGCCTTCCCTTCTTGGCGTATTATATCCTGGATAATGCCTACTGGCATACTATTATTATTACCATTTATTTATAAGGCGCCACAAGGGAAACGGTAACTACCAGATAGCCTTGCTAACCTTCTGGATAATGTATATAGAGCTCATGGCCTACTACACGGTATTGCAAACATTCTGTATACTGTCTACCTTGGCATACTACACGTTTTTCAGGTTATCAACATTTGTCTTACCAATCCTGTGCGTCGTTTGTTTTGCTCGTGGTATCTCCTTGCCCGGCTCCTGATGCCACACATTGGCGGACTCTGATGCCCTCCGGTGTATCCCCTCCATCCGTGCTGATAAACATGCTCACCCTGATGAAATTCTTGCTCCTGCCTCTTCTAAACGAAGTGTGCGGCTGCAGCCAACCCTTACTGCTGCGCCGTGGTGTTAGCTGCTCTGCACTGGTGAATGTTGATCGATTTGATCAGTTGCAGCCACTAGGGGGAGCCCCTCCAGGCCAAACTCCTCTGTGCTGCTGCTGAACTCCTCCTCCACTTCCTCACTGAATCTGCTGCTGCTGCTCCCTTTGTCCTGCTGGACTCCTCCCCCACTTCCTCCTCATGCTGGCTATGGGAACAAGGCCTGGGAGCTGTGTGGTAAATGGCTGGATTATGCTGCTGTACTCACTCAGATGGCGTGGATAGGTTTCCCCATGTCTTCTGACGACGACGTTACTATTGCAGTTTTCCCCAGCAGCTGCGAGGCAGGATGACACAGACTGCTGCTGCTCAGCTCCGATCCCTGGCTGGCTGCTGATGGTGATTTTCGCTCCTCTGTCTGCATCCTGGATCTGCCTGAGCCGTGTCCCCATGCTGCTGCTATGCTGTGTTGTGGCCTCTCCTCTCGAGCCGCATGGATGCTGGCTGTATGCTGCCTCTGTCGCTGAAGCCCCTTCCACACTTTGGCCATTTGCCCACAGTTGTGAGGCAGGATAACGCAGACTGCTGAAGTCCTGCTCTGGTCCCTGGCTGATGGAAATCCCCTTTGGTGCTCAAAGCAAGGTATGGAGGCCTTGCCCTTTGTCTTCTCAGTGGCTTGTGCTTCAGCTTTAAGCTGCTGATGCTGCTTGGGGAGGTGTGCGTCCTGGCTCTACTTGTGCTGAATGCTGCCTCCCCCACTGGCCTGGCTGTTTAAACCCCTCCCGGTCAGACTCCCCCCTGCTCTCCCTGACTGGCTGGCCGGAGCGCTAGGTGTGAAAGGAGGGTCAGGCATACCTGCCTGCCCCCCTGACCTTCCCGCCGTTCAGACTCCGGTACGCCATTGCCCTGCCCCCCTGTGCCGCTCCGGGCGCCATTTTGGCTGCCTGCGCTCCCTCTGTAACTCACAGACCGGGTAGAGCTTTCAGCATGATGGTCTGTGAGGTAACCTTAAAATACAGTTTTTCTGTGGCTGGTGTTATACAGAATCCAGCTCAGGTCAGATGCTGGGTAAATAAGGCTATGGGGGTATGGGCCTCACAGATTTCAGCAGAGGTTTGTGAGGGTTCTGACCCCGCCTCTTTTGTTCAGCTTGCTGAACAGATCCAGGAGGCTTCTACTTTTTAAATAGAAGCCTCATCAGATATTTGTATGGTTGCAGCCAGAATTTCTGCACTCTCCATATCAGCTCGCAGAGCTCTTTGGCTATGGGACGCAGAGAACAAACAAGCAGTGGAGGCTCTTGAATTCAATGGTGATGTCCTGTTCGGGCCGGAGCTCAGTAAGTGGATATCCCAGGCAACAGGAGGTAAGTCTCACTTTCTTCCTTCAGCAGCTCCACCAGCTACTCGCAGGTAGGGGTTAAAGTGAGGGGGAATTGGGTGGAACTGAGTTCCACCACCTCTAATGGTGAGGTGGAACGTTTTAACCTCCACATTGGTCCTGCACAGTAATTTTCACAGAGAAGCATTCTAGTTTGCAGGGGATGCCAAAAACCCTACCACTGGCCCTGTCTCTGCCTAATGGGGGTAGGGGAGGAGGGGTATATAGGTGGCATAGAGAAATTAGTTCCTCTACCTCTGCATGACCACTTTAAGCCCTGCTCGCAGGACTCCACAAAGGCCTTCCTTGTGGTCCTTTCGTCCCACTAGCAGATTCAGAGGATGTGCTCCATCACAGAGAGGTTCCAGAGGATGTGGAAGAGGCGCCGCTGCAACCAGCCAGGAACCCAAGTCCACCAAGCCCACTGCATGATGGTCTCCCGTCCCATCTGGGGGATTCCAGGGTCGGGGCTCGACTGAAGTCCTTTTGTCACGTCTGGCTGCAGTCTTGTCAGGACTCGTGGGTAAGGGAACTTGTAGCCCAAGGCTACAAGATTCACTTTCGTTGGTCTCCCCAAAGCAGGTTCTTCAGTGTATTTTAGGCTGCATGGCCTTCTGGCTGTATAGCATTGTAGCTGTAAAGTATTTTTAGTGTTAAGTATTTAATATTAATATAACTTTGGAGATACACTGGAGATAAACAGGAGAGGAACAGAAGGACAGACTATTCTACACTGAGTCACCTGATCCAGCAACACCAACAGTCTGCACACCCTAATATCACCACTCACATTTTCTCTGTAACCAGTTTAGTGTGCTAGATTCCACATCAGTTCTCTGTGCATTGTATATGTCCCTCTACACCTGCTTCTCACACTACTTACCCTAACTCTGCATTTATTTTTCTTATCTCTATTTTGACACTATCTTTCTGAACTATACTGTGGTACCACAGCCATGGTTCCTCAATCCTGTGCTATACCTATTTACTCTGCATGCTTTCTGCCAAGGGTGCAGGTGGAGGGGGGATGAGGAGGATTGGAGGAGGGAGAGGACTGCTTTGTCCATTCACTCTACCTGCTGCCTCATATCCTGACCATTCCTGCCATTCTCACTTCTTGTCTTCAGGTCCCCTTACCTGCACCTCATGTCACCTGTCTGTCTCCCCCTCCCTCTAGATTGTATGCTCCTTAGAGCAGGGTCCTCTTCCCTCCTGTTATCACAGCACTCTTCTTGCATTTCAACTACAGCTCTCTTCCTCACCTACAATCTATACCTGCATCTATTCTCATTCACTTACTTATATCTCAGCCGTATTGTGTACTAAGAATTGTGCTGTAATTGTGTTATGTCTACTTCTGTGTAACCTGTACTGTTCTAGTGTGTTCTATATGTACGATGCTGGCTGGTGCAATCACCATTTGGCGCCGCTGAATGGCTGCCTGGGTGCTGCACAGCTCAGTAATTATATATTCTCCATGTCCGTGTCCCTCAGAGTACATCTAGTATATATATATATATATATATATATATATATATATATATATATATATATAGGGTAGCGGGGGGAGTGCTGCACTCACGGCGTCTTGTTCAAATAAATACAAGCAGTCTTGTTGAACTTGCAACCTTTCAATGCCTTTATTCTGGCATTTTCGTCAGGTATGAATGCATGATACAAAAAGTCTTACCTTATAAAGCACCCAGTGAGCACGCCATCTCCTTAGAGCGGGAAGCGCTGTTCAGGATCAGGACGCAATAAGATGACCTCACAAGAGAGGAGGTAGTGTGTGAAGCCCATCACCAAGGTTACATGACAACAAAAACACTACAGAGAATGGAGAACGGGATTGATTAGTAAAGCAAAGCATAATACATATACTATATCAAATGCAGTTTTTTCATACACAGAATACAAAAAATGGACACGGAAAGAAAGCACAATACAGAAATAATAACATGAGCGCATAATTACATATGTTAAAATTTAGAGGAACGCACCTAAGCCTAGGTGCTCATTAAGTCCTTTGGGGGACAGTGTACCTAAACGATAGATCCATTTAGTTTCCAATTGGATCAATTTTTTTGATCTGTCACCTCCCCTAATAGAGGGTGGTTGGTGATCAATCATTCGGTACCTCAATGAAGCAAGGGGGTGGGGATGATTACAGAAATGCCGGGCAACCGGCTGTTCACTATGCCCTTTAGCTATCGCAGTCCTGATAGCCGACCTATGTGCTGTCATACGGTCCTTGAATTGGCAATCAGTTTTGCCAATGTATGACATACCGCAGGGACACAGGATTTGATAAACAACGTATTTGGATGTACATGTGAGTCGATGTTTGATGAACATAGTTTTGCCAGTCAAGGGGTGTTGGAATGTGTCACCAGGCAGCATAAATTGACATGTTGTGCATGTACATCTAATACATCCCTTACGTGTGTTAGCATAAGGATCATAAGTATTATCTAGGCTAGAGATATCTGATCTTACCAATATATCTCTAAGGTTGCGTCCTCTAGTATAGCAAGATAATAGTCTAGTTTCCTCTAAGCCAAGGTCAGGGTCAGTTTTAATGATGGGCCAGAGGTTTTTGGAGATTTTGTTAATACCCT
Source organism: Crinia signifera (assembly GCF_055691185.1). Classification (NCBI taxonomy): domain Eukaryota; kingdom Metazoa; phylum Chordata; class Amphibia; order Anura; family Myobatrachidae; genus Crinia; species Crinia signifera. The sequence goes on from NC_139221.1 coordinate 333,707,123, forward strand.
CACTCGCTGGGTTATATTGGCATACCCAGGGGAGTATTTTCATTTTGTTTTTGGCTTTGCGTGGAGTTTTAATCAGAGTATCCCTATCCAGGGATAAGGCTCTACTTTTAGCTGACAACAGTAATTCTAGTGGATATCCTCTCTGTTTAAATTTAGCAATCATAACATCCATTTCTTTATCAGCCAATAAGGGGTCAGATGTTATGCGTCTGATGCGTACCAACTGAGAGTAGGGTAACCCCTGCTTAAGCGGTTTAGGATGGAAGCTATCAAACATTAACAAGTTGTTTCTATCAGTTGATTTAGTATGCAAAGATGTATGTAATTTACCCTCCTGAAGTGAGATTTTCACATCCAAGTAATGGATGAATTCAGGGCTGATAGTATACGTCAGTTTGATAGGGTGGTCCCTACTGTTATGGGACTGTATGATAGCATCAAATTGCTCAGCTGACCCCTTCCAAAACACCAACAAATCATCGATATATCGACAGTAATACAAGATGTCTGCCGATATATCGGTATCATTGAAAAAAATCATATCCTCGACCTCAAACATGTATACATTAGAGTATGCTGGTGCCATGGCAGATCCCATGGCACACCCATGGCATTGCAGGAAAAAGCGATTATCGTATAGAAAGTAATTTTTAGTTAATGCAAACTCAAGTAATTTTACATGAAAGTCCAGGCAATCTCCACTGAAAGTACCTGAGGTTTCCAGCAGTCTTCTAACCGCAGCCAACCCTCCCTCATGGGGGATTGCGGTGTAAAGACTCTGGACGTCGATACTACACAGTAGCACATCACAATCGAAGGTAGGTAGTTCAGCTAATCGCTTAAGTAGCGTATTAGTGTCCAGAAGAGAGCGGGGATGAATTTGGATCAGGGGCTGTAGTATAGAGTCCAAATAAAGAGCAATCGGTTGGAACAGTGATTTAACAGCAGCAATTATGGGTCTCCCCGGTGGCTTATTTAAAGATTTATGAATCTTTGGAGTGGTGTAGAGCACCGGAGTCACTGGGTAGGCAGGCAGAAGTGCTTTATGTAGTTTCTCTGACAGATGACCATTGTCAAAGCCATATTTAAGTAGGAGTGCTACCTCTTTTTGAAAAGTTGGTGTAGGGTCTCCAGGTAAAAGTCTGTACGTAATAGGATCCTCCAGTTGTCTGCTGATCTCCTCTTTATAATCTTGGAGGTTCTGGATGACCAGAGCACCTCCTTTATCAGCTGGACGGAAAATAAGGCCTTTATTGGATGCCAGATGTTTTAGAGCCATAGCTTCATCCTTTGATAGATTATTATGGACCACAGGAGGCTTTTTTGTAATTTCTGTAGTATGTCTATCCAGCATTCTTGTAAAGGTTCGGACCGATGCATTAGATGATAATGGATCAAACGTTGATCTTGGCATGATTTTGATTAATTTAGGCGGGATGGGGGCAGTATGATCCTCAATTACTGGAGATTTTGCAAAGAATTCTTTAATTTTCAATTGACGGTGTAAACGGTATTTCTCTACTTGCCATTGCAAGGAGTCCTGTTTATATGTAGGGATAAATGACAAACCCTTTGTGAGAACTCTTTGTTCAGTAGGATTGAGTTCATAATCTGACAGGTTTATTACTAGGTCCTGTAATTTTTCGGTGGCCTCCCTAGTCGCCCTCTGCCTTTTACATTGTCCGCCACGGCGGGTAAACCAGCGGTGCCTGCTTTTCTTCTGTCCCTGTTTCTGGTGGCCACGGATAAAGGGCCCATCTGTGTTGCAGACGGTGCTGGTGCTGGTTCTGAATCACTTGCCGTGGAGGTGTTCTCATTAGATGAATCAAGCTGCCGGGGATTGCGCTGTCGGCGTCTGAAAAATGGCACCCTAGGATTGCCTTTATAGGTCGTATCTGTCCATCTGTATACCGTATAATTGGCGTAATCACTTTCCACCTTCAATTTTTTATCTGCTTTGAATTTAATAAGCACCCGCTTATAAGTCTGGATTTGGTTATCCAATTTGGTATACCAATCTGTAGCAGTATCTTCCTCCAATAGTGGTCTAACTGTCTGTTCAAGTTCGGTGATTTTGGTTTTTATTATATTCATCTCCTTTGTGGATTGCTCAATTATCAGGAGTATAAGATCAAGTGAACATTTGTTCATGATTCCTATCCATTTTTTACAAAATGCAGGATCATTGCGGCCGATGGTAGGCGAGTTTTTTACCCGTAGCCCACGGGGTATTTTTTTAGAACGGTAGTAGTCACTTAGAGTTATACAATGATAATAGTAATCAATTTCTTTCCGCTTCAGATGTAATAGTTTGCGGTAGGCATCTTCATTAGATTTAGCCTCAGCTTGCTCCTCAATAATCTCAGTGTAGAGAATGTCACTGGCTTCGGCTTCTGAATAGCTGTGGAGTATTCCCAGTGACTGGATATTATGGATATATCCACTGATTTCTGGCTCAGATGGTAACGCAGTATCCATGTTAGAATCACCCAATCTGCACAAAGCTCTGCAATTTAAAGTTCCATGCAACAGATGGTAGCGAGTACAGTGTCACAGCAAAAGCATCTAGTACAATCTAGATGCACAGATCACGGAATAACACACTCACTGATGTTGTTAGAGTGGTAGAGGGAGCCTTGTAGATGCGATGCACAAACGTGGATCCCTTAGTACATAGTCCTTTGTACCGGCTCTCCATCTAAAAACAGCTGATGCGCCGGGTGTCAGTACATAACACTCGTCGGAGCGAGTGTATAGACAGGGTAGCGGGGGGAGTGCTGCACTCACGGCGTCTTGTTCAAATAAATACAAGCAGTCTTGTTGAACTTGCAATGTTTCAATGCCTTTATTCTGGCATTTTCGTCAGGTATGAATGCATGATACAAAAAGTCTTACCTTATAAAGCACCCAGTGAGCGCGCCATCTCCTTAGAGCGGGAAGCGCTGTTCAGGATCAGGACGCAATAAGATGACCTCACCCGCCTAAATTAATCAAAATCATGCCAAGATCAACGTTTGATCCATTATCATCTAATGCATCGGTCCGAACCTTTACAAGAATGCTGGATAGACATACTACAGAAATTACAATAAAGCCTCCTGTGGTCCATAATAATCTATCAAAGGATGAAGCTATGGCTCTAAAACATCTGGCATCCAATAAAGGCCTTATTTTCCGTCCAGCTGATAAAGGAGGTGCTCTGGTCATCCAGAACCTCCAAGATTATAAAGAGGAGATCAGCAGACAACTGGAGGATCCTATTACGTACAGACTTTTACCTGGAGACCCTACACCAACTTTTCAAAAAGAGGTAGCACTCCTACTTAAATATGGCTTTGACAATGGTCATCTGTCAGAGAAACTACATAAAGCACTTCTGCCTGCCTACCCAGTGACTCCGGTGCTCTACACCACTCCAAAGATTCATAAATCTTTAAATAAGCCACCGGGGAGACCCATAATTGCTGCTGTTAAATCACTGTTCCAACCGATTGCTCTTTATTTGGACTCTATACTACAGCCCCTGATCCAAATTCATCCCCGCTTTCTTCTGGACACTAATACGCTACTTAAGCGATTAGCTGAACTACCTACCTTCGATTGTGATGTGCTACTGTGTAGTATCGACGTCCAGAGTCTTTACACCGCAATCCCCCATGAGGGAGGGTTGGCTGCGGTTAGAAGACTGCTGGAAACCTCAGGTACTTTCAGTGGAGATTGCCTGGACTTTCATGTAAAATTACTTGAGTTTGCATTAACTAAAAATTACTTTCTATACGATAATCGCTTTTTCCTGCAATGCCATGGGTGTGCCATGGGATCTGCCATGGCACCAGCATACTCTAATGTATACATGTTTGAGGTCGAGGATATGATTTTTTTCAATGATACCGATATATCGGCAGACATCTTGTATTACTGTCGATATATCGATGATTTGTTGGTGTTTTGGAAGGGGTCAGCTGAGCAATTTGATGCTATCATACAGTCCCATAACAGTAGGGACCACCCTATCAAACTGACGTATACTATCAGCCCTGAATTCATCCATTACTTGGATGTGAAAATCTCACTTCAGGAGGGTAAATTACATACATCTTTGCATACTAAATCAACTGATAGAAACAACTTGTTAATGTTTGATAGCTTCCATCCTAAACCGCTTAAGCAGGGGTTACCCTACTCTCAGTTGGTACGCATCAGACGCATCTGACCCCTTATTGGCTGATAAAGAAATGGATGTTATGATTGCTAAATTTAAACAGAGAGGATATCCACTAGAATTACTGTTGTCAGCTAAAAGTAGAGCCTTATCCCTGGATAGGGATACTCTGATTAAAACTCCACGCAAAGCCAAAAACAAAATGAAAATACTCCCCTGGGTATGCCAATATAACCCAGCGAGTGAGGGTATTAACAAAATCTCCAAAAACCTCTGGCCCATCATTAAAACTGACCCTGACCTTGGCTTAGAGGAAACTAGACTATTATCTTGCTATACTAGAGGACGCAACCTTAGAGATATATTGGTAAGATCAGATATCTCTAGCCTAGATAATACTTATGATCCTTATGCTAACACACGTAAGGGATGTATTAGATGTACATGCACAACATGTCAATTTATGCTGCCTGGTGACACATTCCAACACCCCTTGACTGGCAAAACTATGTTCATCAAACATCGACTCACATGTACATCCAAATACGTTGTTTATCAAATCCTGTGTCCCTGCGGTATGTCATACATTGGCAAAACTGATTGCCAATTCAAGGACCGTATGACAGCACATAGGTCGGCTATCAGGACTGCGATAGCTAAAGGGCATAGTGAACAGCCGGTTGCCCGGCATTTCTGTAATCATCCCCACCCCCTTGCTTCATTGAGGTACCGAATGATTGATCACCAACCACCCTCTATTAGGGGAGGTGACAGATCAAAAAAATTGATCCAATTGGAAACTAAATGGATCTATCGTTTAGGTACACTGTCCCCCAAAGGACTTAATGAGCACCTAGGCTTAGGTGCGTTCCTCTAAATTTTAACATATGTAATTATGCGCTCATGTTATTATTTCTGTATTGTGCTTTCTTTCCGTGTCCATTTTTTGTATTCTGTGTATGAAAAAACTGCATTTGATATAGTATATGTATTATGCTTTGCTTTACTAATCAATCCTGTTCTCCGTTCTCTGCAGTGTTATTGTTGTCATGTAACCTTGGTGATGGGCTTCACACACTACCTCCTCTCTTGTGAGGTCATCTTATTGCGTCCTGATCCTGAACAGCGCTTCCCGCTCTAAGGAGATGGCGCGCTCACTGGGTGCTTTATAAGGTAAGACTTTTTGTATCATGCATTCATACCTGACGAAAATGCCAGAATAAAGGCATTGAAACGTTGCAAGTTCAACAAGACTGCTTGTATTTATTTGAACAAGACGCCGTGAGTGCAGCACTCCCCCCGCTACCCTGTCTATACACTCGCTCCGACGAGTGTTATGTACTGACACCCGGCGCATCAGCTGTTTTTAGATGGAGAGCCGGTACAAAGGACTAATATATATATATATATATATATATATATATATATATATATATATATATATCAGTACTGTTACTGGATACCTATCTGGCTGTGCAATCACCATGTGGCGCCGCTGAATTGGCTGCCTGGGTGCTACACAGCTCGTTAAATATGTTCCCCATGTCCGTGTCCCTTATTAGAATGCATCTAGTGCATATCTGTACATGTGACGTATATCTGTACTGCCATTGATACTTGTTCCTTGTACTGATAAACCTTTGTATTACAGTATGTGCATTGTTATTTTTAATGTCTGTAAAGCGCCTTGAGTCCTGTTGGAGAAAGTGTGCTATATAAATAAAACTTACAAGATTCACTTTCGTTGGTCTCCCCCAAGCAGGTTCTTCAAGACCGGTTTGACGATCTCTCAGGAAAAAGCACTACTTCTGTTGTCGGTGGTCTCCAAACTGCAGACAATGGGAGTTGTGATTCCGGTACCCGAAGATCAGTGTACTCAGGGATACTACTCCAGTCTTTTTCTCGTGCCAAAGCCGGACGGCTCGGTATGACCTATATTAAACCTAAAGGATTTGAACCCGTACTTACAGGAGGTCAAATTCAAGATGGAGTCCCTGCAGTCGGAGATACAGGGTTTGGAACAGGGAGAATTCCTGGTATCGATATCAGGGATGCATACCTACACATCCCCATTTGGCCTCCTCACCAGGCTTTCCTTCGGTTTGCAGTACAAAATCATCACTGACAGTTCCAGGCCTTGCCGTTCGGTCTCTTATTGGCCCCCAGGGTCTTCACCAAGGTGATGGCAGTGATGGTGGAGGTCCTCCGCTCTCAGGGGGTAAAAATTATCCCTTATTTGGACGATCTTCTGCTGAAGAGCCATTTGAGGTATACCCTATTGTCCGATAGGTACTCTTTACCTAGCACGGCGCCCAACGCGGCCATTGCGGGCATTGAATGCACTAAAAAATCGGGTGCGACGCGACCGACACGATGCCCGCGATTTCCCATAGGGATCAATGTTAAATTTCTTAATTGACCCGATTTTTCTGTTCAATGCCTCAATTGACCCGATTTTTCCATAGGAAACAATGTTAAATGGCCCACAGAGGCCAAATAGGCACCCTAAAGTGAGAAATGGCCCCCACAATTGTTAACGCCACCCCACGATCAACGTGAACCCGAAGCGTGGCGAGCGCAGCGGTACGCGTCCTACGACCTTTTCATACCCCCACTATCCACGTCGGCGTGGAGTTGAGAATAGAATAGTGTGGCGAGCGCAGCGAGCCACCGAGCCCGAAGCGTGGCGAGCGCAGCGGATACCTGTGAAGCCCGCGAAGGGACGCGTTTACCTGTGGTATCCGCGTCCCCGCGCGGGGCTCGCCACGCTTCGGGCTCGGTGGCTCGCTGTGCTCGCCACACTATTCTATTCTCAACTCCACGCCGACGTGGATAGTGGGGGTATGAAAAGGTCGTAGGACGCGTACCGCTGCGCTCGCCACGCTTCAGGTTGACGTTGATCGTGGGGTGGCGTTAACAATTGCGGGGGCCATTTCTCACTTTAGGGTGCCTATTTGGCCTCTGTGGGCCATTTAACATTGTTTCCTATGGAAAAATCGGGTCAATTGAGGCATTGAACAGTAAAATCGGGTCAATTGAGAAATTTAACATTGATCCCTATGGGAAATCGCGGGCATCGCGTCGGTCGCGTCGCACCCGATTTTTAGTGCATTCAATGGCCGCGATGCCCGCGATTTTTTTACCTGCGATGCCCACGATCAAAATCGTGGGCGCCGTGCTAGGTAAAGAGTACCGTCCAATATACTTCTCACACAGAAGACTAATTTCTCACGGGTGGATCCTGAACTTCGCAAAGTCCCAGCTCCAACCCTCTCAACGCCTTCTGTTCCTAGGGATGACTCTGGACACCCACCAGATTAGGGTTTCCTTCCATCCGACAAGATTCAGTCCTTGCAGGCCCTAGTCCGGATGGTGCTACGATGACGACAGGTATTGGTACATCTTTGTACCAGAGTCCTAGGAAAGATGGTGGCCTCCTTCGAGGCAATCCAATACTGTAGCTTCCATTTGCGACCTTTGCAATTGTCTCTTCTCCATCAGTGGTCAGGATAACACCTGCATCTTCAACAGCAGGTGACTATCACCTTGAGCATGTCTGTCTCTACTGTGGTGGCTAAACTCCGAAAACCTGCTAAAGGGCAGGAGGTTCGGAATTTGGGAGTGGACGCTCCTCACCACAGACACCTTCGGGGTTGGGGAGCTGTCACTCTAGATCACCAGTTCCAGGGGTTATGGATGAGACCAGAACGCCTGCTCTCCATCAACATCCTGGAACTCAGAGCTGTGTACTATGCCCTCTTGCAGACGAGACACCTTCTGAAAGACAAAGCCATCAGAGTCCAGTCCGACAACGCCACGTCCGTCACCTATATCAACAAACAGGGCTGCACTCAAAGCCAGGCGGCCATGATGGAGGTGAGCAGGATCATCCTGTGGACTCAGGCCCATGCTCAGACATTTTCAGCCGTCTTCATACCCAGAGTAGACAATTGGGAAGCCGACTTCCTAAGTCGGCAGGATGTCCACCAAGGAGAATGGTGTCTCAACCCACAGGTGTTTCAGACCTTAGTGCGTCGTTGGGGCCAACCGCAGGTGGACCTGATGGCATACCATCACAATTTCCATCTTCCCAAGTACTTTGCGCGGACTCCAGACCCACAGACCGTGGGGGTGGATGCTGTTAATGGCGATTAAATATGACCAAAGAAACAATAAGTGAAAAAGCACAGGTTACGTATTAGGTCCGTAACCTGCGTACCCTTTATACCTAGCTACGTGCGAACAAAACGTAGCGCAGCGTAGCGTACCTTTATTGTGTATTACACACCAAAGAACCAATACCTTAATAAGAGATCCTTTCGCAGTACTTTGACTCTAATCTGCGAATATACCTTTTAGGACAGTGTCCGTAATATACCTTATCGCTATGCGAATAACAGACACAACCACAGTATAGAAGTAAGGAGGTAGAAACTCCGTTAAAAGATGTATTTAAGTCCCTAATGGACAAAAGGGGTTTACAGGAATAGAAAATACAGGTATAACAAGTAATACAGTAGTCTAACAATGAGTATAATAATCAGGCTCTGCTAGGGGAAGAAAAACAGATACAGGATACAATCAGCCCACAATATAATAAAAGAAAGTACAGTGAATGCAAACGTTTACCGTCTCATCAAATATGCGCAGCGCAGTCCGGTCGGAGCTCGCTATCGTTCAGGGTTGAACTATAGCCCGGTCGAAGGTCAGGGAAAGGAAGATGTGCCGAAGTGACTGAGGCCGCCCTGGGTCACCTATCTTATAGGGTCAGAAGGGGGAGGTCAAAGGCCATTCCTATTGGTCAGGGTTCGTATGTCAAGTCCTCTGTGATTGGGGCAAAGGTGCAGGGGGAAGGTGAACTTTGGAGTCCTTTGTATGTTGGTATCGTCGTCAGGGGTTGTAAATAACAGTAGAACCGGTTACAACTAGATTCCTTTGTTATACACTTTTTAACAGAAACTGTCTTGGGAATATGGATTTTATCCATAACTATCGGGCCGTATGGATTGCGATTTATTCGCAATGACCGGAATACTGCGCATAAGAAACGGAACGTAACGGTACTAAACATTATACAGACGGATGTATGCAATGCTAACTAAGCTATGTGTGGTGCTCTAAACCTTTAACTATATTTTATTTAGTGTCAGTATGTTATTATGAATTTATGTGTAATAGTATGGCTGCGCTTCTGGTCCACTTTGTCACACAGACTCGGGTATGGAAACTTTATTTGCGCAAATCTGCGAACCAAAATGGCGGCCATACTATCCTAAAATGGCGTGTATGCACCTCGACTTTAACAATGCGCTGGTCGCTCCTTGGCTGTTTCAGTTTGTGTACCTGTTTCCTCCATTCCCATTGATACCTCAGGTATTGCAATGCATACGGAGGGAGGAAGTCACGGCCCTTCTAATAGCGCCGGACTGGCCTCTTTGCTCTTGGTACATCAACCTAACGGCTCTGCTGGTCGATGAGCCGTGGCCACTACCTCTTCAAGAGAACCTTCTCAGTCGTCTTTCCAGATTTAGGATGTCTTCATTTGATGGCGTGGCTGCTAAATCTTAAGGCGAGCAGGTATTCCAAGAACAGTTATACCTACCATGATGAGGGCCAGAAAGGAAGTCACTTTGAGACACTACCACCGGATTTGGAGGTCTTATGTGGGTTGGTGCGAGGGGTGTGGGGTTTTCACTACCCTGTTCAAGAAAGCTAGACTTCTCCTGTTTCTACAGGCGGGTTTGAATTCCGGTTTAAAGCTGAATTTCCTGAAGGTTCAGGTCTCGGCCCTCTCCATATTTTTCCAAAAACGTTTGGCCTTCATTCCAGAAGTACAAACTTTCTTCCAAGGGGTGCTGAGGTTACAACCTCCTATTAATCTGCCTACGGTGCCCTGGGACCTAGACTTGGTTCTCAGATACCTACAATCATCAGTGTTCAAACCATTAGAAGACATGGACCTCTGTTACCTTACTTGGAAGGTGGTTCTTCTGTTGGCTCTGGATTTGGCCAGAAGAGTCTCTGAATTGGGAGCACTCTCTTGTCATTCTCCCTTTCTATCATACACCCTGAGGAAGGACTAGTAGAGTCCAAAACGCGTTGGTGGATGCAGAGCTGCCATAGGAGGTCCTAAAGCTGTCCCTTAACATCGGATCCTGGCAATTGTTGGACTCATTCTGGGTGAGAAGAGCTTTTGTCGGTGTTTGCTGCTGTACCTACCTGTGGAATCTGCTCTGTGCTGCTATTGAAAATATTTTTTTTAATCTTATTTTATATGGAGTGTCTGTGAGAATATAATACCACTTGTTTTATGGAGAATTGGAGGTCTGTGTTCCTGGAGTGAAAGAAACCTTTACGGGAATGTAGGGAATGTGTCCCAAGTCAGTACTTTTCCTTTTTGTGTGCAAACCTTGTATACAGGGGAAGATTATTGAAAAATAAAGATACCTTTACATGAAAGTATGGATTGTCCCTAAGGTCAGTGTCATCCTATATGATTGGAAGGAACAAGACTAAAGTAAAGATACCTTTGTAGGAATATAGGGACCAATATCAAGGTCAGTGTGGCTTTATAGCTTACACCGGGAGAAAAAAAACTGATATTGGTCACCCCTGTCTGGTAGCACCCTGTTGGATCACACTATTTCTGGTAACAATCTTTATGACTGCCTGGGAGGGGAAGTAGAAGGGGAGGAGTTGGTCACACTAATTTATATTTAAAGTGCCCATGCTCCCTGTGGTCGCCTTCTATTCCCCAGTGTAACTCCAGTGACAGCTGTGGACTCCGAGAAAAGGATTTACGGTAAGTAGAGAAATCCCTGTTTCTAGAAAATCTTTAATTGCACTATTGGGCTGGTGTGGATTCATAGTTATGTACTGAAGATTAAATATATTTTTTAAGGAGTTTTTTTATTGGATATTGCTAAGTGTATACAGTAACAAAAATAGCAATATTGATGTGTACAATTTAACATTATGTAAAGTACAAATAAGCAAAGCTGGAACAATGTTATTTAACATGTTAATGGTTTTGAGGGATTTAACAGAATATGACGTGTACAGTAGATTACCAATTTCCTGTAATTAACAAAAGTATAAAGAATACCGTACTCACAATAGCAGACAGACAATGGGGATGGAAAGAAAAAGGGGTGTGTGTGTGTGTGTGTGTGTGTGTGTGTGTGAAAGTGAGGTATTACTAGTAAATGAGAATAAGAGTACTTAGCAACATCTGATATATATTAATATACCATAAGCTATTTTTCTTGATCTCATTGGGCAGAGTTATCATTGTTAAAGATACTCAAATTTTGATGGAAATGTGCTTTAGTAGAATCATAAAGTGTGTCAATAAATAGAAATTGTGAACTCCTTTAGTTAGGTAAAGTCTTGCATATTTCCTTTCAAAATATAAAATGCGTAAGAGGTTCTGCTTAACTGCGGAGCTGTTCTTTTGTCCAATGTAATAAAACACATTTCCTAGCCAGGGAGATTATGGTAATGGGCAAAAGGGTTGAGCTTTGTTAATATTTTCCATAGGCCAAGAATTAAAGTTGAGTCCCATGAGTGCCGCCAGGTCAAAGGAAAGAGCCATGTTGAACATGCTAGAAGTAAAGGAAAGAACGTTATACAATAATTTTTTCAACTTATAGCAATGCCACATACAATGGGGAATGATGGCAAGGATACAATAATTTTTTCAACTTATAGCAATGCCACATACAATGGGGAATGATGGCAAGGATTTTCTTGTCTGCATTCCAACGACATTTTTGTAGTAAGAGGAATATTGGTTTTCCATCTGTCCAACAGTATATCCCATTGAGCATGATTAGCATATAATTGCTTTACCAGTATTTTATATAAATATTGTAATGTATAGTAATAACAGATATTTCTGTTGGGATGTTAACCTGTTTGGATTGGATTAAAGCTGCTGGGGCGGAAGGGGAAAATATAGCTCTATCTAAAGAAGAGTCAGTATAAAATGATTTATATGTCATCCAATCACTAACATATCTTAAAAATATTGTTGACGTGTATGTAGTTATATCCGGGTATCCTAGTCCTCCTTCTGTTTTAGGAGTTTTAAGTTAAATTTTGGCAATTCTAGGGCATTTGTTATGCCATAAGAATTTAGAGAATATAGATTCCACTTTTAAAATATCTACCTTTCTTGAAGCTAAATGGGAGCATTTGCATACAATAGAGACGTTTTGGGAAAACTACAGACGGAATTACTGCCAATATTCCCAATAATAGGAAATCGGTAACTCTCTCCAGGATTCCAATTTTGTTGCAATAGCATAAATTATGGAAGAATAATATAACTGAGAAAGGTCAGTGTAAGGACTCTGGAGGGTACCGCCAGACCTGCCCCCTAACTCTGTTGCCTCCCCTTGTAGTTGATGGACACGTGTGTGTGACCAGACGTCTGCCCTTACGCTCTGGCTACGCCCTTCGGGTCCACAGACAGCGGCTCCTGGTCTCACGGGACCTGGCCAATAGAGGATTCCCGGTTACCATCAGCAACCTCCTGTTACTAACTCCGCCCACTACACAGTGGGTGGGGATATCGCTGCCACCACCAGACTTCTCCTACGTGGTGCCTGGAACCACAGATACTTCCTCAGGCCCAAACGCTGGCACCTGAGTACTACCTGCTGGAGTGAGAGCGTCGACACGCTGCTGACAACCCCCCCCCCCGACTGGCGTCGATTGGTTCCCCACTGGTCACAGACCAGACCTCTGCTTCGATAGCTGACAGAGCGGAACTTGGAGGACGCTGGATACTTGTGCCCAGAACAGCCGAAGAATGGAATTATTGCAGTAATCCTGTTGGTCGCAAGATGAAAGTAGTCATCTAGGTCAAAAGATGGTTTATTTGCCAATAGATCTTAAAAGATCTCTTCTCCTATCATAGAAGGCACAGAATACAGATGTTTACAGCATTCAAGTAAGGTAGAAGTACAACTTTACAGGCAAAATTTGTGCCTTTTTTATCCAAAATCCAATACACATCGCCACAGGGGGTAATGCCACCATGTTCTCCCCACCCAATCAGCATTGTGCAGGAGGTGTACATGCCTGGGAAATTTACATTCATATGACAATTGGAACATTTTCCTGTCACAAATAGATCCAGATTACATGTCATAGGGTTCAATCCAATTTCCTTAGAATACTTAACTTTCAGGAATGGTGGAGATCATTTGATTATCTCCTGGACATGTTTGCTTAAAGAAACACAAATGTCTGTGCATTACACACCTCACACACAGGATGGCATGGGTTCAATGACACATCGCATATACAAGTTTCCTTATTAACACCTTTACACAGTAACTTCAGACACAAAGCCTGTTACCTGCTGTGTCTTGGCCACTCACAGATCTTCTGCCAGGAGAAGGCTGTTTATCATCTAATTTCCTCATCACCAAGATTGCTAAATCCCTTCCTCCAGAAATGTACAAAGTGCATTTTAAGTTTAGAATGCATCTCTCAATACAATATACAAAATATATGGTACAGTCCCAGCTCAGTGCTAAACATATATTTCATAAATACATATACTTTGTGCCTTGTGCCCAGCAGCAGGCTGCAACTCACAGCAGCACTGCAGAAGGGGTCCTGTCCCAGCTCAGTGCTGCTCATACAGTTTAAAACATGTCAAGTGCCCTTGTTCTGAATAATGGCGAAACACAGAGAGTGAACCCCTTCAGTGCTGTGGCCGCCATTAACCCTGTGTGCCGGGCTCTCCGGCCACAGTGCGTTGCTAGGCTTCACCACTAACAGCATTTGACGGAGCTGGTTATGCCGGCTACGTCCCCAATGCCGCCTGGTCTTAAATGGGACAACGTGTCCGCCAAGGCAAGGAGAGTGCAAGAGGGAAACTGACTAACCCGGATGGGGCAGGCTGGGACACCCCCAGAATAACCCTGGGTGTAAGTGCGTACAAGATGACTTGCACACACAAAGGTTGACACAAACACAACATAGATGCAACAATGCACAGATATGGTATATAAAATATAACAATAGTGCCGCTGTAACTGAGGTGATAAAGTTACAGTGCAGGTGCAACAATGCACAGGGATGTAAAACAGAAAAACTACACAGCACTCGGAGAGGGAAACCCCTAGCAGCCCTCACTCCTTGGGGGAAGTCTCGGTCCCCCTAGTAGTACAATAGAGAGAGTAGGAGAGGGGAGTGATGGCGCTCGGGGGTTTGGTGGGGATAGTTTTTACATCAAACTATCCCCACCAAACCCCCGAGCGCCATCACTCCCCTCTCCTACTCTCTCTAATACACAGAGATGGTATATAAAATATAACAATAGTGCCGCTGTAACTGAGGTGATAAAGTTACAGTGCAGGTGCAACAATGCACAGGGATGGTATTAATACTAAACAGCCCACCGGTATACAGAAGTGGTAAAGGGCCTCATTCAGGTTCATGCGCTCGCATGCACATTCGCAAGCACTCTTACCAAAAAACCACACGCACGCATCGGGCGAAGGCACGCCTATAGTGCTTGCGAAATCATTCGCACGCAACCATACTTAAAAGGGGGGTGGACTATCATTGCGCGTACGTGTAACTGGTCGCTCGCACCCACACATTTTCGTACGCACACTCACCTCAGTCTGCTAACGGTGGGATTTGTTTGGTTGTAGCGCATTGGTTTGGTCAAAATAACTTTAGCAACAGAAGAAGATTGTATCTGCTAACACTTGATTGCTGGTGGTATGCAATCAGAAGTTGTGCTGAGTTAATTGTCTCATGAAATCAACCATGTATTGGTGTCAATAGTGTGCAGGTGCCATTGATTTACCCATTGATTTATCCATTTCGTGCGTGTGTTTGCTCCGTACGAATGAGCACATTACAAGGAGCAAGGTGTGCGAAACTAAAAACCTGCTTTGAGCTGGCGAAAAGTTTTGCGTTTGAGGGGAACAATCCCTCTTGCACTCATGCGAAAGCACACCCACCACTCATAGTGTACGCCCACTTTTGCTCATTATAATGGTCGCGCCCATGCTAACGCCCACTGCACGCCTACTACCTATGCACTCATTCGCACGGAGAAATCTACGCGAAAGTTTGCTTGCGAGTACTTTTTTATTGGATTGCACATGCGCAGTGCGTTAGCTGCACATGCGCAATGGGGGTAGCCGGGTGAAACGTGCGAATTCGCATGCGTACGCGCCAATGTGAATAAGGGCCAAAGTATACTGTGCGAGTGCAACAATGCACAAGGATGGTACACAAGAGTAATAGCCCCAACAATAAATGTAAACAAATATGCTGGTAAACAAAGCCAATAGAGGCTGCAGGAAAAACCCCAGACTTATCTGGGACAATGGAACCACAGATGAGGAGGGAACTAGCAGCGACACTGGTACACGGACGGCAGCTGAGTGACAGACTGGAACAGTACCAGGAATACACTGCAGGAGCAAGTACAAGGCTGGGTCTGGACACTCAGAAGGAGTGCTAGCTGGAGTACACCAGGCTATAGCAGGATACCATAAGGCCAAGGCAAGCACAAACTCCCACAGAGAATAGGAGCTCAGACAAAACAGACTTGCACATAGCACTGGGAACTAGGAAATATGAGCTTTGACTGGCCTGTTTGAACAGGTCAGGATGCCTTATGAAGGCCTCAGGTAATCAAGGCAGCTGTGCACCATCCAGCCCAGCAGGGCTAATGAGGTCAGACTTGTGCATAAATTAATTCATAGGATATTGGGCTGTAATAGCACAGACTCAATACTGGAGGCCACCAGAGTCGATTACCAACACAGACTGAAATTAACCCAAGACAGACAAGATATATAAGAGTCATAAATGTTGACTCCTAACAGTCAGCACATATTTTAATACTGAGGTATTTAAAACACGACAAGGAAAGGTTGAACGGGATATCCAATGAACTTATGGTACTTGGATCATATTTTCCAAGTGATAATCGTTCTGATTTTGATAGATTAATCTTATAACCAGCGATTTTCCCAAATGAGTTGACGAGGTTCAGTATGGCTGGTAATGTATGGGATGGGTTAGAAATAAAAACTAAAGTGTCATCAGCAAATAAAGCAATTTTTATCTCCTCTCGTCCCATTTTAATCCCTTGCATAAGGTGAGAAGTTTGAATCGTCACTGCTAAAGCTTCAATAGCGATATCGAATAAAATGGGGGATAGTGTGCATCCCTGGCAGGTACCTCTGCCTAGTTGAAAAATAGAGGAATATAAGCCATTACAAGCTACTGTAGATTTGGGGGATGAGTAGAGGATATGGATTATGTTTATAAAACTTTTGCAGAGTTTGAAATAGGTGGGGTCATAAAACTAAATCAAATGCCTTCTCTGCGTCCAACGCGAGCACCATATTCAGTGCCCTGTCGGAGACAAAGAAGGCATCAGAATGCTGAATGGTAGCCAACATCCTGCGGACATTAACCACTGCATGTCTTCCAGTAATAAAACCGGTTTGGTCCTTATAAATTATTAATGGTAGAAAAGGTTTCAATCTCTCCACCAATATATTAGTAAATATTTTATAATCGATATTGAGCAGAGAGATTGGCCTATAAGAGCCTTTTAAATTAAGATCTCAACCTGGTTTAAGTAATACTTTTATAATAACATCTGAAAAATTTATGGGTAAAGTGCCTGAATTTATTATGAAATGAAAACAGTTGGTCAACGGTTGGAAAATACATTTGCCCATGATCTTACAAATTTTGTTAAAGTAGCCATCTGGGCCAGGTGCTTTAGCTAGTTTCAATTTACCAACCGCCCATTCAACCTCCACAGCTGAGATTGGTTCTATTAAGTTTTGTTACATTAAGCTTGTTATTTGAGGTAATTCCAAAGAATCCCAATATGAAGAGGGAGAAAAATAAGCTGATGAGTTTGGTTGGGTTGAATCTGTCATCGGCTCGTCTGGGCACATCCGCGGAGAAGAATACAATGCCTCATAGAAGCATTTCATCTCCTCAACAATTTGTCTATCAGAATTTGTTAGAGTCCTGTCTGTCCTTTTCAATGGGTGTATAGTGTTACAAGATCTTGACCCCTTTAACCATGGGTCTTCAAACTGTGGCCCTCCAGATGTTGTGAAACTACATGTTCCAACATGCATTGCCACATTTTTTCCTATAAGAGCATGCCAATACTGTCAGGGCATGCTGGGACATGTAGTTTCACAACATCTGGAGGGCCACAGTTGGAAGACCCATGCCTTTAACAAATTAGTCAACAGGTTTCCAACTTTATTCCTGAATTTATAAAATTTGGAATCTACATAAAAAAGATATTGGTCCGCACAAAGTTGTAAATATTCATGAAAATGTAGTTTAGCTGAAAGATAATTATTCTTATTTGCTATTGTTGGGTCCATTTTAAACAGCTGAAAAGTGGTAGTTAAATTCATTTCTAAGTCTATATATGTAAGATTGTGTTGTTTTTTAATTGTTTTGTAATATAGGCTATAATCTCTCCACGTAACACAGCTTTGGCTGCTTGCAGGATTACAGTTTTTAAAAGTGACGTTATCAGAGCAATAGTTTGTCCATGAGGTAATACATTTTTCTCTTAATTCTCGGGAATGGGATAAATGGGAAGGAAATATCCACATTGGTTTACACGGATTTGTATGTTCCATATTTGTTGCCATGGTGATTAGTCCATGATCAGAGAGTACTGGGGGGAAAATTTGGACCACATTAATTTTTGGAAATAATGGTTCAACTAATAAGATATAATCAATTCCGGACCATGTTTTATGTGTCAAAGACATACAAGTAAAATCCTTATTTGTCGGGTTTAGAGCTCTCCATGTGTCAATAATATTTAATGATTTTGCAATATATGGAACTCCTATTTTCGGGAGTGCGGGTATATGTATATGTTTTGGGGGAGGGGATCTATCTAAGATATGAGATGAAATTACCATAGCCACCTAGTAGTAAAGTAGAGGGATCATACTTATGCAGTTTTGAGAGAAAGCTGAAAAAGAATGATTTTTTTATATAGTGTTGGAGCATATAAATTACATATAGCTAATACAGAGTGTTACATATCTGCCGTTAGGATCAGATACAGACGAGGTTACCTGAATATTTACATTTTTCTTTTCTAGGGTAACAACGCCACCGGATTTTGAATTAAATGAGGTAGAGCCCAAAATCAACCAGCCTAACATTTGTGATTTTCTTCTGGCATAAGATGTGTCTCTTTGAGACATATAATATAGATAGGTGGGGATAGGACAGGGAGGGTATTTGTCTGCACACTCTGAGTAAGGTCTATATTTTTTTGGACCTATGTTGCCCGCTATTTTATATATCTTGCGGGGGTGCCACTCAGGGTAACTATAATATATGGAGAAAGAATGGTAGCACAGAAGTTTATGCAAAAAAGTGGTTACGCTGGTTGAGTGCACACTGGAAAAAAATATTTGGTACTTGTGGAGTATCACGGCTCCCATCGTATGGCATCATATGGCATTGTATGCCATATGTAGTGGCATACGATGGTATACGATGCGATTTTTACTGATTTTTGGTCAAAAATTGTATGCAATCGCATCGGATGCCATACGATGGCATCCGATGCGATGGCATACGTTTTTAATCTTAAATGCATCCAAATGCATTAAAATGAGTATGAAACATGTTAATTAGCCCCCAAATGTCATTTTTCACTGTGTACCACCCCCAATATCAACGCCAACCCGAAGTGTGTCGAGCGCAGCGAGCCCGCGAGGGGCGGCGGTACGCGTCCTACGACCTTTTCATACCCCCACTATCCACGTCGGCGTGGAGTTGAGAATAGAAAGTGTGGCGAGCGCACCGAGCCCGAAGCGTGGCGAGCGGACGCGGATACCTGTGAAGCCCGTGAGGGGACACGTATAGCTGTGAAGGTATCCGCGTCCCCTCGCGGGGCTCGCCGCGCTGCGCTCGCCACACTTTCTATTCTCAACCCCGACGTGGATAGTGGGGGTATGAAAAGGTCGTAGGACGCGTACCGCTGCGCTCGCCACGCTTCGGGTTGACGTTGATAGTGGGGGTGGTACACTATGAAAAATGGCATTTGGGGGCATTTCACAAGTTTACTACACATTTCAATGCATTTTGATGCATTTCAGTGCAAAATCGGGTGCGATCGCATCGCATGGCATGCGATTTGATCGTATACGATGAGATTTTTTAGCATACGATCAGCATATGATCAAGGTCGTGGGAGCCGTGATACTCCACAAGTACCAAATATTTTCTTTTATCTCGTATTTATTGTATTATTTGTAATAATTGAGTCAATAAAAATTAACTTTTAATAAACGTATTTTTTAAAAATGACCCCTCTGTTTTGACATACAGTATAATATACACTTTCTGTCTGTTAAGATATGTCAGTAATTTACGACGCTTAGCTGGTGTATGTATACCTCTGATGTTCAGAGAACCCACAGTAATAGACATATTAAGCTGTAAACATTATTATGATTACATATTGTCTGTACAAAAATAAGGGGATTGGGAAAAACATGACGGATGGGGGATACACGACAATACAATAAAAAGAAAACTTATCAAAAGGCAGCTAAGCATATATATAAGATATTACCATTGAACCAGTGAGCGCAAGCTACCAATCCCATAGCATATATAAGATATTACCATTGAACCAGTGAGCACAAGCTACCAATCCCATAGCATATATACTGTAAAATATGGACTT
Source organism: Crinia signifera (assembly GCF_055691185.1). Classification (NCBI taxonomy): domain Eukaryota; kingdom Metazoa; phylum Chordata; class Amphibia; order Anura; family Myobatrachidae; genus Crinia; species Crinia signifera. The sequence continues at coordinate 333,727,033 of NC_139221.1, forward strand.
CCATGAAACTGACTGGTAAATGAGTTACCAATTTTATACAGAACAAATACATCATAATAAGGGTGTGGTATAGCACACCGACAGTCGAGATCCCAACCGCCCGGACTCAAACAGCGTGGGGAGTGCAATGAAGCCCCTTGCGGGCTTGCTGTGCTCGCCACGCTGCAGGCACAGTGGCTCACTACACTCGCCACCTATTCTAGGGAGAATAGCCAGTGGCCATCGGGATCCTGAGTGTCTGGGTTTTAACAGTTGGAATTCCGATGTCTGTGTAATGACTGTCGGAATCCCTACAGTCTGTCAGCCATCCGGCCCCCCATAATAATGCATGTGAATTTTTTACCAAAAATAGAAATGAAAGAAACGAAGATTAGCCGGCAAGGGCCTCACCCAAAGGCTCAGTATATATTCAAATAAACTATAAACAATAAACATGCTAGTTGACTATATAGGTTAAGTATAGAGAATATACCAAGTATACCGGAAGTTATAAGTAACATGGATAGGGACAGGTTGTCCTCTCATGGTGGAACAGTGTCAGTTATGGCCTCAGCGTCACGCTGGTGATTTTCTCTTGCTAAGAACTCCTCAGCCTCCTTAGGATTGATGAAATCTTTAAACCCAGTTCCAGTGAATATTCATAACCGAGCTGGATACATCACATAGAACTTTTTAGAGCGTTTGTCTTTCGTTAAAGCAGTATATATTGAAGTGAATGAACGTCTGGCCTTGGTAACATCTGCCAAAAAATCTTTAAAAATGCGAAGGGTATATTTTCCCCATGTAATAGGGTTTATTTTACGTGAGGCTATCCAGATTGCCTGTTTGTGTAAGTCATTAAGGACTTTTAGATTAACAACCATTGGTCTGATATTGAGGTTTAAATTGCCCCAGCCTATGAATCCTTTCAATGACAATGCCCAAACATACTGGGCAGTATTCAATGAAAACATTGACAACGTGCAGCGAATCCTGTTTAGGATTCGCTGCACAGTCGCCACTGCCCGCCGTGTTCCGGAGCCTCGCTGGCCCCAGTATTCAACGAGTCAGGGGCTCGCTGCCCCTGACCGGCGACTTTTAACTCCCTGCCTGCCCCAGAACGTTTGTGGGGGGGGAGGTGGGCTCCCCGGGAGCCAGGCAGCACAGGCTGCCCCCCGGGATAGCCAGCAGGGGAGCAGGTATTCACTGCACCCGATTGTGCATATGTAATGATCGGGTGCAGTGAATATATGAATATCTAATGAGCGGCTCGGCTCCCGGCCCCCTGCTGGCTGCTCTGTGTAAAAAATATATATATATATATATATATTTTTTTTTAATTAAATATATATTCATGTGCTGTAAGCACATGAATAAAAATAGCATGCCCCTTCTCAGAATAAAATTCCTGATTTTTTGACACCAAATGTAAAAAACAAAACACTTTATTTTAAAAGTTCACATTCCACTTCACCATAAAAAGATAGCGATTGCTACACGGTGAAGCATGGCGATAATAACCTGGAAATGTATTCGCCATCTGGTCACTGAATAGGGTGATTCACCGTTTTAGTCAAAAAATCGCCTTACAGCACGAAAATAGCACAAAATCGCCATAGAACATGGCGAATCAGCCTCATTGAATACTGCCCACTGTCTCAATGTGGAAAAGATTGGGCAAAGTATTTCTGGCAATATGTTCCAAAGCTGGATCCCAGTAATTCTGAAGTTGTTCCGTATCAGTCTATTTTCAATATTGTCCAGTGAATCTAAGAGCCGTTTATTATATTGCTTTAAAGTACGTACAGTGGCTTGTAAATTGGATATGTTATCCATGTTGTCACTTAGAATGTCTACAGCTGAGAATTGTATATCAGATAAGCGGGATATCTGCAGTAATATCTGGGTCGTGGTAGTTTGAATTGCTGCCACCAGATCCCTGTAATGAAGTGTGGCCATATTTGTGCAGCCAGCGGTACCTGGATCATATGGGTTGCTGTCAGTGATCACCATTTTCGCTGCTGGAGTCCCCGGGGAGTCTGCTCCATTTTGTGTTCAATTGGCTTTTTCTCTTGCCTCTACTGTTGTGGTAGTTTGTTTAGCAGCTGGCAGAGGTCCAAGGAACTTGTCCATCTCTGTGGGAGTCTGATAGGGGGATTGTGACCAATCTCTGCGTGCCGTTGACAGCTGGATTAAGCTGGGAGCCGAGGTGAGCAACAGAGCGGCAAGGAGAAGCTGCTCACTCCTTCATGCCGGAAGCGGAAGTTCAGATTTATTATGTTTTATGTGTTGAATTAATTTATGACTTCAATATTTACTAATGAATTTTATGTTTAATAAAAAACAGATTGCACTCTCTTAATTTATCACTGTTCAGTTCATCAAGTAGTTGTCCAAGTTGCTTATGGGAACAGCAAATTCAAACATTTGAGGATTTAGGATTTCTATCTATAATCATGGTGATATGTGCTATAGTTGTTGCGCCTAATTCTTTGTTTTGTAACGTACATCTGCCTGTAATATTTCTGTATGCTGGGCCCCCTATCCATAGGGGAGGGACCTTTTCAGGACTTATATCTGAGCAAATAAACATCCATTGCCTCATTTTGTGACCAGCACGGGTATGCCAAATATAGCCCCGTACCACGACTGTCCTGGTCTGTAGTCAGTGACCAGTGGGGGAAAGCAGCCGAAATCAGCCAGGTGTGTCAGCATACACTGTAGCCATGGTTCCAGATGTCACGTGGCGGCAGCAATATTATACCCGCCCACTGTGTAGTGGGTGAAACCTAGAATTTGACGGCAGATCAGAACCATTTGGCCCATCTAGTCTGCCCCTTTAAAGGTGGAGTCAGTAAGAGGGAATCCCTATTGGCCAGGGCCCGTGAGACCAGAATCTCTATCTGTGACAGCGAAGGGCAGGCGTCTGGTCACAATCACCTTACTAGATTGTACCCAGCTGGGTACACACTGGACGACAGGTACCGACACATGAAATAATCTAATACATCACGTAGTAATACACGGTACTCTTTACTTAGAAGGGCGCCCACGATTTTGATCGTGGGCATCGTTAGTAAAAAATCTCGGGCATCTCGGGCATTGAATGCACTAAAAAATTGGGTGCGATCAACCGACGAGATGCCCGAGATTTCCCATAGGGAACAATGTTAAATGTCTCAATTGACCCAATTTTCCTGTTCAATGCCTCAATTGACCCGATTTTTCCATAGGAAACAATGTTAAATGGGCCACAGAGGCCAAATAGGCACCCTGAAGTGTATAATGGCCACCCGAATTGTTAACGCCACCCCACGATCAACGTCAACCCGAAGCGTGGCGAGCGGCGGCGGTACGCGTCCTACGACCTTTTCATACCCCCACTATCCACGTCGGCGTGGAGTTGAGAATAGAAAGTGTGGCGAGCGCAGCGAGCCACCGAGCCCGAAGCGTGGCGAGCGCGAGCCCCGCGAGGGTACGCGGACAGCTGTGAAGCCCGCGAGGGGACGCGGATACCTGTGAAGGTATCCGCGTCCCCACGCGGGGTTCGCTGCGCTCGCCACGCTTCGGGCTCGGTGGCTCGCTGCGCTCGCCACACTTTCTATTCTCAACTCCACGCCGACGTGGATAGTGGGGGTATGAAAAGGTCGTAGGACGCGTACCGCCGCCGCTCGCCACGCTTCGGGTTGACGTTGATCGTGGGGTGGCGTTAACAATTCGGGTGGCCATTATTCACTTCAGGGTGCCTATTTGGCCTCTGTGGCCCATTTAACATTGTTTCCTATGGAAAAATTGGGTCAATTGAGGCATTGAACAGGAAAATCGGGTCAATTGAGACATTTAACATTGTTCCCTATGGGAAATCTCGGGCATCTCGTCTGTCGCATCGCACCTGATTTTTTAGTGCATTCAATGCCCGAGATGGCCGAGATGGGCGCCCTTCTAAGTAAAGAGTACCTAATACACTGTTACTATAGAAAATAACCACACAAGAAACTGAATAAATAAACCAAATCTATTATAGCTCAGTAGAAAGATGCTGTACACGGTAGAAATATCACATGGAAATACAGGACTTGGACTTTATTGCACTTTGTGTATTGTCTGATTGGTGGTCCCAGGATTGGCCGATATATAAGGCACATATCATATGGTATGTTATAATGTATGTGACAGACATGAAATGTCCTCTGAGGACAGCAAAGGAACAGGCACTTAGACAGCTGCTGGACAGGGGGGGGGCTGGAAGATAGGGCCAGTGTGCTCACAGTGGAAGATCCCGTCACTTTTCCCCATTTGAAAAGCTCTGGAAGGGCAAACTCTGCAGCGCAGACTTGCTGATGGTCCCATAGGCCTGTGTGTAGCTCTGTAGAGAAGCCTTAGGATCTCCGGCAGTACCAATGTTGTTTGTTCCTTGGAACATCTTCCTACTGAATTTCTGAGCAGATCGCAGCTCACGAGTACCGGCTATTGGAGTGCGCTGGTTCTGAAGGGAACAAAAAAAAATATCATTGCTGTCTCCAGTACCCCCCCACCAGCAACCCCACTAGTATAGCCAGGACATCCATCAGTCACATTAGGTGTACCCCCCACCTGTGCGGCCGGGACACCAGTCACACTAGGTGTATACCCCCCCTCCCCCCAACAGTGTAGCCGGGACACCAGTCACACTAGGTGTACTCCCCACCAGTGCGGCCGGGACATCAGTCACACTAGGTGTACTCCCCACCACCACCACCAACAGTGTAGCCGGGACGTCAGTCACACTAGGTGTACTCCACCCAACCACCAACAGTGTGGCCGGGACATCAGTCACACTAGGTGTAAACCCCCCCACCACCACCACCATCACCATCACAACCACCAGTGTAGCCAGGACATCAGACACACTAAGTGTACCTCCACCACCACCAGTTTAGCTGGGACTTCAGTCACACTAGGTATAACCACCCCTCCTCCCCCAACAACCCCACTAGTATAGCCGGGACATCAGTCACACTAGGTGTAACCCCAACACTACCAGTGAAGGCGGGACATCAATCACACTAGGTGTACCACCACCACCAGTGTAGCCGGGACATCAGACACACTAGTTGTACCCCCCACCACCACCACCACCAGCGTAACCGGGACATCAGACACACTAGGTGTACCCCCACCACCAGTGTAGCCGGGACATCAGACACACTAGGTGTACCCCCACCACCAGTGTAGCCGGGACATCAGACACAGTAGGTGTACCCCCACCACCAGTGTAGCCGGGACATCAGACACACTAGGTGTAGCCTCACCACCAGTGTAGCCGGGACATCAGACACACTAGGTGTACCCCCACCACCAGTGTAGCCGGGACATCAGACACACTAGGTGTTCCCCTACAGCCACCAGTGTAGCCGGGACATCAGACACACTAGGTGTACCCCCACCACCAGTGTGGCCGGGACATCAGACACACTAGGTGTTCCTCTACAGCCACCAGTGTAGCCGGGACATCAGACACACTAGGTGTACCCCCACCGCCAGTGTAGCCAGGACATCAGACACACTAGGTGTACCCCCACCACCAGTGTAGCCGGGACATCAGACACACCAGGTATACCCCCAACACCAGTGTAGCCGGGACATCAGACACACTAGGTGTACCCCCACCACCAGTGTAGCCGGGACATCAGACACACTAGGTGTACCCCCACCACCAGTGTAGCCGGGACATCAGACACACTAGGTGTACCCCCACCACCAGTGTAGCCGGGACATCAGACACACTAGGTGTACCCCCACCACCAGTGTAGCCGGGACATCAGACACACTAGGTATACCCCCAACACCAGTGTAGCCAGGACATCAGACACACTAGGTGTACCCCCACCACCAGTGTAGCCGGGACATCAGACACACTAGGTGTTCCCCTACCACCACCAGTGTAGCTGGGACATCAGACACACTAGGTGTACCCCCACCACCAGTGTAGCCGGGACATCAGACACACTAGGTGTACCCCCACCACCAGTGTAGCTGGGACATCAGACACACTAGGTGTACCCCCATCACCAGTGTAGCCGGGACATCAGACACACTAGGTGTACCCCCATCACCAGTGTAGCCGGGACATCAGACACACTAGGTATAACCCCACCACCAGTGTAGCCGGGACATCAGACACACTAGGTGTACCCCCATCACCAGTGTAGCCGGGACATCAGACACACTAGGTGTACCCCCACCACCAGTGTAGCCAGGACATCAGACACACTAGGTATACCCCCAACACCAGTGTAGCCAGGACAGAATATAGTTTGTCACGTTGTGGTGCACCAAAAAGAAAAATTAAACTAAAAAATGTATCTAAAATATAAAAGAAAAGAAAAATATATTAAAGTAAATTTAGTTTACTTTAAAACTGTGAAATATGAAGACTACATATATCATGAAACAAAGACAAGGTGAATACAGTGCACGTGCGGTGTCTCTATGCACTGGTTCCCTTATTAGAATCTATTATTCAGTGCGAGCTAATGTACGTCAATCCCTGAAATGATTATGGCTCACTGGCCTGTAAATTTGATATATGGGAGTCAAATTGTGCTCATCAATCAAGGATCTAGTCTGTGTATGTGTGTGGATAAATCCTTTAGACACAGTAATTAGGTCTCTACCCGGATTCCAGAAGTGAAGAAAGGAAGTGTTACTGTGTAGAAGTATTGGTAGAAGCCGGTCAGCCAAGGACATATCATTTCCTGTCTGACGTCTGGCCAGCACTTCCCAGAGAGTGAGTATAATCAATATATGGCCATATACCCAAGTATGGAAGTATGATGTTGATATACATACAATGTTGTGGTCGCCCTGTATATAACACATACACTGTAACTTTATTTATTGCAGATCTGACACAGTTCGCACTGATGCGCTTTATTAAGTCGCAACATCAACAATTCATTGATACAGTGCGTTATGAGATGGGTCTTATTTAATAGCAGAGATTTCTGTAAATGCCAATCATCATATAAGCTATATTACTAGGTGGCAGAGCCGTGCCGTGTTGCTACAGCGGTGCATAGAAGAATCTCTCCGACACAGTGGGCGCTGGCTGACAGGGGCATAGTAGCCCACTAGTACAGCTAACCAAGTGCTCACGCTATGGGATGTACTACTGCCGGGGTATGTAACAAGATGCCTGCGGCACGGTGGGCGCTAACCGTCAGAGATAAGGTGACCCGCTCACACTATGGGATGTACTACTGCCGGGGTATGTAACAAGATGCCTGCGGCACGGTGGGCGCTACCCGTCAGAGATAAGGTGACCCGCTCACGCTATGGGATGTACTACTGCCGGGGTATGTAACAAGATGCCTGCGGGACGGTGGGCGCTACCCGTCAGATATAAGGTGACCCGCTCACGCTATGGGATGTACTACTGCCGGGGTATGTAACAAGATGCCTGCGGCACGGTGGGCGCTAACCGTCACAGATAAGGTGACCCGCTCACGCTATGGGATGTACTACTGCCAGGGTATGTAACAAGATGCCTGCGGCACGGTGGGTGCTAACCGTCACAGATAAGGTGACCCGCTCACGCTATGGGATGTACTACTGCCGGGGTATGTAACAAGATGCCTGCGGCACGGTGGGCGCTAACCGTCACAGATAAGGTGACCCGCTCACGCTATGGGATGTATTACTGCCGGGGTATGTAACAAGATGCCTGCGGCACGGTGGGCGCTACCCGTCACAGATAAGGTGACCCGCTCACCACCCGCTCACGCTATGGGATGTACTACTGCCGGGGTATGTAACAAGATGCCTGTGGCACGGTGGGCTCTAACCGTCAGAGATAAGGTGACCCGCTCACGCTATGGGATGTATTACTGCCGGGGTATGTAACAAGATGCCTGCGGCACAGTGGGCGCTAACCGTCACAGATAAGGTGACCCGCTCACGCTATGGGATGTATTACTGCCGGGGTATGTAACAAGATGCCTGCGGCACGGTGGGCGCTACCCGTCAGAGATAAGGTGACCCGCTCACGCTATGGGATGTACTACTGCCAGGGTATGTAACAAGATGCCTGCGGCACGGTGGGCGCTAACCGTCAGAGATAAGGTGACCCGCTCACGCTATGGGATGTATTACTGCCGGGGTATGTAACAAGATGCCTGCGGCACGGTGGGCGCTACCCGTCAGAGATAAGGTGACCCGCTCACGCTATGGGATGTACTACTGCCAGGGTATGTAACAAGATGCCTGCGGCACGGTGGGCGCTACCCGTCACAGATAAGGTGACCCGCTCACGCTATGGGATGTACTACTGCCGGGGTATGTAACAAGATGCCTGCGGCACGGTGGGCGCTACCCGTCAGAGATAAGGTGACCCGCTCACTCTATGGGATGTACTACTGCCGGGGTATGTAACAAGATGCCTGCGGCACGGTGGGCGCTAACCGTCAGAGATAAGGTGACCCGCTCACGCTATGGGATGTACTACTGCCGGGGTATGTAACAAGATGCCTGCGGCACGGTGGGCGCTAACCGTCAGAGATAAGGTGACCCGCTCACGCTATTGGATGTACTACTGCCGGGGTATGTAACAAGATGCCTGCGGCACGGTGGGCGCTACCCGTCAGAGATAAGGTGACCCGCTCACGCTATGGGATGTACTACTGCCGGGGTATGTAACAAGATGCCTGCGGCACGGTGGGCGCTAACCGTCAGAGATAAGGTGACCCGCTCACGCTATGGGATGTACTACTGCCGGGGTATGTAACAAGATGCCTGCGGCACGGTGGGCGCTAACCATCACAGATAAGGTGACCCGCTCACGCTATGGGATGTACTACTGCCGGGGTATGTAACAAGATGCCTGCGGCACGGTGGGCGCTAACCGTCACAGATAAGGTGACCCGCTCACCACCCGCTCACGCTATGGGATGTACTACTGCCAGGGTATGTAACAAGATGCCTGCGGCACGGTGGGCGCTAACCATCAGAGATAAGGTGACCCGCTCACGCTGTGGGATGTACTACTGCCAGGGTATGTAACAAGATGCCTGCGGCACGGTGGGCGCTAACCGTCAGAGATAAGGTGACCCGCTCACGCTATGGGATGTACTACTGCCGGGGTATGTAACAAGATGCCTGCGGCACGGTGGGCGCTAACTGTCAGAGATAAGGTGACCCGCTCACGCTATGGGATGTACTACTGCCGGGGTATGTAACAAGATGCCTGCGGCACGGTGGGTGCTAACCGTCACAGATAAGGTGACCCGCTCACGCTATGGGATGTACTACTGCCGGGGTATGTAACAAGATGCCTGCGGCACGGTGGGCGCTACCCGTCAGAGATAAGGTGACCCGCTCACGCTATGGGATGTACTACTGCCGGGGTATGTAACAAGATGCCTGCGGCACGGTGGGCTCTAACCGTCACAGATAAGGTGACCCGCTCACGCTATGGGATGTACTACTGACAGGGTATGTAACAAGATGCCTGCGGCACGGTGGGCGCTACCCGTCACAGATAAGGTGACCTGCTCACGCTATGGGATGTACTACTGCCGGGGTATGTAACAAGATGCCTGCGGCACGGTGGGCTCTAACCGTCAGAGATAAGGTGACCCGCTCACGCTATGGGATGTACTACTGCCAGGGTATGTAACAAGATGCCTGCGGCACGGTGGGCGCTAACCGTCACAGATAAGGTGACCCGCTCACGCTATGGGATGTACTACTGCCGGGGTATGTAACAAGATGCCTGCGGCACGGTGGGTGCTAACCGTCACAGATAAGGTGACCCGCTCACGCTATGGGATGTACTACTGCCAGGGTATGTAACAAGATGCCTGCGGCATGGTGGGCGCTAACCGTCACAGATAAGGTGACCCGCTCACGCTATGGGATGTACTACTGCTGGGGTATGTAACAAGATGCCTGCGGCACGGTGGGCGCTAACTGTCAGAGATAAGGTGACCCGCTCACGCTATGGGATGTACTACTGCCGGGGTATGTAACAAGATGCCTGCGGCACGGTGGGCGCTAACCGTCAGAGATAAGGTGACCCGCTCACGCTATGGGATGTACTACTGCCGTGGTATGTAACAAGATGCCTGCGGCACGGTGGGCGCTAACCGTCACAGATAAGGTGACCCGCTCACGCTGTGGGATGTACTACTGCCGGGGTATGTAACAAGATGCCTGCGGCACGGTGGGCGCTACCCGTCAGAGATAAGGTGACCCGCTCACGCTATGGGATGTACTACTGCCGGGGTATGTAACAAGATGCCTGCGGCACGGTGGGCGCTAACCGTCACAGATAAGGTGACCCGCTCACGCTATGGGATGTACTACTGCCGGGGTATGTAACAAGATGCCTGCGGCACAGTGGGCGCTAACCGTCACAGATAAGGTGACCCGCTCACGCTGTGGGATGTACTACTGCCGGGGTATGTAACAAGATGCCTGCGGCACGGTGGGCGCTACCCGTCAGAGATAAGGTGACCCGCTCACGCTATGGGATGTACTACTGCCGGGGTATGTAACAAGATGCCTGCGGCACGGTGGGCGCTAACCGTCACAGATAAGGTGACCCGCTCACGCTATGGGATGTACTACTGCCGGGGTATGTAACAAGATGCCTGCGGCACAGTGGGCGCTAACCGTCACAGATAAGGTGACCCGCTCACGCTGTGGGATGTACTACTGCCGGGGTATGTAACAAGATGCCTGCGGCACGGTGGGCGCTACCCGTCAGAGATAAGGTGACCCGCTCACGCTGTGGGATGTACTACTGCCGGGGTATGTAACAAGATGCCTGCGGCACGGTGGGCGCTACCCGTCAGAGATAAGGTGACCCGCTCACGCTATGGGATGTACTACTGCCAGGGTATGTAACAAGATGCCTGCGGCACGGTGGGCGCTACCCGTCAGAGATAAGGTGACCCGCTCACGCTATGGGATGTACTACTGCCAGGGTATGTAACAAGATGCCTGCGGCACGGTGGGCGCTAACCGTCAGAGATAAGGTGACCCGCTCACGCTATGGGATGTATTACTGCCGGGGTATGTAACAAGATGCCTGCGGCACGGTGGGCGCTACCCGTCACAGATAAGGTGACCCGCTCACCACCCGCTCACGCTATGGGATGTACTACTGCCGGGGTATGTAACAAGATGCCTGTGGCACGGTGGGCTCTAACCGTCAGAGATAAGGTGACCCGCTCACGCTATGGGATGTATTACTGCCGGGGTATGTAACAAGATGCCTGCGGCACAGTGGGCGCTAACCGTCACAGATAAGGTGACCCGCTCACGCTATGGGATGTATTACTGCCGGGGTATGTAACAAGATGCCTGCGGCACGGTGGGCGCTACCCGTCAGAGATAAGGTGACCCGCTCACGCTATGGGATGTACTACTGCCAGGGTATGTAACAAGATGCCTGCGGCACGGTGGGCGCTAACCGTCAGAGATAAGGTGACCCGCTCACGCTATGGGATGTATTACTGCCGGGGTATGTAACAAGATGCCTGCGGCACGGTGGGCGCTACCCGTCAGAGATAAGGTGACCCGCTCACGCTATGGGATGTACTACTGCCAGGGTATGTAACAAGATGCCTGCGGCACGGTGGGCGCTACCCGTCACAGATAAGGTGACCCGCTCACGCTATGGGATGTACTACTGCCGGGGTATGTAACAAGATGCCTGCGGCACGGTGGGCGCTACCCGTCAGAGATAAGGTGACCCGCTCACTCTATGGGATGTACTACTGCCGGGGTATGTAACAAGATGCCTGCGGCACGGTGGGCGCTAACCGTCAGAGATAAGGTGACCCGCTCACGCTATGGGATGTACTACTGCCGGGGTATGTAACAAGATGCCTGCGGCACGGTGGGCGCTAACCGTCAGAGATAAGGTGACCCGCTCACGCTATTGGATGTACTACTGCCGGGGTATGTAACAAGATGCCTGCGGCACGGTGGGCGCTACCCGTCAGAGATAAGGTGACCCGCTCACGCTATGGGATGTACTACTGCCGGGGTATGTAACAAGATGCCTGCGGCACGGTGGGCGCTAACCGTCAGAGATAAGGTGACCCGCTCACGCTATGGGATGTACTACTGCCGGGGTATGTAACAAGATGCCTGCGGCACGGTGGGCGCTAACCATCACAGATAAGGTGACCCGCTCACGCTATGGGATGTACTACTGCCGGGGTATGTAACAAGATGCCTGCGGCACGGTGGGCGCTAACCGTCACAGATAAGGTGACCCGCTCACCACCCGCTCACGCTATGGGATGTACTACTGCCAGGGTATGTAACAAGATGCCTGCGGCACGGTGGGCGCTAACCATCAGAGATAAGGTGACCCGCTCACGCTGTGGGATGTACTACTGCCAGGGTATGTAACAAGATGCCTGCGGCACGGTGGGCGCTAACCGTCAGAGATAAGGTGACCCGCTCACGCTATGGGATGTACTACTGCCGGGGTATGTAACAAGATGCCTGCGGCACGGTGGGCGCTAACTGTCAGAGATAAGGTGACCCGCTCACGCTATGGGATGTACTACTGCCGGGGTATGTAACAAGATGCCTGCGGCACGGTGGGTGCTAACCGTCACAGATAAGGTGACCCGCTCACGCTATGGGATGTACTACTGCCGGGGTATGTAACAAGATGCCTGCGGCACGGTGGGCGCTACCCGTCAGAGATAAGGTGACCCGCTCACGCTATGGGATGTACTACTGCCGGGGTATGTAACAAGATGCCTGCGGCACGGTGGGCTCTAACCGTCACAGATAAGGTGACCCGCTCACGCTATGGGATGTACTACTGACAGGGTATGTAACAAGATGCCTGCGGCACGGTGGGCGCTACCCGTCACAGATAAGGTGACCTGCTCACGCTATGGGATGTACTACTGCCGGGGTATGTAACAAGATGCCTGCGGCACGGTGGGCTCTAACCGTCAGAGATAAGGTGACCCGCTCACGCTATGGGATGTACTACTGCCAGGGTATGTAACAAGATGCCTGCGGCACGGTGGGCGCTAACCGTCACAGATAAGGTGACCCGCTCACGCTATGGGATGTACTACTGCCGGGGTATGTAACAAGATGCCTGCGGCACGGTGGGTGCTAACCGTCACAGATAAGGTGACCCGCTCACGCTATGGGATGTACTACTGCCAGGGTATGTAACAAGATGCCTGCGGCATGGTGGGCGCTAACCGTCACAGATAAGGTGACCCGCTCACGCTATGGGATGTACTACTGCTGGGGTATGTAACAAGATGCCTGCGGCACGGTGGGCGCTAACTGTCAGAGATAAGGTGACCCGCTCACGCTATGGGATGTACTACTGCCGGGGTATGTAACAAGATGCCTGCGGCACGGTGGGCGCTAACCGTCAGAGATAAGGTGACCCGCTCACGCTATGGGATGTACTACTGCCGTGGTATGTAACAAGATGCCTGCGGCACGGTGGGCGCTAACCGTCACAGATAAGGTGACCCGCTCACGCTGTGGGATGTACTACTGCCGGGGTATGTAACAAGATGCCTGCGGCACGGTGGGCGCTACCCGTCAGAGATAAGGTGACCCGCTCACGCTATGGGATGTACTACTGCCGGGGTATGTAACAAGATGCCTGCGGCACGGTGGGCGCTAACCGTCACAGATAAGGTGACCCGCTCACGCTATGGGATGTACTACTGCCGGGGTATGTAACAAGATGCCTGCGGCACAGTGGGCGCTAACCGTCACAGATAAGGTGACCCGCTCACGCTGTGGGATGTACTACTGCCGGGGTATGTAACAAGATGCCTGCGGCACGGTGGGCGCTACCCGTCAGAGATAAGGTGACCCGCTCACGCTATGGGATGTACTACTGCCGGGGTATGTAACAAGATGCCTGCGGCACGGTGGGCGCTACCCGTCAGAGATAAGGTGACCCGCTCACGCTATGGGATGTACTACTGCCGGGGTATGTAACAAGATGCCTGCGGCACAGTGGGCGCTAACCGTCACAGATAAGGTGACCCGCTCACGCTGTGGGATGTACTACTGCCGGGGTATGTAACAAGATGCCTGCGGCACGGTGGGCGCTACCCGTCAGAGATAAGGTGACCCGCTCACGCTGTGGGATGTACTACTGCCGGGGTATGTAACAAGATGCCTGCGGCACGGTGGGCGCTACCCGTCAGAGATAAGGTGACCCGCTCACGCTATGGGATGTACTACTGCCAGGGTATGTAACAAGATGCCTGCGGCACGGTGGGCGCTACCCGTCAGAGATAAGGTGACCCGCTCACGCTATGGGATGTACTACTGCCAGGGTATGTAACAAGATGCCTGCGGCACGGTGGGCGCTACCCGTCAGAGATAAGGTGACCCGCTCACGCTATGGGATGTACTACTGCCGTGGTATGTAACAAGATGCCTGCGGCACGGTGGGCGCTAACCGTCAGAGATAAGGTGACCCGCTCACGCTATGGGATGTACTACTGCCAGGGTATGTAACAAGATGCCTGCGGCACGGTGGGCGCTAACCGTCAGAGATAAGGTGACCCGCTCACGCTATGGGATGTACTACTGCCGGGGTATGTAACAAGATGCCTGCGGCACGGTGGGCGCTAACTGTCACAGATAAGGTGACCCGCTCACCACCCGCTCACGCTATGGGATGTACTACTGCCGGGGTATGTAGCAAGATGCCTGCGGCACGGTGGGCGCTAACCGTCACAGATAAGGTGACCCGCTCACGCTATGGGATGTACTACTGCCGGGGTATGTAACAAGATGCCTGCGCCACGGTGGGCGCTAACCGTCAGAGATAAGGTGACCCACTCACGCTATGGGATGTACTACTGCCGGGGTATGTAACAAGATGCCTGCAGCACGGTGGGCGCTAACCGTCAGAGATAAGGTGACCCGCTCACGCTATGGGATGTACTACTGCCGGGGTATGTAACAAGATGCCTGCGGCACGGTGGGCGCTAACCGTCACAGATAAGGTGACCAGCTCACGCTATGGGATGTACTACTGCCGGGGTATGTAACAAGATGCCTGCGGCACGGTGGGCTCTAACCGTCACAGATAAGGTGACCCGCTCACGCTATGGGATGTACTACTGACAGGGTATGTAACAAGATGCCTGCGGCACGGTGGGCGCTACCCGTCACAGATAAGGTGACCCGCTCACGCTATGGGATGTACTACTGCCGGGGTATGTAACAAGATGCCTGCGGCACGGTGGGTGCTAACCGTCACAGATAAGGTGACCCGCTCACGCTATGGGATGTACTACTGCCAGGGTATGTAACAAGATGCCTGCGGCATGGTGGGCGCTAACCGTCACAGATAAGGTGACCCGCTCACGCTATGGGATGTACTACTGCTGGGGTATGTAACAAGATGCCTGCGGCACGGTGGGCGCTAACTGTCAGAGATAAGGTGACCCGCTCACGCTATGGGATGTACTACTGCCGGGGTATGTAACAAGATGCCTGCGGCACGGTGGGCGCTAACCGTCAAAGATAAGGTGACCCGCTCACGCTATGGGATGTACTACTGCCGTGGTATGTAACAAGATGCCTGCGGCACGGTGGGCGCTAACCGTCACAGATAAGGTGACCCGCTCACGCTGTGGGATGTACTACTGCCGGGGTATGTAACAAGATGCCTGTGACATGGTGGGCGCTAACCGTCACAGATAAGGTGACCCGCTCACGCTATGGGATGTACTACTGCCGGGGTATGTAACAAGATGCCTGCGGCACGGTGGGCTCTAACCGTCACAGATAAGGTGACCCGCTCACGCTATGGGATGTACTACTGACAGGGTATGTAACAAGATGCCTGCGGCACGGTGGGCGCTACCCGTCACAGATAAGGTGACCTGCTCACGCTATGGGATGTACTACTGCCGGGGTATGTAACAAGATGCCTGCGGCACGGTGGGCTCTAACCGTCAGAGATAAGGTGACCCGCTCACGCTATGGGATGTACTACTGCCAGGGTATGTAACAAGATGCCTGCGGCACGGTGGGCGCTAACCGTCACAGATAAGGTGACCCGCTCACGCTATGGGATGTACTACTGCCGGGGTATGTAACAAGATGCCTGCGGCACGGTGGGTGCTAACCGTCACAGATAAGGTGACCCGCTCACGCTATGGGATGTACTACTGCCAGGGTATGTAACAAGATGCCTGCGGCATGGTGGGCGCTAACCGTCACAGATAAGGTGACCCGCTCACGCTATGGGATGTACTACTGCTGGGGTATGTAACAAGATGCCTGCGGCACGGTGGGCGCTAACTGTCAGAGATAAGGTGACCCGCTCACGCTATGGGATGTACTACTGCCGGGGTATGTAACAAGATGCCTGCGGCACGGTGGGCGCTAACCGTCAGAGATAAGGTGACCCGCTCACGCTATGGGATGTACTACTGCCGTGGTATGTAACAAGATGCCTGCGGCACGGTGGGCGCTAACCGTCACAGATAAGGTGACCCGCTCACGCTGTGGGATGTACTACTGCCGGGGTATGTAACAAGATGCCTGCGGCACGGTGGGCGCTACCCGTCAGAGATAAGGTGACCCGCTCACGCTATGGGATGTACTACTGCCGGGGTATGTAACAAGATGCCTGCGGCACGGTGGGCGCTAACCGTCACAGATAAGGTGACCCGCTCACGCTATGGGATGTACTACTGCCGGGGTATGTAACAAGATGCCTGCGGCACAGTGGGCGCTAACCGTCACAGATAAGGTGACCCGCTCACGCTGTGGGATGTACTACTGCCGGGGTATGTAACAAGATGCCTGCGGCACGGTGGGCGCTACCCGTCAGAGATAAGGTGACCCGCTCACGCTATGGGATGTACTACTGCCGGGGTATGTAACAAGATGCCTGCGGCACGGTGGGCGCTACCCGTCAGAGATAAGGTGACCCGCTCACGCTATGGGATGTACTACTGCCGGGGTATGTAACAAGATGCCTGCGGCACAGTGGGCGCTAACCGTCACAGATAAGGTGACCCGCTCACGCTGTGGGATGTACTACTGCCGGGGTATGTAACAAGATGCCTGCGGCACGGTGGGCGCTACCCGTCAGAGATAAGGTGACCCGCTCACGCTGTGGGATGTACTACTGCCGGGGTATGTAACAAGATGCCTGCGGCACGGTGGGCGCTACCCGTCAGAGATAAGGTGACCCGCTCACGCTATGGGATGTACTACTGCCAGGGTATGTAACAAGATGCCTGCGGCACGGTGGGCGCTACCCGTCAGAGATAAGGTGACCCGCTCACGCTATGGGATGTACTACTGCCAGGGTATGTAACAAGATGCCTGCGGCACGGTGGGCGCTACCCGTCAGAGATAAGGTGACCCGCTCACGCTATGGGATGTACTACTGCCGTGGTATGTAACAAGATGCCTGCGGCACGGTGGGCGCTAACCGTCAGAGATAAGGTGACCCGCTCACGCTATGGGATGTACTACTGCCAGGGTATGTAACAAGATGCCTGCGGCACGGTGGGCGCTAACCGTCAGAGATAAGGTGACCCGCTCACGCTATGGGATGTACTACTGCCGGGGTATGTAACAAGATGCCTGCGGCACGGTGGGCGCTAACTGTCACAGATAAGGTGACCCGCTCACCACCCGCTCACGCTATGGGATGTACTACTGCCGGGGTATGTAGCAAGATGCCTGCGGCACGGTGGGCGCTAACCGTCACAGATAAGGTGACCCGCTCACGCTATGGGATGTACTACTGCCGGGGTATGTAACAAGATGCCTGCGCCACGGTGGGCGCTAACCGTCAGAGATAAGGTGACCCACTCACGCTATGGGATGTACTACTGCCGGGGTATGTAACAAGATGCCTGCAGCACGGTGGGCGCTAACCGTCAGAGATAAGGTGACCCGCTCACGCTATGGGATGTACTACTGCCGGGGTATGTAACAAGATGCCTGCGGCACGGTGGGCGCTAACCGTCACAGATAAGGTGACCAGCTCACGCTATGGGATGTACTACTGCCGGGGTATGTAACAAGATGCCTGCGGCACGGTGGGCGCTAACCGTCACAGATAAGGTGACCAGCTCACGCTATGGGATGTACTACTGCCGGGGTATGTAACAAGATGCCTGTGACATGGTGGGCGCTAACCGTCACAGATAAGGTGACCCGCTCACGCTGTGGGATGTACTACTGCCGGGGTATGTAACAAGATGCCTGCGGCACGGTGGGCGCTAACCATCACAGATAAGGTGACCCGCTCACGCTATGGGATGTACTACTGCCGGGGTATGTAACAAGATGCCTGCGGCACGGTGGGCGCTAATTGTCACACATAAGGTGACCCGCTCACGCTATGGGATGTACTACTGCCGGGGTATGTAACAAGATGCCTGCAGCACGGTGGGCGCTAACCGTCACAGATAAGGTGACCTGCTCACGCTATGGGATGTACTACTGCCGGGGTATGTAACAAGATGCCTGCGGCACAGTGGGCGCTAACCGTCACAGATAAGGTGACCCGCTCACCACCCGCTCACGCTATGGGATGTACTACTGCCGGGGTATGTAACAAGATGCCTGCAGCACGGTGGGCGCTACCCGTCACAGATAAGGTGACCTGCTCACGCTATGGGATGTACTACTGCCGGGGTATGTAACAAGATGCCTGCGGCACAGTGGGCGCTAACCGTCAGAGATAAGGTAACCCGCTGACGCTATGGGATGTACTACTGCCGGGGTATGTAACAAGATGCCTGCGGCGCGGTGGGCGCTAACCATCACAGATAAGGTGACCCGCTCACGCTATGGGATGTACTACTGCTGGGGTATGTAACAAGATGCCTGCGGCACGGTGGGCGCTACCCGTCAGAGATAAGGTGACCCGCTCACGCTATGGGATGTACTACTGCTGGGGTATGTAACAAGATGCCTGCGGCACGGTGGGCGCTACCCATCACAGATAAGGTGACCCGCTCTCGCTGTGGGATGTACTACTGCCGGGGTATGTAACAAGATGCCTGCGGCACGGTGGGCGCTAACCGTCACAGATAAGGTGACCCGCTCACGCTATGGGATGTACTACTGCCGGGGTATGTAACAAGATGCCTGCGGCATGGTGGGCGTTAACCGTCACAGATAAGGTGACCCGCTCACGCTATGGGATGTACTACTGCCGGGGTATGTAACAAGATGCCTGCGGCACGGTGGGCGCTAACCATCACAGATAAGGTGACCCGCTCACGCTATGGGATGTACTACTGCCGGGGTATGTAACAAGATGCCTGCGGCACAGTGGGCGCTAACCGTCAGAGATAAGGTGACCCGCTCACGCTATGGGATGTACTACTGCGGGGGTATGTAACAAGATGCCTGCGGCACGGTGGGCGCTAACCATCACAGATAAGGTGACCCGCTCACGCTATGGGATGTACTACTGCCGGGGTATGTAACAAGATGCCTGCGGCACAGTGGGCGCCAACCATCACAGATAAGGTGACCCGCTCACGCTATGGGATGTACTACTGCCGGGGTATGTAACAAGGTGTACCCCCTCCACCACCACCAGTGCAGCCGGGACATCAGTCATACTAGGTGTACCCCCCCCCCCCCCACCACCAGTGCAGCCGGGGCATCAGTCACACTAGGTATAACCACCACCCCCCCCCCCCCCCCCAACAACCCCACTAGTATAGCCGGGACATCAGTCACACTAGGTGTACCCCCACCACCACCTCCAGTTTAGCTGGGAATTCAGTCACACTAGGTGTACCACCACCAGTGTAGCCAGGACATCAGTACCACTAGGTGTAGCCCACCACCACCAGTGCAGCTGGGACATCAGTCAAACTAGGTGTACCCCCCCCCCCCCCCTCCACCACCACCAGTGCAGCCGGGGCATCACTCACACTAGGTATAACCACCCCCCCCCCCAACAACCCCACTTGTATAGCCGGGTCATCAGTCACACTAGGTGTACCACCACCTCCAGTTTAGCTGGGAATTCAGTCACACTAGGTGTACCACCACCAGTGTAGCCAGGACATCAGTACCACTAGGTGTAGCCCACCACCACCACCAGTGCAGCTGGGACATCAGTCCCACTAGGTGTAGCCCACCACCACCACCACCAGTGCAGCCGGGATATCAGTCAAACTAGGTGTACAACCCCCCCACCACCACCAGTGCAGCCGGGGCATCAGTCACACTAGGTATAACCACCACCACCCCCCAACAACCCCACTAGTATAGCCGGGTCATAAGTCACACTAGGTGTACCACCACCAGTGTAGCCAGGACATCAATTCCACTAGGTGTAGCGAACCCCCCCCACCACTGACTAGTGAGTTCTGGACATCAGTCCACCAGTGCAACCCCCCCCCCCCTACTCCATGGCCAGTACACCTTACCCCACTCACCAGCCTCGCACTAACTGCTGCTACGCTTACGGCTCCTGTGGGTGCTGTCTCCTTCCGGGTGAGCAGGGTGTTGGGAGCTGCGGCTCGTGCTTGCTGGGCTAGGGAGAAAGAGCGAGCCCTGATAATAGGAGCAGTTTTTCCTCTTGGTTCTGAGTTTTTATTGACCTTTGTGGAGAAATAATCAAATGTCTGTATTATTTGTAGTTCTTGTGAATCAGCCAAAATCAGTTGTTTTTTTTTATGGTGGAATAAAAAACATTTGACTTCAGTGAACCCCTTTACATCCCAGTGTGAGAGTATCATAGTGTAGCAGCTGACTTACCCCGTGCATGCCAGGCTGTGAGGCCACATTCTGCTCCTGGTTAGACTGACATCCTGACTTCCTGTGTGGCGTGCTACCTCGCCAATGACCAGACCCAGCTGATATTCAAATACAGAAACAAATTAAAATGTCATTAGGTGGGAAAACTGCACAAATCGGAGTATAAGGAAAAAGGGATCTTTCTAAGAACTCACCGTTCTAATCCCTTTCTCTGAGTCCATCCTGATGACACAGCTCAACCATAGGATGTAGTGGGGTCCGAAGGAGCCAGGCTCCTATGCTATGACTTTAAGAAGCCGGCTCCTCCCCTGCTGCATCCCAGAAACTTCAGTTTAACTTCAAGAGCCCACTAGGATACATGACTCTGTGCATATTAATATGTTCGGGCGTTGTACTATCACAAAACCATATAATATGAAACGGTATAACCACTTACTGAGCGTAAAGGGAGGGATCGCGGTGTCACCAGGGTTCTGGACTCAGAGAAAGGGATTCAAACAGTAAGTTCTTACAAAAATCCCCTTTTCTCCATCGTCCATCCTGGTGGCACAGCTCAACCATGGGACGTTCAAGAGCCGGTCCTTAGGGAGGATACGCTCAGGTCCGCAGCACATAGAACTGCTCATCCAAATGAAGCATCCTCCGATGCAAACTTATGGAACCGGTACAATTTGGTGAAAGTGTGAACAGAGGACCAGGTGGCAGCTCTGTATAACTGCTCTGCTGAAGGCCGTGACGCACAGACCAAGAGGAAGCAACCGACCTGGTGGTATGGACATTCACCCTTGCCAGAACTGGATGACCAACCTTGGTGTAGGCAAAAGCTATAACTGACCTCAACCATCTAGCAATAGTCTGCTTAGAGGCCGGCCATCCTCTTATGTACATCATATAGCACCAGCAATGAATTGGTTTTGTAAAAAAAGATTTCACTCTGTCTTAATAAATGCGTAGAGCGCGAACCACATCTAGTCGCATAAACTTGTCCCTGTTTCTGGTCTACTCTGGAGGGCAAAATACTGGAAGCACAATGTCCTGGGTTCAAATGGAAATCAGAGACCACCTTTGGCAAAAACTTTGGAACCGTACAAAGCACGGCCCTATCATGAAAAATTAGGAATGGAGGCTTACAGGACAAAGCCCCCAATCAATGGAAATGCAGGAAAGACATATGCTAGCCTGAATTTCCAGGGCACGGTCATGGCATCCACGGTCCGGGAACAAAACATTGGAACCTGACAATTGTGTATTGATGCCATTAAGGCCACCAGTGCACCCTGAGGTCCTGGAAAACCTCTGGGTGTAAGGCCCACTCCCCCTCCAGCAGGTCTGACCTACTGAGGAAGTCCGCCTCCACATTCCTGACACCTGGAATGAATACTGCTGATAATGCTGGAACGAACATGCAGTTCCACCCACTGGAAAATCTGGGACACTTCTCACATCACAAGCCTGCTGCAAGTACCTCCCTCATGATTCAGATATGCCACCGTTGTGGCATTGATCGACTGAATCCTGACTGGAAAACCCTTTAGAACATCCTCCGCCTGCAGAAGGGCCCTCAGAACCGCTCTGAGCTCCAGAATATTTAATCGGAAGCATAGATTCTGAACGGGACCATAGGCCCTGTAGTCTGAGATGCAGAATCACAGCACCCCAAGCCTTTGAGACTCACATAGGTTGTCACCACTAACCAGTCCCAGGACCGTACAGATCGACCCATCTGAAGAGTCTCCACATCCGTCCACCACAACAGGGAATCCCTTTTTTCCGGCATCAAAGAAATCCTCTCATGTTTTATTATGTCGGTATCCACTGATCACTAGGTCAATATGTTCCACTGGAATACCCTTGAATGAAACCTTGCATACTGCAGGGTTTCGAAGGTAGCTACCATCTTGCCCAGCAGCTCTCGGCACATCCAGACCAAAGGACTTGAAGCCTGGAGTATCGAGAACACTAAGAGCCAAACCCCCTTGGCCTTGACCTCTCGATGTAAGAGAGTGTACAGGACTACACCCAAAAACTGCAATTTGAGATGGAATCAGGTGTGACTTCCTGAAATTCAGGATCCAACCTTCCTGTATGTAGCAACTCCTCTGACTCATGCCTTGAACAAGAGGTCATCTAAGTAAGGAATTATCACAATTCCCTTTAACCTGAGTGATGCAGCCATGACGCCATCACCTTGGTGAACACTCTTGGAGCTGTTGCCAGTCCAAATGGAAGAGCCTGGAACTGCCAATGCCGAGAGCCCACTACAAAACGAAGCAGAGATTGAGTCCCTTTCAGAATAGCTACGTGAAGATATGCATCCTAAATGTCTATAGACGCCAAATACTCTCCCGGCTCCATACTCAGTAACACTGAACTCAGAGACTCCATTCTGAAATGATCAACCCACAAATGTTTGTCTAGGGATTTCAGATTCAGGATGGATCTGAAAGACCAGTCTGGCTTGGGAACCAAAGTGGAATAAAATCCCTTCCTCCATTCCTGAGAAGGCACTGGAATAACCACGCCATTGTGAATGAGAGAGGTTATCGCTCCCAACAGAGCCCCTCTCTTCCTCGGCTCCCGAGGCACAGGGGTAAGGACAAAATGGACTTGAAGTATCCCATTTTAAATGTATCCTGTAACCCTGAGAGACTATTGCCCGTACCCAAGGATCCTATGTGGACCTCAGCCAAGCATCCTGAAACTGCAGGAGGCAACCCCCCACACTGCCCTCAGAATGGGGAGTCCACACACCATCATGCTGCTGACTTATCCTCTGGCTTGGAGGAATGCTTCTTGGCAAAAGCACCAAAATGGGACTTGGAAGACTTTCCCCTATTTGCAGGGAATTCTCCTACTTGTCTGACCCCTGCCAGATGCCCCACTCCGAAAGGAGGAACGAAATGCACCAAAGCGGGGACTGCCCTGCTTAGAAGATGGCCCAGGCAGAAAGGAACTCTTTCCTCCCATAGCCTGCTTAATCAAGGCCTCCAATTCAGCACCAAAAAGGACCTCACCTTTAAACGCCAAGGCCTAAAGTGATTTCTTGGAATCACTAACCGCCTCCCAGGCTTTGAGCCAAAGGGCTCTCCTAGCCATGACAGAAATGGCTGACACCTTGGACGCCATTGTGATCCCTTCCTGGGCTGCTTCACAGGGTGATTCCGACAGTCATTACTCCGACGTCGCCACCTATTTTATTCTCCCCCATAAAGGATCCCCATACAGGGAGAATAAAATAGGTGGCAAGCGCAGCTCGCCACCGTGCCCGCAGTGTGGCAAGCGCAGCAAGCCCGCAAGGGGCTTCATTGCGCTTCCCCCGCTGTGCAGTCAGGATTCCGACGTCGGAGTAATGACTGTAGGTTTGTTATACCACACCTGCTTCACACACATATTCTGTTGCACATTTTAACTTTTCTGCCAAAGAAACAAGCTCAGGATCAACATCAGTAGGTAGCTGAGAGCACAACGTATCTGCCCATACCATCATGGCCCTAGAGACCCAGACTGATGCCATAATAGGACACAGGGTAAACCCCACCCCTTCAAAAATGGCCTTAAGGCAGCCCTCCAGTTTCTTGTCAAGCGAATCCTTAAAAGCTGCACCTCCCTGTACAGAAAGATCTGCGGTCTTAGACAGACGGGCTACAGGTGTATCCACCAAAGGCACCCTTTCCCATAACTTTATATGCTCCTCCGGCATGGGGTATAAAGTATCAAACCTCTTGGGCATAACAACCTATTTATCCGGCATCTTCCACGCCTCCCCCAGAAGATCTGACATACTTTTGTCAGTAGGAAATGTGACCGCAGACTTGCGTTGCCTTTTAAACACACCTTCTTGCTGGACAGTGTCAATCTCAGCCAAGCTTGGCATACGGCCAAAATCAAATCTTCCACACCTGGGACAGAGGTATCCACAACCTCCTGCTGTCACTACACAGTTTCAGCAACACACTCACCCTCCTCCTCTGAATCCAGATTAAGGAGCGGTGGCTCAGATAAGGGGTGTCTGGTAGAGGTAACCGATGCTACCTTCTGAAACTGTTCCATGAACTCACTCATTTTATGTACTCTGTGTGCTGCATAACCTGCAACAGGGCAGGATCTCCCTGAGAGGGTGGAGGGGAGCTCACAGAAGACTGAAAGGTAGACAATAATCTAGGGGAGAACTGGTAGAGAGTAGGTGCCAGGGATGGCGTGTATGTGTTGGGCAGCTCACACAGAGGAATAGTCAGTTCCTCAAAACAAGATGCAAACAAGTAAAGGGAAAAAGTGGAGCGCTAGATATTAAAAATAATAACAAATTATTCAAAAGTATTTTAAAAATGAATAACGGTACATCAATTGGGCATCACAGAGTTATATAAAATGTATTTTACATTCTAAATAAATAATCAATGTAATGGCTACTTGTTGACTTGTAAGAATAAAATAAATAATAAACTTGGACTGAGCAGTTAGACTTGTGGTGGCCTCCCGCCTGTGTGTGTTGGTAGCTCCTGAGGTTTGTTTTCTCATTAACACTGGAAGTTATGATGATGGGTATCCAGAGAACCTGACTGGGTGATTGGTGCTGTGTTGTAATGTCTCTGTCCACATTAAATGGGGCAGGGTCACAGGCCAGTAGAGAAGGCAACCCAAAAATTGAGCAGGTGGTGGTGTCCCCAATGCTATCTTCCAGTAAAGGAAAAGGGTCCTCAGGCAAAGTTTTTGAAAGGAGTAAATAAAAAGGAGATATTCACAGCGGGGTATCCATCCAATATGCTTCAAAGTCCAAAGGGGTTGAGCATCCAAGGATACAGATATTTTGAACAGTGCAAAAATGTCAAGCACTGCCCAGAATAATTAACCAAAGTGCACTTATCTGACTGCTGCTGTTGTAGCTTACTTAGCGGTCACAGGGAAAAGCGCTGCTCAGAATAGTGTAAGTACTGCACTTATCTGACTGCTGCTGTTGTAGCTGACTCAGCGGTCACAGGGAAAAGCGCTGCTCAGAATAGTGTAAGTACTGCACTTATCTGACTGCTGCTGTTGTAGCTGACTCAGCGGTCACAGGGAAAAGCGCTGCTCAGAATAGTGTAAGTACTGCACTTATCTGACTGCTGCTGTTGTAGCTGACTCAGCGGTCACAGGGAAAAGCGCTGCTCAGAATAGTGTAAGTACTGCACTTATCTGACTGCTGCTGTTGTAGCGGACTCAGCGGTCACAGGGAAAAGCACTGCTCAGAATAGTGTAAGTACTGCACTTATCTGACTGCTGCTGTTGTAGCTGACTCAGCGGTCACAGGGAAAAGCACTGCTCAGAATAGTGTAAGTACTGCACTTATCTGACTGCTGCTGTTGTAGCGGACTCAGCGGTCACAGGGAAAAGCGCTGCTCAGAATAGTGTAAGTACTGCACTTATCTGACTGCTGCTGTTGTAGCGGACTCAGCGGTCACAGGGAAAAGCACTGCTCAGAATAATGTAAGTACTGCACTTATCTGACTGCTGCTGTTGTAGCGGACTCAGCGGTCACAGGGAAAAGCGCTGCTCAGAATAATGTAAGTACTGTACTTATCTGACTGCTGCTGTTGTAGCGGACTCAGCGGTCACAGGGAAAAGCACTGCTCAGAATAGTGTAAGTACTGCACTTATCTGACTGCTGCTGTTGTAGCGGACTCAGCAGTCACAGGGAAAAGCACTGCTCAGAATAGTGTAAGTACTGCACTTATCTGACTGCTGCTGTTGTAGCGGACTCAGCGGTCACAGGGAAAAGCACTGCTCAGAATAGTGTAAGTACTGCACTTATCTGACTGCTGCTGTTGTAGCTGACTCAGCGGTCACAAGGAAAAGCGCTGCTCAGAATAGTGTAAGTACTGCACTTATCTGACTGCTGCTGTTGTAGCTGACTCAGCGGTCACAAGGAAAAGCGCTGCTCAGAATAGTGTAAGTACTGCACTTATCTGACTGCTGCTGTTGTAGCGGACTCAGCGGTCACAGGGAAAAGCACTGCTCAGAATAGTGTAAGTACTGCACTTATCTGACTGCTGCTGTTGTAGCTGACTCAGCGGTCACAAGGAAAAGCGCTGCTCAGAATAGTGTAAGTACTGCACTTATCTGACTGCTGCTGTTGTAGCGGACTCAGCGGTCACAGGGAAAAGCACTGCTCAGAATAGTGTAAGTACTGCACTTATCTGACTGCTGCTGTTGTAGCGGACTCAGCGGTCACAGGGAAAAGCGCTGCTCAGAATAGTGTAAGTACTGCACTTATCTGACTGCTGCTGTTGTAGCTGACTCAGCGGTCACAGGGAAAAGAGCTGCTCAGAATAGTGTAAGTACTGCACTTATCTGACTGCTGCTGTTGTAACGGACTCAGCGGTCACAGGGAAAAGCACTGCTCAGAATAGTGTAAGTACTGCACTTATCTGACTGCTGCTGTTGTAACGGACTCAGCGGTCACAAGGAAAAGCGCTGCTCAGAATAGTGTAAGTACTGCACTTATCTGACTGCTGCTGTTGTAGCGGACTCAGCGGTCACAGGGAAAAGCGCTGCTCAGAATAGTGTAAGTACTGCACTTATCTGACTGCTGCTGTTGTAGCGGACTCAGCGGTCACAGGGAAAAGCACTGCTCAGAATAGTGTAAGTACTGCACTTATCTGACTGCTGCTGTTGTAGCTGACTCAGCGGTCACAGGGAAAAGAGCTGCTCAGAGGAATCTCACATTGTAGTTTGCTGATCGCAAAATCGTTCCTTTCAGCTCTGCGGACTGGGAAGAAAGAGCGCCAAACTACAGCCAGGAAGAGACCAAGTATCTGCTTCAGTGGAGAGGTAGTGCGCTTTGGCTCCCTCCCCCATTAGCCGAGTCCTCTGCCTCCCAGTGTCTCTCCCTCCACTGGGGATCACTTGGGAGTGCCCTGCTGCACAGGGCTCTTGTAACTAGCTTGTTCTCCATCTCAATGGAGTGCGCTGGTAAGCCCTTTTGAAAATAGCGGCACCATAACGGGGTTCAGCCATCCATGAGAGCCAATTTAAGGTCCCCAGGGCCCAGCAGAGGGGCCAGTGCGCTGAGCAGGGAAATAGCACTGCTTACACACCAGCTCACAGAGAGATGACAGGCAGCGCTACTGTCAGCCCCTGCAGCGCAGAACAGTGTGAATAAGTTTCCTCAGGAACCTGCACTAGCTAAAGTAAATAAAACAAAAAACGCTAACCCTTAAATAGGCTGCAGCCCCTCAGCATATGCACCCACTCCTGTGGACACATAAAACGAAACTGAGGATTTCTGGGACAGAAGGGAGGAGCCTGCCTCTTAAAGTCATAGCATAGGTGCCTGGTTCCTTCGGATCCTACTACATCCCATAGTTGAGCTGTGTCACCAGGATGGACGATAGAGAAATACCGAAGACATCGGCCAGTCCAACTACAAGGACAGAAAGGCTGAGCGCTACAGAGGGAGGGGCAAAAAAAAGCGACAGCGCAAGAGATGAGCCTTATAGGGAGAGAGATAAAAGTGCCTAAGGGTCAGAGGTGAGAGAGAGAAGTTCAAGAGCATGGGGTCAGGGATAGATAGACACGTGCCAGAGCATGGGGTCAGGGATAGATAGACACGTGCCAGAGCATGGGGTAAGGGCTAGAGAGAGATGTGCCAGAGCATGGGGTAAGGGCTAGAGAGAGATGTGCCGGAGCATGGGGTAAGGGCTAGAGGGAGAGGTACAAAAGCATGGGGTCAGGGCTAGAGAGAGAAGTGCCAGAGCAAGGGGAAAGGACTAGAGAGAGATGTGCCGGAGCATGGGGTAAGGGCTATAGGGAGACATGCCAGAGCATGGGGTAAGGACTAGAGAGAGACATGCAAGACCAGCATGTATATGTGATGAATATAAATACATGATGTAAGTCTATATGACATACACTGTGCCACGCTGTGTGTTATAGGGTTATACATGGGAGCCTTAGGTTTAAGACCAGGTTGCAGGCTGTCTGATTGTCCAGCAGGTGCAGGAACGCTGTCGGTCGGAGGAGGAACGCTGTTGGTATTTGATGTAGGGGCTTCTGTGTCCTCTGTTGCTTGCACACAACTTGAATTCTGGGATTGTTTGGTCACAGCGTCTGCACTCGCTTTCAGGGTTTCTCGTTTTTGTCGCCGAGTGTTAATTTTTCTTTCAAGAATCATCTGCAGGAAAACAGCAACATGTCAGTCAGGATTTGTGTCTGCACAGAATGAAGAGCAGGTAAGATTCCGTGAAGGACACTGAATAATACTAGGGTATAGATGGAGGTGTGTGGAGCTGGGCACTAGACAACTCCAGAATTAATGGTATGCAGATGGAAGTCCAAACATTTAAACCTGCGGCTGCCAAATCCGCAAAAACAAAAATCAGTCCAACATCAGACTATTCAGAAACATGGAAAAATACAGAATATGGAAATATTATTGCACTGAATTATTATGGATGAGGTATGTGATATGTTCTCAATGTAATGTACTCACAGTAAAGGAATCCCAACAATGTTATGCTGCAATGTCTTATTCTTTGTAAATATCCACAAAAATTGTTTTTTTTCGGATATATTCAGAGGCACATATATCCATAAGAAGTGTCCTTTAAGAATCCAAAATGGATTTATTCAGGCAACAGTAAAAAGCAGCAAATAAAAAACAAAAAACAGTCTAAAAATCACATAAAACATCCCAGATCATACTTGCCTACCTGGCCCTCTATATGAGGGAGAAATTGCTCTGTTCCTGGACTTCCCTGGTAATGTATGATTGCCAGCAACTGTGGGGAGCTAGGTAACTGATAAGAAAGGTGTCACCACAGGTGCTGGCAATCATACATTACCAGGGAAGTCCAGGAACAGAGCATTGTGTCCTCCTGGAGAGGGGCATGCTGGGAGGTATGGATAATGTATGATTGCCAGCACCTGTGGGGAGCTAGGTAACTGATAAGAAAGGTGTCACCACAGGTGCTGGCAATCATACATTACCAGGGAAGTCCAGGAACAGAGCATTGTGTCCTCCTGGAGAGGGGCATGCTGGGAGGTATGGATAATGTATGATTGCCAGCACCTGTGGGGAGCTAGGTAACTGATAAGAAAGGTGTCACCACAGGTGCTGGCAATCATACATTACCAGGGAAGCCCAGGAACAGAGCATTGTGTCCTCCTGGAGAGGGGCATGCTGGGAGGTATGGATAATGTATGATTGCCAGCACCTGTGGGGAGCTAGGTAACTGATAAGAAAGGTGTCACCACAGGTGCTGGCAATCATACATTACCAGGGAAGCCCAGGAATAGAGCATTGTGTCCTCCTGGAGAGGGGCATGCTGGGAGGTATGGATAATGTATGATTGCCAGCACCTGTTGGGAACTAGGTAACTGATAAGAAAGGTGTCATCACAGGTGCTGGCAATCATACATTACCAGGGAAGCCCAGGAACAGAGCATTGTGTCCTCCTGGAGAGGGGCATGCTGGGAGGTATGGATAATGTATGATTGCCATAACCTGTGGGGAGCTAGATAACTGCCATCACCTGTGGGGAGCTAGGTAACTGATAAGAAAGGTGTCACCACAGGTGCTGGCAATCATACATTACCAGGGAAGCACAGGAACAGAGCATTGTGTCCTCCTGGAGAGGGGCATGCTGGGAGGTATGGATAATGTAGGATTTCCAGCACCTGTGGGGAACTAGGTAACTGATAAGAAAGGTGTCACCACAGGTGCTGGCAATCATACATTACCAGGGAAGCCCAGGAACAGAGCATTGTGTCCCCCCTGGAGAGGGGCATGCTGGGAGGTATGGATAATGTATGATTACCAGCACCTGTGGTGACACCTTTCTTATCAGTTACCTAGCTCCCCACAGGAGCTGGCAATCATACATTATCCATACCTCTTATCCCTGATAAGAAAGGTGTCACCACAGGTGCTGGCAATCCTACATTACCAGGGAAGCCCAGGAACAGAGCATTTTCTCCCACATGGAGAGGGTCAGGTAGGCAAGTATGTCCCAGATATGTGCAGGAACTGGTCAGAGCAATGTTATAATAGAGTGCTTCAAGGTATGTTCTCATGTGAGAATACGGGTTCTTCAATCATCCAGACACCAGACTGATTAAACCAAAATAACGGTTTATTTTTAACAGCACACACAAAAAGATAATAAACAGGAACAATAGGCAGATGTAGTATAGAAACACTATACAGGTAGCTGTCCAAACGGGCCGTCCTTGTAGAGTCACAGTTCCAACCCAATTCCACACAGCAAAACTATCGCTTATCCACACAGCAGTGATAGCAGATGAGTCCTCCAAATTCCACAGGGATCCCCACCGTCCGCAACCCTATCACGTATTCCACATAGCCGTAATAGTGCAGGAAACCTGTATAAGTCCACACAGCACTGGACGCTCTACACAGGGGTATAGTTCAGCCCACCCAGGGCAGATGATGTGTTCCACAAGATACCTTGGCAGAGTATTACCTCTTAGCCCAGGATAGCAACTAACATATAACACAGCACACACCAACTACTATAAGAAGCACACAAAGGAAAACGCTCCCCCCCCTTTAAGTTGTCAATAGTCAACTCGGGCAATCTTTGAGCTGGGACACAGCATGGTGACAGGTTCCTGCAGAATACTGGTTGCTGGACGGGCTCTGCTGAGCTGGGGCCGAATGCCCACCGCTGCTCCTGAAGGTGAGGAGTCCCAGCCGCTTGGCCTGTTGGTGCTGGAGGCACCCGCCTGGTGAGCTGGATGCTACACACTGTCTGCTGGCCCTGAAGATGATGCAGATGTTCTGGCGAGGTCTGGAGGGGCCTCAGTCTCCTCCCGTCTGCCCCTGCTTCTCAAGGTCAGGGGTCTTAAAAATCTGTTTTTTTTTCAGCCTATTTTTCCTTCAGTTCTGAGCCAGGATTGGCTGTTTCTTGAATCCTCGGATGTAAATGACCCCCGAGTTCTGTGTAGGGATTGTCTGCCTCTGGAATCCCAGAAATATACAAGGTCCCTGGTGTTCTTTGGCTCCCTGCTGGGCTGGTGCCTGGGCATCTGTAAGAAGCCCAGGCTGAACAAAAGCCAGGTAATTGTGCTGATAAGGGGGTGGACCAGATGGGTAATCAAAACAGACCCTTGTTGTCAGTTGTGAGGTCACAGACGGTTCAGCTGGCTGATGTTTTGTGAGGGGGATGTTGAGATAGGGGGTGTCAGCTGTCCGCATTTTCTGCTTGTTTCATACACCCTTAGAGAAATAGTACAGCCCTGCATCTAGCAGGGCATTCACAGGCCTGAGAATGCCTGGTAGTCACTGGGTGCTGTTTAGGAATAGGTGGGTATCCGCCCTCTGTGTTGGGGTGCAAGCCTGTAGGACTTTGAGGGGGGGGGGGGGCACCCTAAGGATCATCACATCTCACATGGCAGAATTATATGGGGGATATTATGCCCGGGACGCCCTATGCTGTCTGTAATCCCTGTATAGATCTTTTCAGCAGACAGGTGATCCTCTAATGTGACCCACACCTACTGTAGAATGATGTCTCCAAGTGTGATCTTCAGTCTCTCCTGGCTATCCATGTGAGGGCCAACGTGATCTCTCTGTAACCTGGACAACCCTGGACTTTTATACAGGTGGGTACAGCTGATGAAAAACCACCGGCAGGCGCATGTTCTCACTGGACGAGCATCGTACGCCATCTCGCTGCCAATGAGCTTCTACCTATTACAGGTCTTCGTCAATGCACCCAGTATTAGGTAGAAACTCATACACACTCTTAACATAGTCTGGATAATGGCTGTAGAAAAGACTAAATTACCATGTTAAGGCAATTGAGCTAAATTGGGGTTTAGGACTGGACCTTATGACAGTAGATCGTATCTCAGTGGTAGTCTCCATGGTTGGTCTACCACCAGAAACTGATCCAAGTACCATGACCCCTGAGACCAATCTGCCACTATTAGAAGGGCTTGACCCTACTGATTACATGCAGGAGCATGGGAATTGGTAGAAACAGATACCTGAAATGGTCCAGTGATCCACAGCTGGTCCTTCCGTGTCCCATACGGTGGAACTTCCTGTTCAATCTATCGGTCTATCTCTAGCAAAGCCCATTTCTACACAATCAAGTTGAATATGTCTTGATGCAGGGAACATTCTTCTGGGTGAACCCTGGACCAAGTGAGAAAGTTGGGTTTTCCACCCCTGGAATAAAAACGCCCGATATGGTCGGTACACATTTCCTGCCCCCATAATAATCTGGGTGGTCTCCGCCATAACCAGTTTGTGTTTCCCCTATACTAAAACTCCCTAGCCTCTGGCCTCCTCAGCATCAGCATCCGGTAGGAAATCACCTGACCCAGGAGGACTCCCACAAGTCACTGTAAGCAAGAAGGTGTCCACCATTACCAGATGGAGCCTCTAATTTCCAGGTAAGCACCTTTTTTCCAAAAAAAAAATTCTTTCTTGAGCCTCCTTTGCCCACTTAGAGTTAACTGGTGCTCCCATGGAGGGACTGAACCCCTACCTGTGCCAGTGATGGCTAACCTTGACACTCCAGCTGTTGTTGAACTACACATCCCAGCATGCCCTGCATCAGTTTTAGCGTGGCCAAACATTACTGAAACAGTAAGCGGTGGCGCCGGTCACAGTTGCAGCCTCAGATGGAAGAATATCTTTGGGTCCCAGCACACCTGTGTATTCCTAATGACCATCTTCCTGGGCCCGGAGTGGGATGCAGCAGGGGGTTAGCAGATACCAGTACTGCTCCTAATACCTGCTCCTCTAACCTTGATTCCATAAGGTGATTCAGGGTATAATTTTAGGCTAGAGAAAAAACTAAAATCTATACACTCGTCATGCCTGGCCCTAAAATAACTGGTGAGATATGGGAAGAGGAGGGTATATAAGGCCCCTCTTAGGGCCAGATGATTTTGTTGGGATGCAGACAGGACTGTGGTGCAAACCCTATGAGATTGCAGACCCAGAAGATATACCTGGCATGCAAAACCTTGTGCCCAAGGAGTCTGAGTAGATGGAGAAGACAGAAGCATAGATAGTCCGTAGGCTGAGAAGCACTGTTGTGAGAGCTTTGACATCACCTCAGCCAAGGTGGCCACCCAATGTAGAGTCTCCTCAAGTGCGGGAGTAGTCACAGGCAAAGCGTCACCCTGGGACTTTACATGACATTCCATTGTACCACTCTTGTCAGAGAGTAATGGCATGAGCTAGTTTTCATCTCCTCTATAGAGTTGTAGAGGGGAAGAAGAAAACAATAACCAGCCTGAATCTCTGGAGGATACATCTGGAAGGTGTCTGAAGCAGGAACTGGTGGGCTGTCCATGGGAGGAAGCAGGAGTGGCCAGGGTTAAACCTCCTCTAAGGGCCTGGTGGACAGACACACATGGCTCATTTTTTTTAGGTGGATTCCAGAACTTATACTGACTTAAAAGGATATGAATAGACGACAATGTGAACCGGCACTACATACATTTTAAATAAACATGCAACATTCATTTAGAAGGGTCGGGCAACTGCAACATTGCAATATTGGTCACAGGGCCTAATTCAGTAAGTATTGCATGTGATAATATGCTTGTAGCATAATATGCGATGCAAATGCAAAAGTAGATGCATACCACCCCCTGCTTGCATAGAACCTCCCCCTGCCTGCACACAGTTACATAGTAGGTGAGGCTGAATAAAGATTTGCGTCCATCTAGTTCAGTGGTCTCCAACCTTTTTTGGGGCGAGTGCTACTCGCATCAAAATAAACCGCCTGAAGAGCTACTAAAATAAAAAAACTGCATAATAACCAAAAAATGAACTTTACACATTATGCCACAGACTGTAATGCCCCCTGACACATTATGCCACACACCGCAATGTCCAATATGCCGCATACACACCTCCCAACATTGGAGGAAGAGGAGAAGGGACATCTGCGCGTGCCATAGGCATGCGCCCGAAATTAGGAGGGATGACCTACTACCGTGGTACTCCTGCGAGGCCACGTCCCCCATTTTTCCCGCTATGGGAGCAAGGCCAGCGCTCTGAGAGCTGCTGGCCATGCCCCCAGCCTATCTGAATAGATGCTGTGCGCATGTGCACACCATCTATTCATGGTAGGACACTGCCGGCCCCAGGTGGGATGCAGGACAGCCCCCCATGATGCTACACGACGCAATGCCCCTGACACAAGATTCTATACACAGTAAGGCTTCTAATAAAGTAAAATGTAAATAACCTGCTTGCTGCCAGGGGTTCATTTTTGTTGCCAGGGGTTAATCCTCATTGCCAAGGGGGTCACTGATTGCCCCCTCCATCTGCCCATCTTCACATTGGCATAGTGGGCAGTTGCACCATAATAAATTCCTCCATAATAAGCTCAGCTCCATCATCCTCCTGCTGGCTGCTGCAGTGTTGGGAGCTCAGCTCCATCATCCTCCTGCTGGCTGCTGCAGTGTTGGGAGCTCAGCTCCATCATCCTCCTGCTGGCTGCTGCAGTGTTGGGAGCTCAGCTCCATCATCCTCCTGCTGGCTGCTGCAGTGTTGGGAGCTCAGCTCCATCATCCTCCTGCTGGCTGCTGCAGTGTTGGGAGCTCAGCTCCATCATCCTCCTGCTGGCTGCTGCAGTGTTGGGAGCTCAGCTCCATCATCCTCCTGCTGGCTGCTGCAGTGTTGGGAGCTCAGCTCCATCATCCTCCTGCTGGCTGCTGCAGTGTTGGGCGCTCAGCTCCATCATCCTCCTGCTGGCTGCTGCAGTGTTGGGCGCTCAGCTCCATCATCCTCCTGCTGGCTGCTGCAGTGTTGGGAGCTCAGCTCAATCATCCTCCTGCTGGCTGCTGCAGTGTTGGGAGCTCAGCTCCATCATCCTCCTGCTGGCTTTCCTCCCCCCCCCCCCCCCCACACCATGCGGTCGACTGTCCCCAAGGTCAACAGGGTTAAAGGTCAACATGGGCCAAGGTCAACATGGTTTTAGGTCGACAGTCATTAGGTCGACATGAGTTTTTCACTGTTTTTTGTGCCGACAGGTGGTATTTCATGCCCTACCATCCACGAGGGCGTGATGGGAGAATAAAATAGTGTGCCGAGCGCAGCGAGGCACCGTGCCCGAAGCATAGCGAGCGAAGCAAGTGATGCGAGGGGCTGCGGTGCGACTCCAACTGTGTCCATGTCCACTGTGTCGACATTCGGGTAAAAAAACAGTGAAAACTCATGTCGACCTAAAACCATGTCGACCTTGAGCCATGTCGACCTTCCGGGGTCGACCTAATGACTGTAGACCTGAAGTCTGTTCTGACAGATGTACCGCTTCCCACCATGCAAGAAGTTATATTTGACTTAGCGTCTGACAGGGAAGCGCTGCAGTTTTACCCTCAAGTGCCTGGAGCGCTTAGCGTGGTGCTCCCTGTCAGACACTAGAGGTCAAATAAGACTCCTAGCGCCTGTCTCCTCTGATACCCGGAACAAGGACTATGGCAGGAGATGGCAGCGGCGGCTGTAGCGGCACAAGTCGGCGGCTGGTATAGCGGCACAAGCCGGCAGCAACAGCGGGCGGCCCGGTCAGGGAGCAGTGGTAGAGCCACCTGTTTCGCTCAGGCAAGCTACCGGTAGCTTGCGAGCGATGGGTTGGCGACCACTGATCTAGTTCAACCTACGTTTATAATAGTTTATCCCTTGTTGTACAGTATTTTCCGATATTTTAAAGACAGATTATGTTACTTATTTGTACCTGTGGATGTTTTTAACCAATAAATGTTTATCCAACCTTATTTTAAACGTATTTATAGTGTCTGCCGACACCACTTCTCCAGGAAGAGAGTTCCAAAGTTTGACTGCTCTGACTGTTCAGAAATTTTTTCTTCTAGATGAACAAAATCTTTTTTCTTCTAATCTAAACTCGTGCCCTCGCGTCCTAGATTCCTTTCTAGCAGAAAAAAGGGTGTTTGACAGTTCCTTATATTGGCCCCTAATGTATTTATACATATTGAGCATGTCCCCCCTTAAACGTCTCTTCTCTAGTGTAAATAGTCCCAAATTGCTTAATCTCTCCACGTAGCTTAAATTCTCCATTCCCCTAATAAGCTTTGTTGCTCTTCTTTGGATTTTTTCTACTTCTATGATGTCCTTTATATAGTGTGGGGCCCAGAACTGTACTCCGTATTCGAGGTGTGGTCTAACCAATGATTTGTACAGAGGCATAATTACTTTTGAGTCCCTAGTTTCCATGCCCCTTTTAATACATGCTAGAATTTTGTTGGCCTTTTTTTGTTGCTATATTACATTGAGCGCTACACCCTAGTTTGTTGTCTATTTGGACTCCTAGATCCTTTTTGAGTACTGATTTACCCAATTCCTCCACGCTTAGGTTATAACTAGCACACTGGTTATGTCTCCCGAGGTGCATGACCTTGCATTTGTTCACATTGAACCTCATCTTCCACTTTTTTCCCACTCATCCAGATTGTCAAGATCATTTTGAAGCGTGGTGACATCTTCTGATGATTTAATAACTCTGCTCAGTTTTGTATCGTCCGCAAAGATGGATACATTGCTGAGTAACCCCATCCCAATATCGTTAATAAAAATGTTAAACAAAATGGGCCCTAGAACCGAACCCTGTGGCACTCTGCTTAGTACTGGTATCATATTAGATACGGCACTGTTCACGACCACTCTTTGTTACACAGCCAGTTCCCTACCCATCTACAGATATTTGCCCCTAATCCCATTTCCTCCATTTTATTTATCAACTTCTTGTGTGGTACGGTGTCGAAAACTTTAGCAAAATCTAGAAAAATTACATCTACAGCGTTTCCATTATCAAGGTTTTTTGTAACCTTGTAGCAGGACTGATAAAAATATAAATATATACAGTAAATTGCATTAGTCTGATTTAAGTGATCTCCGGTTGTTTTGTTTTTGCACTAGCTTCAGTTAAACAAGCCTCAGTACACATACCTATGCTGACACAGTAGTTAATCATTCTACGTCAGGTAGTACACTGACAATTCAAACTTATGTCAGAAAGGGTTGTAATCTAACTTGGTAGGAATATACTATAAATGTATAAATTATTGCTTTGGTATACAATATAATCTTTAGAAGTATAGTGGGTGTTTGTCATATGAATATAAATGGATGGTAGGACAAGAAGGGAATATATATATATATATATATATATATATATATATATTCCGTGTGTCGGCACCAGTTTTGAAATAGTAGGCTTTTTCTTGCCAGGTGCCTCCCGTATGCTCCGACTGATACACCGGGGCACTTCACACTCTCTCTGACGGTGGCACTCTGGACTTGGAAGAAGAACATACAGACCACTTTGGGATTGTGTTCCAGCTGAAGGGGAGGGGCCAGTAATTGCTATGGGTGGGGTTTTAGGTATATATACCTGCTTTGTATGTTTGTTCTTTGGCTTGATAAAAACGCAATAAAGCGTTGAAACGTTGCTACACCAAAGTGGTCTGAATTTTCTTCTTCCAAGTCCAGAGTGCCACCGTCATAGAGAGCATATATATATATATATATATATATATATATATAGAAAAAGCAGAAAGAGAGTGCGCCACTGATATGAGTTTACACCACCACAATCACTGCAATATTACAGAGTCATGTTATAAAACGGTAGTTTTAATACAAAATCACATAAAAACAATTGATAAAAGACTTTGTCTTGCAGTTCATTGATTTCGTATGACAGAAGTATCTTGTATTGTTTTTCACAAAAGACAGAAAACACCCAACGCGTTTCGTCAACAAGTGACTTCCTCAGGGGTAATAGTTCTAGGTGGTGAGAGCAGAAATGGAGGAGATCATATTAGCTACTACATTGGTGGCCGTCAGTGGATCAAAGGAAACAATTTCTAATGTACAAACCACTATGTAGATCAAATACTGGATGCGCAATTAGCGTATAGTAGTGTCTTTTTCAAAAGCAACGAGTAGAGGGATCTCCGTTGGATCCTATTAGGATGTGCATAATAGGCAGCATCTGCAAAAATGGTATACACCAATATCAAGAGGAGGGTATAATGTGGCAAGGAGGAGGAGGGCAAACGTACATATATATATAAATATAACGGTACATACCACTATGTGGATCAGAACACTGGATGCACAGTTTGCATATAATAGTGTCTTATCAAAATCAACAAGTGGGAGGATCTCCGTTGGATCCTGTTTGGATGTGCTATATAGGCAGCATCTGAAAATGTGGTATACACTAACATCAGGAGGAGGGTATAATATTACGGGGAGAAGGACGTGCATGTGTATGGCAATATAATATGAACAGATCTTACATACCCAATTTGATTAAAAATTTCTAAAAGTCAGATTCTCCGGCAGAAACAGACAGAAAGCGATATTCTCCCAAACACCTACAAATATGGGGGGTGTAGGGGAGTATCAGTATCGTAACATAATGTGTACAATCAAGGTTTAGGAAAATAATACATTATAAAGTTTGTGATATCAGGCAGAAAGCATAAGTGCACACAGACTGATTATCATTACAGACTGATTGTCATTACACCCTCAATTAAGTGTATCACTGGGTGGCATGTGCATACACAGTGGTTAGCAATGCACCATCACTTAGATGTATCACTAGGTGGTAACAATCCAACATGTATTAAACGTCTGTGTGAAGACATAATAGAACAGCTTACAACAAAAATTCAACATAAACTGTTGTAAACATCTTAACTTTAGTTCCAAGGCTGGCTGCCAATAGAACAACTAATTACAAGCCATATTTAATATGGAGAGAGTACAAATAGAGATCAAATACCTTTTATAGTGCGAGAAGGAGCGCCTGTCTGTCATCCACTGCCGATAGCAGCCATGACAGACTGGCTCAGTTTATATGAGGGAGACCTGCGGTCGTCACTTCCTGTGGGCGTGTTTAATATGTCACCTGAATATACCTATTTAATGTGGGTTTAACCCACCATAGATGGTCTCCAGATAACTGTACATGGAGAGCACTTATAAGGGTCTTGGTATGGCTAAGGGCCAGTGGAGTGGCAAATCTAGTTTAAAGACATGCAGAACCGAGTGCGTTCCACACTGCGGTTCATCACCGTCACTTCCGGTTCCGGAAGTCGGTGAATGGGGGTCTGGAATAAATAAATGAAGTTGGAACGCAGTTTGCGTTCCACCTCTTGAAGATGCGGCTTCCACCGTCATTTCCGGTTCCGGAAGTCGGCGAATAGGGTCTGAAGAATGAGGTTGGAACGCAGTTTGCGTTCCACCTCTAGAAGACACGGCTTCCAAGCGGTGACGGAGCGCACTCCGAGTTCCGCTTAGTGGCACCTTGTAATGGGCATAAATAGTCCATGTCAGGAATGGAAAATATGAGGTTGGAACGCAAACTGCGTTCCACCTTAATGACGTGACTTCCGGTGTGGTGGGGCGCACAGATAATCAGTGCTGGGAATGATATATACGCAAATTGCGTTCCACCTTAAAGAGATGTGGTTTCCGGTGTTATGGTGCGCACTCTGCGTTCCATTAGATCTTTGCATTGATTAGTTTAAAACATTATGTTTATTACAAATCAAGGAATACAGAAAAGGTCCTATACTAAATGTTAGTGTCAGTGTAAGACTAATATATTATTACCCTTTATTGGGCAGTTTATTGACAAAGTGGTGTAGCTGGAACGCTTTTAGCGTACCAGTGCTGGACCAGGAAGTGGGAAATGTGTATTGACATAGTGTCTGTCGGGGGATGTGTATTTAAACCCGCACTTAAGTGAATTAATATTTTAAATTTAGGGTGTCGGTTATATAACCCTAAAATAACCTAATGTATTATACCTGTGGGTGAATACTTTATTTTTTTTTTTTTTTTATAATAAATTATATATATAATCCTGACCCTTTAGAGTCGTGGTGTGAAATATTAATTTGAAAGTGTACCAACTTACTCCAAAAGAGGACCTTCCCTCCTAAATAGATTATTTTAACAACAAAATTGGGAAGTGCCCCCTAACTATAGTGGGTGCTCGAGTCTCCTTTAGACTCTCTCCATTTACAAACGTCTGTACCTCTTAAACCAAATCTTATTAGCAATAGTGCACAGTGTCATATATAACAATATGTCCACAACAAGCGGAACAAAATATCCATAGATTTACAGATTGGGACAAGTCTTACTTGAAACAGGTGTTACCTAAACATTAGTGACCCAATAAACAGAATTTCATATACAATTATACATAAACAGTTTTATACAATTATACATAAACAGTCTTAGTGTGCCGTTAGGCAAAAAAGATGGAATAATAGAAAAGATGTGTAAAGAAATACTTAAAGGGTGACTTATTTTTTAGAATTAGATGAGATATGTTATTTCTGGCCTAAGAATGACACAATATCCACGCTAACCACTGTGTATGCACATGCCACCCAGTGATACACTTAATTGAGGGTGTAATGATAATCAGTCTGTGTGCACTTATGCTTTCTGCCTGATATCACAAACTTTATAATGTATTATTTTCCTAAACCTTGATTGTACACATTATGTTACGATACTGATACTCCCCTACACCCCCCATATTTGTAGGTGTTTGGGAGAATATCGCTTTCTGTCTGTTTCTGCCGGAGAATCTGACTTTTAGAAATTTTTAATCAAATTGGGTATGTAAGATCTGTTCATATTATATTGCCATACACATGCACGTCCTTCTCCCCGGAATATTATACCCTCCTCCTGATGTTAGTGTATACCACATTTTCAGATGCTGCCTATATAGCACATCCAAACAGGATCCAACGGAGATCCTCCCACTTGTTGATTTTGATAAGACACTATTATATGCAAACTGTGCATCCAGTGTTCTGATCCACATAGTGGTATGTACCGTTATATATATATATATATATATGTACGTTTGCCCTCCTCCTCCTTGCCACATTATACCCTCCTCTTGATATTGGTGTATACCATTTTTGCAGATGCTGCCTATTATGCACATCCTAATAGGATCCAACGGAGATCCCTCTACTCGTTGCTTTTGAAAAAGACACTAGTATACGCTAATTGCGCATCCAGTATTTGATCTACATAGTGGTTTGTACATTAGAAATTGTTTCCTTTGATCCACTGACGGCCACCAATGTAGTAGCTAATATGATCTCCTCCATTTCTGCTCTCACCACCTAGAACTATTACCCCTGAGGAAGTCACTTGTTGACGAAACGCGTTGGGTGTTTTCTGTCTTTTGTGAAAAACAATACAAGATACTTCTGTCATACGAAATCAATGAACTGCAAGACAAAGTCTTTTATCAATTGTTTTTATGTGATTTTGTATTAAAACTACCGTTTTATAACATGACTCTGTAATATTGCAGTGATTGTGGTGGTGTAAACTCATATCAGTGGCGCACTCTCTTTCTGCTTTTTCTATTTCTCTTCCTTTCCTCCACTAACAGGGAGGACAAATAGAGTTGCTGCCTCATCATATAGGTATTAGCGCATTGAAGGGGTACCCCATTTTTATATATATATATATATATATATATATATATATATATATATATATATATATATATATATTCCCTTAGGCTGATTTAGACTATTTTAGTTTCTAATATATGTTTTTCCCAATAGCCAAAGGTCACTACTAGTCAAGTGTTTTTCAACCTTGTCTTAATCCTGGGACAATACATTCATGGTTGAGGTATATGTATTATAATGTTGCAGTCTGGACTTTTGCACCTATGAAACAGCATGCTCAGGAGTTCTGTGGACTATATGGCCAGGACTTTGTCAGTGTTAGAGCAGCCTCATTCTTGGATGAAACACTGACTGCAGAAGTGCCAGGAAGAATTGAAATCAACTCAGCCTCTTGTCGCAGAGGGCGGGGCTCCTGAGTTTGCTGATGTGTATGCTGTATTGGAAATGCTGCTGATAATAACCGCTGATAAGTATACTTTTTAATAAATTCATATTTTAATGATTTGTTGAAGTACTTTTCTGGGAATCCACCCATCTGGGTCTCCGTAAATTTAAACCCACCGGTAACAAACCCCTTTATAGAAACCTAGTAGATTAGTTTGGCATGAATGATTTTTCACGAACCCATGCTGGTTATTACTGAGTAAACTATGAAGGTCTAAATATTCCTGGATACCATCTCTTAAAAATCCTTCAAATAGTTTACCCACTACTGATGTTAAACTCACAGGTCTGTAATTAGCGGGATCCTCCTTTTTTCCTTTTTTGAATAATGGCACTACCTCTGCTATTCTCCAGTCTTTTGGTACCTTTCCTGATGATAGTGAATTATCAAAGATATAATGTAGAGGGGAAGCTAATTCCTCCCTTAATTCCATTAGTACCCTAGGATGAATCTCATCTGGCCACGTGATTTTTTTGTTTTGATTTTGCTGAGCCTCAATATTATTTCCTCGGTAGAGAATTCAATATTGAGGTCTGGCTTGTTCATCCCATTTGTGGTGTGTGCATTCCACAGTCTGCTCTTCCTTAGTAAACACTGATGAGAAGAACTCATTTAACAGTTCTGCTTTTCCCTTGTCCTCCGTAAAACTTTTTCCATTGATATCGGTTAGTGGGCCTATGTTGTCCTTAATTATACGTTTACTATTTATGTATTTGAAGAACTTCTTGGGGTTAGTTTTGCTTTCAGTGGCTATGCACTCTTCATAATCCCTTTTAGCTACTTTGATTGTCCCTTTGCAAATTTTGTTTGATTCTTTGTATTTGGTGAACGCCTCCTCATTTAAGTTATTTTTATAGAATTTAAATGCTCTTGTTTTATTGTTGACCTAACTTTTTTGTACAACCATGGTGGCTTTTTTTATTTATTTTTTATTTATTTACAGTTTCTTATATAGCGCATACATATTACGCAGAGCTTTACAGAGTATAGTTGAACATTCACATCAGTCCCTGCCCCAGTGGAGCTTACAATCTATATTCCCTACCACATGTACACGCGCACACAGACATTCTATGGTTAATTTTTGTTGGAAGCCAATTGACCTACCAGTAAATTTTTGGATTGTGGGAGGAAACCGGAGTACCCGGAGTAAACTCACGCAAACACGGGGAGAATATACAAACTCCGCACAGTTAGGGCCATGGTGGGTATTGAACCCATGACCTCAACGCTGT
Organism: Crinia signifera; assembly: GCF_055691185.1. NCBI lineage: Eukaryota > Metazoa > Chordata > Amphibia > Anura > Myobatrachidae > Crinia > Crinia signifera. The sequence goes on from NC_139221.1 coordinate 333,770,914, forward strand.
GAGGCAGTAATGCTAACCATTACACCATGTTTGTTTAATTTATCCTTATTTACTTTAGGAATGTATTTAATAGTTAATGATTCAAGTACATTTTTTAGAGTATCCCACATTTCCTCAGCATTTTTCCCACACAATTCTTTTTAGGGCTTCTCTGAATAATTCGAAGTTAGCTTTTCTGAAGTTTAGTATTTTTGCCGATCCTTTATGATGTAATTTACTGAAGTTGATTTCCAGCGAGACCATATTGTGGTCACTATTCCCTAGATGTTCTCCCTGCCTGCACATCGCTCCCTCCCACACCTGCAAACCTCCCTGCCTGCATATACTGGTAACCTCCCCCCTGCCTGCATACCCGCCCTGCCTGCATAGCATCCCCTGCCTTCATATCCACCCTGCCTGCATATAACCTCCCCCTGCCTGCATAGCATCCCCTGCCTTCATATCCACCCTGCCTGCATATAACCTCCCCCTGCCTGCACACCACCGTCCTCTACTTGAATACTGCCCTGCCTGCACACCACCTCCTCCTGCCAACATATAACCTCCCCCCGACCTGCACACCACTTCCCCGCCTGCCTACATATAATCTCCCCTGCCTGCACACCACCTGCCCCCCTGCCACATAGCACCCACCTGTCTGCACAATACCCTGGCCTGCACATCACCTCCTCCCCCCTCTGCCTGCATATAACCCCCTTAACCTGCACACTACCTCCTTCTGCCTGCATACCTGCCCTGCCTGCACCCCCCCCCCCCCACCAACATAGCTCTCCCCTGCCTGCATACCCGCCCCGGCCTGCTTAGCACCCTCTGCCTTTATATCCACCCTGCCTGCATATAACCTCTCCTTGACTGCAAATAACCTACCCCTGTCTGCACACCACCATCCTCTACTTGCATACTGCCCTGCCTGCACATCGCTCCCCCCACACCTGCAAACCCCCCTGCCTGCATAGCTTCCCCTGCCTTCATATCCACCCTGCCGGCATACCCGCACTGCCTTTATATTCATCCTGCCAACATATACCCTCCCCCTGTCGGCAAATAGGCTCCCCCTGCCTGTACACCACCGCCCTCTACTTGCATACTGCCCTGCCTGCACACCACCTCCCCCTGCCAACATATAACCGTCCTCCCCCCGACCTGCACCCCACCCCTGCCTGAACACCACCTCCCTGCCTGCATAACTCCCCCCTGCCTGCACACCACCCTGGCCTGCACACCACTTTCCCACCGGCCTGCATATAACCTCCCCCTGACCTGCACCCCACCCCTGCCTGCAATTCACACACACCCCTGACACATAGCTCCCACCTGCCTGCATATAATCTCCCCATCTGCACACCACCTGTCCCCCTCCGCCTGCACACCTCCTCCCCCTGCATATAACTCCCTTACCTTGCACACTACCTCCTTCTGCCTGCACACCACCTCCCCTGCCAACATAGCTCTGCGCTGCCTGCATACCCGCCCTGCCTGCATATCACCCCCCCATCTGCCTGCACAACACCTCCACCTGCCTGTATATCACCCCCAGCCCGCACACCACCTCCTCTCCCCTCCACCTGCACACCACCTCCTCTCCCCTCCACCTGCACATACACCCCCCGTCTGCACATTAACTCCTTCCACCTCCGGCATATTACCTCCTCCCCCTGCCTACATACCACACCTCAGGACTGCATTTGGAATCGCAGTGTCCCTTTGCGACTGCAGCCTGACCTTACAGACTGTGCTTCGTGGTGCAGTCCTTTGCCTGTCCACTCCCAGATATCAGGCGACATGCACAGTTTCTGTAAACGCCAGCCGCCCCTTCCCCATCCTCCTCTGTGAATGCCCCTGCCTGTCATTTATATGGGATGGCAGGACCTGCATGTGCGCAGTTTTCCCACCATCGGGAGCTACCTCCGCGGATCGCAGCTGAATCAGGGCCATGGAACCCTATCAGGGAGATACATCGATCATTTTCCAAATCACTCACCTCATACAACTTATTTCGATATTCAGCCACAGACAATTGGATGTCGTCATCCAGAGGTAGAATGACATCATAATCCAGGGCTGGCTCACGTGCTGGAGCATGGAACCTGCGCGGCAATAATCAGTCACCACAATAATTATTATTTATGTACAGCCAGCATATGCCACAGTGATATAATCATCATGTAGTTTTTACAGAGCCTATAATCTACAGGTCCAGAGAGATCAGACCCAGAGCAATGCTGGACGGGGTGAGTATGGGGAATACATGGGGGGAGGGGTACCTATAATCTACAGGATACACATTATACATGGCCCAGAGAGACATGGCACTGACCACTGAATAGTTTCAATGACTTTTGAACATACTTTGTTACCAATGATATGAACATGGTTTTCACCTCCAACTCGAGTTCGGAATAAATTCCTGGAAGTTCCTGGACCTGACACTTTGGAGTAAATGTACTAAGCCGGACGTATATGGACAATAACCATTCAAACAGGATAGGCCATATATGTCCTGAAAATACAAACGGAGAATATGACAAATTTACAAAGATGTGGTATTCTCCGATATCGTAGCCGTTGGTACCAATTCGTATTTATTTGTATATATGGCCGCCAAATACGTACGAAGCGGCAGCATCACACGGATCAGTCAGATCCCCCCTATGGCTATAATCAGCCCATGCTCATTGAACCAGTCCTGGTTTTAGAAATTCAGGGGGACAAAAATGGGGTACCCCGCCAGAGGACATGGTGAGTGTCAGGATCCGATCAGGTGATGGATCGAATAAATCATGCCTCCAATTATTAGGTGTCAGAAGAAGGCATTTCATGTAGTCTGTTCGTGAAATCATGTCTTCTGTAATTATTATGTGTGAAATCAATGTATTTCTTCTGTACTGGTGAACTATTGGTGACCCAGGGAGGTTGGGTCTGTATTCCCTCAGAGTGACCATCTGTAGAAATCATCTGAAGTTAAATTGTCAGATAAGATCCGAGACCCCTCATAAACCATGGTCCAGAAGAGAGGTCAGAGATTTTCTCCCCCCTCCACTAAAGGTCTCTTATCACATGAGGAATGGGTATCAATCACTTTGAAAACAGCAGACAAATTCTGCATGTACTGTAGAAGATCCATTATCTAGGGACATTCACTACGTACAGCAGGAAAAGGGTCAAAATCCCAAGGGTGGGAGGGATGAGGAAGCCTACAGATAAAACCACTCTCTTGTCAACTTCTTGGGGGAACAGCAAACTAGCTGGAAGCAACAGGAGATTTCATGTGGAGATCCCCCCCCCCCTCCCTACAGAACCAGTACTTGGGTGTAAGATAAAGTTCTGTCATTTTTCCCTTTTATTTTGTTTGAGATGTACTTCTCTTCTGTGTACTTTAAAAATCATTGTAATATCTTTTAATCATTTTTATCACTAAAGCTCTGTAGTATTTCTAGGAATAAATAATACATATTTCCAGTTTCTGATTTTGTGTTCTTTGGACCTGTAAGCCAAAGAAGAGAACGCTACAACGTTACCATTTTTATATTGCATTGTGTGGTCAGGTGCGAGCAAGGCGCTGAAATCAGGCTTTGCTGGTGGCGGCGTACCTCATAGAGGGGACTCGTGAGTCCAAAGTGAACCTCAGTCACGGCCGGAGCTGCTCAGATTGACGTATAATTTCCTTTCACAGATATCCTTACGGATTCTACTGGAGAAGTGGACTGGCCTATGATGGACCCTATAGGGGAGTATGGATGGATGAAAGTTTTATTTTTCAGGATGCTTGTGGGATTTATTTGGCTATTGGTTATGTTGTAGAACTACAAGACCCAGTGGGCACTTTAATGCCCCACATGTTGGGACTTGAGGTGTTGCAAGTCCCTGCATGCAGTGGAGACTTGCTGGGACTTGTAGCGCCACAACACAACCGAATAGTTATTTATTATTTTTTACACTTTATGGCTATCAGGGGCACTGGTGACATCTGGCTTGGGGTGCCATGGTGGGGGGCCTTTATGGGGGGGGGGGGGGCCCACTCCTCCATGGTCGTGGCCTAGGCTGACCAGCCACGGGTTAATGCTTTGGCTGTGGGCCCATGTATAAAAAGTCTCCCCCGGCTTTGGCTGTTTGGGCCCGGTGCTGATTTACAGAATACGAGGAACCCCTACTAATTTTGTCCCTCCGTATTTTGGGAACCAGAATTGGCCCATATGCTTGGTGCTGGTTATAGTAGTACAGGGGGACTTTTTCACCCCTGTATTTCTGCAACCAGGACCAGGCTCAATGAGCCCAGGGCTGGTTATTATCGGGTGGGTGGACCCCACGCCGTTTAAAAAAATAAAAAAATAAATTTATTCTAATTATTACAGAGAGACGCATCGCACGGATCTGACTGATGTGACAGATCTGACGGATCCGAGCGATGCTTCAGCAAATATGGATGGAGAATGTGTCACATTCATTAGGATTTTTAGCTGAATTTGCGTTAATTCAGCAGTATGAATGACCATGGCCATTTGTGTCAGAGTTCTATCGATGTATGGTCCACACATTCATAATGCCGAATTCTTCTGAGCTTGCCATTCGTAAAAACAGGAACTTGTCCGAATTTGACAGTTAGTAAATAAGTGCCAACTAGGGACTCCAGGCCATAATTAAGATGGAATGGGTATGAATGGGTGCATTCCCCCTTATGAAGAACCTGTACCTCCCTGCACCTTCCCCCACTGTCTGCCATGCTCAACACTGCAAAATCGCTCAGCATGGCAGGACCCTCCGCCCTGTGGCTGCATTGCTCAGACTGACCTCCTGGTTCACCCTGCACCCTCCCCCGGTGTCTGCCGTGCTCATTACTGATTGGTTAGAATGGCAGGACCCTCCGCCCTGTGGTTGCATCTCTCAGATGGACCTCCTGGTCTCCCCTGCACCCTCCCCCAGTGTCTGCAGTGCTGGTTGCTCAGCATGGCAGGACCCTCCGCCCTGTGGTTGCATCTCCCAGACGGACTCTCCCCCAGTGTCTCCCATGCTCACCACTGATTGGTCAGAATGGCAGGACCCTCTGTCCTGTAGCTGCATCTCTCAGGGGGGACTTCCTGGTCCCTCCTGCACCCTCCCCCAGTGAAAGACTCGATGGTACCGGTGTTCCCATATTCTGATGTTTGTAAAAAAAAAAAAAAAAAAAAATATTGTGTTTTCAAACATTAAAAATAAATATATTTTCTTCTTTGGTTTGGCTGAAGAAGGGTAACGTCAGGCCGAGTACACTGCACAAGCGACACATTCCTTGTCCCCCCACCTCCATACACTTCTGCAATTTGGCCTGTTTCCATCAGATTGTGATAGATTAGCCCAAGAAATCAGATGAAAAGTGGCAACATCGCAGGTGTCTGACATGTGATTGGATCCGATGAGCGTTCCCCTGCACATCAGATACAAGTCGGAGGTCATATGTGCCGCACATAGGATAACATGGAATAGGATCTTGGTGGATGCTTTTTAGCTCCTTCAATGTATTGTATTTGATTCCCTATGGATTCCTACGGAAGCTCCCCAGTAGTCCTTACACAAGCGATAAATCACATGCAATAAAAAATGGCACGTCAAGGGAAAATCGGAACAAAGTCTGTGCTTGCCAACCCAGGGGAAACGGTCAATCCTCTAACAAGTGGAGAGACAGTTTGGAGTGCACTTGTAAAGGTGCCCATACACGGTATATCTGCCGATATATCGGATGCAATATCGGCCGATATATCGATGCGATCCGAAGCGATTTTTGACCGGTTCATACTGATTTTATATAGTGTGGCGAGTGCAGTAATCCGTGTCCGCTCACCACACTTCGGGCTTGGTGGCTCGCTGCGCTTGCCACACTATATACATTCAATTCCATGCGTAGTGGATAGTGGGGTTATGAACAGGTCAAAAATCGCTTCGGATCCCATCGATATATTGGCCGATATCACATCCGATATATCAGCCAATATCACATCCGATATATCGGCCGATATCGCATCCGATATATCTGTGCCGTGAAACTACACAAGTACCCTAGATTGCATCTACGTATGCGATGCGGTCTAAATTGCATACAGTAATTGTACTGTGTATGGGCACCAACAACTGCTAGTACAAAACAGGACGGTCACTCTTGTATAATCAAAAACCACAAGAAAAAAGCAGTGCTGACATTGTATTTAAAGATTGGATAACCTTTAAAATGTATTACTGTTTCATAATAAAACCAATATAATTATTAAAACAATTCAACTAATGTGCATTTCATAACAATTCATAAAAGACACTGTCACCCGGATGGTGCGTCTACACAGGGTCCGCTCCTAGAGTTGCCCCTAAGTGATCCGCACTAATGATATGCTGTCACGTCAATAGACTGATATATTTACCACGGTTTGGATGAATCAAATTGGTTTTGTTCAAGTGTCTCCCGTTTGAGGCTGGCGGCTTGGAGGTCCCAAAAGTCAAATTGGAGCTTTGGTGTATATTACGGAAGCCAAGAGTTCGCATTAGATGGAGTCAGGAAGACTGTACTTGGTAGAAGTTACCACATCAGATAGTGGATGATGAAGGTGATAGAGCTTCTGATGTAGTGAAACACGTAAGGGCTTTGCTGCAGACACTTACCTCACCCATCTACTGACTGAGCGGTTCGGACAAGCCCCAAGAAACTGCCACTACCTTCATCATCCAATATCTGCTGTGGTAACTTCTACCAAGTACAACATAAAATAATTGTGGGAATTCCAATATATGAGGTGCAAGACTGAATGGAAAAAGTCACCGGTTACTCTGATCCTTCAGTGTTGTAATGTCCCTGTGTTTCCTTTCCTCTGACTCCAAGGTGTGTTCATACAGATATGTAAAGAGATTTAAAAAGTAGGGATTAACTGGTGTTCCACAGACAATATTGAGTGTCTAATCGACAATGAAGTGACAGATGAGCGTACCCAACTCACGGTAAGTATTGTATCATATAGACCCGTAGCATTTTCTTTGTCTGTAGACTTCTTTATTTATGGTCTTTGTAGATATGGACCTGTGTCTTCATGAATACAGTGATGATCTATGTGGATGTGGACATGTGGAAATAATACAATGTGTAAACTTGTTCTTTCCTTCGAGCAATCACCCAGAAGTGCAGGAAGTGATAAGCATACCTCATTCACCAAGAAAGAGGGAGGTAGACCTCTCTCATCTGTTACTTCATTGTCGATTAGACACTCAATAATTGTCTGTGGAACACCAGTTAATCCCTACTTTTAAATCTCTCTAAATATCTGTATGAACACACCTTGGAGGTCAGAGGAAAGGAAACACAGGGACATTACAACACTGAAGGATCAGAGTGACTTCTTCCATTCAGTCTTGCGCCTCACATATATTGGAATTACCTAAATGTTTATGTTATGCTTATGTTTCTTTGGGTTGTAGGGTAATACAGCATAGAGGCAGCAGTGCGCAGTTAGAGGTCAACCTCTATAAATTCCTATTGTATTCTATCAAGTATGGTCTTCCTGCTTCCATCTCAGGCGAACTTTTGGCTTCCATAATAAAAAGGTGAGACTCGAAATATGAGACGATCGTGCAAAAGTTAATTTATTTCAGTAATTCAACTTAAAATGTGGAACTAATATATTATATAGACTCATTACAGCAAAGTGAGATATGTCAAGCCTTTATTTGTAATAATATTGATGATTACAGTTTATGAAAAACCCAAATCTCAAAAAATGAGAATATTGTAGGCACAAAGTGTCACTCTAATCAGCTAATTACTCCAAAACACCTGCAGAGGGTCCTGAAAAGCCTCACACAAGGAGTGGAAGGGAAAAGTGTGGAAGATAAAGGAGCACAAGCAGCAGGGATGTCCGCAGCCTGGAGAGGATTGTCAGGAAAAGGCCATTCAAAGGTGAGGGGGAGCTTCACAAGAAGTGGGCTGAGGCTGGAGTGAGTGCATCAAGAGCCACCACACACAGACATGTCGTATTCCGCTTGTCAAGCCGCTCCTGGACAAGACACAATGCCAGAAGCGGCTTACCTGGGCTAAAGAAGAAAATAACTGGTCTGTTGCTCAGTGGTCCAGAATCCTCTTTTCTGATGAGAACAGATTTTAAATCTCATTTGAAAAACCAAGGTCCCAGAGTCTGGAGGAAGAATGGAGAGGCACACAATCCAAGATGATTGAAATGCAGTGTGAAGTTTCCACAGTCTGTGTTGATTTGTGGAGCCATGTCATCTGCTGGTGTTGGTCCACTGTGCTTTATTAAGTCCAGAGTCAATGTAGTCCTCTACTAGGACATTTTGTCCAGCAGGAGTTAGCACCTGCCCACACTGCAAAAAGTACCAAAACCTGGTTCCATGACCATGCGATTATTGTGCTAAATTGGCCAGTGAAACTCTCCTAACCTGAACCCCATAGAGAATCTACAGGGCATTGCCAATAGAAAGATGAAAGACATGAGACCGAACCATGCAGAAGAGCTGAAGGCCACTATTGAAGCATCCTGGTCCTCCATAACACCTCAGCAGTGCCACAGGCTGATAGCATCCATGCCACGCCGCATGGAGGCAGCAATTCATGCAGAAGGGCCAGAACCCAGTACGAAGTACATAGGCATGATTATACTGTACAGGGGACTGAGTACATAGGCATGATTATACTTTACAGGGGACTGAGTACATAGGCATGATTATACCGTACAGAGGACTGAGTACATAGGCATGATTATACTTTACAAGGGACTGAGTACATAGGCATGATTATACTGTACAGGGGACTGAGTACATAGGCATGATTATACTGTACAGGGGACTGAGTACATAGGCATGATTATACTGTACAGGGGACTGAGTACATAGGCATGATTATACTGTACAGGGGACTGAGTACATAGGCATGATTATACTGTACAGGGGACTGAGTACATAGGCATGATTATACTGTACAGGGGACTGAGTACATAGGCATGATTATACTGTACAGAGTACTGAGTACATAGGCATGATTATACTTTACAGGGGACTGAGTACATAGGCATGATTATACTGTACAGGGGACTGAGTACATAGGCATGATTATACTGTACAGGGGACTGAGTACATAGGCATGATTATACTGTACAGAGTACTGAGTACATAGGCATGATTATACCGTACAGAGGACTGAGTACATAGGCATGATTATACCGTACAGAGGACTGAGTACATAGGCATGATTATACCGTACAGAGGACTGAGTACATAGGCATGATTATACTGTACAGGGGACTGACTACATAGGCATGATTATACTGTACAGAGGACTGAGTACATAGGCATGATTATACTGTACAGGGGACTGAGTACATAGGCATGATTATACTGTACAGAGTACTGAGTACATAGGCATGATTATACTTTACAGGGGACTGAGTACATAGGCATGATTATACTGTACAGGGGACTGAGTACATAGGCATGATTATACTGTACAGGGGACTGAGTACATAGGCATGATTATACTGTACAGGGGACTGAGTACATAGGCATGATTATACTTTACAGGGGACTGAGTACATAGGCATGATTATACTGTACAGAGGACTGAGTACATAGGCATGATTATACTGTACAGGGGACTGAGTACATAGGCATGATTATACTTTACAGGGGACTGAGTACATAGGCATGGTTATACTGTACAGGGGACTGAGTACATAGGCATGATTATACTGTACAGGGGACTGAGTACATAGGCATGGTTATACTTTACAGGGGACTGAGTACATAGGCATGGTTATACTATACAGGGGACTGAGTACATAGGCATGATTATACTGTACAGGGGACTGAGTACATAGGCATGATTATACTTTACAGGGGACTGAGTACATAGGCATGGTTATACCGTACAGGGGACTGAGTACATAGGCATGATTATACCGTACAGAGGACTGAGTACATAGGCATGATTATACTGTACAGGGGACTGAGTACATAGGCATGATTATACTGTACAGGGGACTGAGTACATAGGCATGGTTATACTTTACAGGGGACTGAGTACATAGGCATGATTATACTGTACAGGGGACTGAGTACATAGGCATGATTATACTGTACAGGGGACTGAGTACATAGGCATGATTATACTTTACAGGGGACTGAGTACATAGGCATGATCATACCGTACAGAGGACTGAGTACATAGGCATGATTATACCGTACAGAGGACTGAGTACATAGGCATGATTATACCGTACAGGGGACTGAGTACATAGGCATGATTATACCGTACAGGGGACTGAGTACATAGGCATGATTATACTTTACAGGGGACTGAGTACATAGGCATGATTATACTGTACAGGGGACTGAGTACATAGGCATGATTATACTGTACAGGGGACTGAGTACATAGGCATGATTATACTGTACAGGGGACTGAGTACATAGGCATGATTATACTGTACAGAGTACATAGGCATGATTATACCGTACAGGGGACTGACTACATAGGCATGATTATACTGTACAGGGGACTGAGTACATAGGCATGGTTATACTGTACAGGGGACTGAGTACATAGGCATGGTTATACTGTACAGGGGACTGAGTACATAGGCAGGATTATACTGTACAGAGGACTGAGTACATAGGCATGATTATACTGTACAGAGTACTGAGTACATAGGTATGATTATACTGTACAGAGTACTGAGTACATAGGCATGATTATACCGTACAGGGGACTGACTACATAGGCATGATTATACTGTACAGGGGACTGAGTACATAGGCATGATTATACTGTACAGGGGACTGAGTACATAGGCATGATTATACTGTACAGGGGACTGAGTACATAGGCATGATTATACTGTACAGAGGACTGAGTACATAGGCATGATTATACTGTACAGGGGACTGAGTACATAGGCATGATTATACTGTACAGGGTACTGAGTACATAGGCATGATTATACTGTACAGGGGACTGAGCACATAGGCATGATTATACTGTACAGGGGACTGAGTACATAGGCATGATTATACTTTACAGGGGACTGAGTACATAGGCATGATTATACTGTACAGGGGACTGAGTACATAGGCATGATGATACTGTACAGGGGACTGAGTACATAGGCATGATTATACTTTACAGGGGACTGAGTACATAGGCATGATTATACTGTACAGGGGACTGAGTACATAGGCATGATTGTACTGTACAGAGGACTGAGTACATAGGCATGATTATACTGTACAGGGGACTGAGTACATAGGCATGATTATACTGTACAGGGGACTGAGTACATAGGCATGATTATACTTTACAGGGGACTGAGTACATAGGCATGATTATACTGTACAGGGGACTGAGTACATAGGCATGATTGTACTGTACAGAGGACTGAGTACATAGGCATGATTATACTGTACAGGGGACTGAGTACATAGGCATGATTATACTTTACAGGGGACTGAGTACATAGGCATGATTATACTGTACAGGGGACTGAGTACATATGCATGATTATACTGTACAGGGGACTGAGTACATAGGCATGATTATACTGTACAGGGTACTGAGTACATAGGCATGATTATACTGTACAGGGGACTGAGTACATAGGCATGATTATACTGTACAGGGGACTGAGTACATAGGCATGATTATACTGTACAGGGTACTGAGTACATAGGCATGATTATACTGTACAGGGGACTGAGTACATAGGCATGATTATACTGTACAGAGGACTGAGTACATAGGCATGATTATACTGTACAGAGTACTGAGTACATAGGCATGATTATACTTTACAGAGGACTGAGTACATAGGCATGATTATATTGTACAGAGGACTGAGTACATAGGCATGATTATACTGTACAGAGGACTGAGTACATAGGCATGATTATACTGTACAGAGGACTGAGTACATAGGCAGGATTATACTGTACAGAGGACTGAGTACATAGGCATGATTATACTGTACAGAGGACTGAGTACATAGGCAGGATTATATTGTACAGAGGACTGAGTACATAGGCATGATTATACTGTACAGAGGACTGAGTACATAGGCATGATTATACTGTACAGGGGACTGAGTACATAGGCATGATTATACTGTACAGGGTACTGAGTACATAGGCATGATTATACTTTACAGGGGACTGAGTACATAGGCATGATTATACTGTACAGGGGACTGAGTACATAGGCATGATTATACTGTACAGGGGACTGAGTACATAGGCATGATTATACTGTACAGGGGACTGAGTACATAGGCATGATTATACTGTACAGGGTACTGAGTACATAGGCATGATTATACTTTACAGGGGACTGAGTACATAGGCATGATTATACTTTACAGGGGACTGAGTACATAGGCATGATTATACTGTACAGAGGACTGAGTACATAGGCATGATTATACTGTACAGGGTACTGAGTACATAGGCATGATTATACTTTACAGGGGACTGAGTACATAGGCATGATTATACTTTACAGGGGACTGAGTACATAGGCATGATTATACTGTACAGGGTACTGAGTACATAGGCATGATTATACTTTACAGGGGACTGAGTACATAGGCATGATTATACTTTACAGGGGACTGAGTACATAGGCATGATTATAGTGTACAGGGGACTGAGTACATAGGCATGATTATACTGTACAGGGGACTGAGTACATAGGCATGATTATACTTTACAGGGGACTGAGTACATAGGCATGATTATACTGTACAGAGGACTGAGTACATAGGCATGATTATACTTTACAGGGGACTGAGTACATATGATGGCATGACAGGGCCGGTGCAAGCTATCTAGGTGCCCTAGGCAAACCTACAGGGTACAGCCCCCCCCCGCCCCCCAACTTCTCACATACACAATTGACTTTTAACATTTTTATTAGCTACATTTTTAGATTAACAACATAAATTATAGCATCAATAAATACCATGTAACAGTAACATATCCCGCATATCCCGCCGCGCTGGCTCGTCCATTGGGAGTTACGGCACTGGCGTAGGGGAAGCTGGGTAGCAGCGGGCGCACATAGAAATGTATGGACAGTCAGTGAATAGCTGAGAGCTCTCAATCAGAGAGCTCTCAGCCAATCACTGGCTGTCCATTCATTTCTATGTGCAGGGTGGGTTCATAATTATATTGTACTGGGCAGTTGGCACAGAGCAAGTCCCCCACACCAGCAGCTGCCTACTACAGACAGACAGACATTTAATTTATTATGAATTAACAGCCAGCACAGACTGACTGAGTAGCTGGGGGGTCGGGCGGGTGGGGGGTGGATGTCGACTCCGCCACCCGCCGGAGATTTAGGTAGCCAAGCATTGTGTCCAGCGCACGGGGAGGGGGCAGTGCGTTGAGGCTGACTGTCCGCCCACCGCCGAAGTTCACCGCTGGCTGCTGTAGCTGATGAGCGGCGGCGGGCGGCAGCCAGGGATAGGGAGTGGGACTGACTGTCTGTGACTGTCAGCGGCAGCACGGGCAGGCTCCGGCGGGGGGGGGGGATCCGAATTAACTTACCTAATAGCTGAGACGCTGCAGCTTCAAGTTCAAAGTTCCTCCGAGCTCTTCGCCTCTGCGGTAGGCAGCGTACCTTCCTGCTGCTGCTTTGTTCTTCCTCCTGCGGCTCACTACCACCCTCCAGTGGCCGGCGCCCTAGGCAAATGCCTAAACTTGCCTAGTGGTGGCGCCGGCCCTGTGGCATGATTATACTTTAGGGCCAACATTTCTGTATTTAAATTCTTTTTTTTTAAATTGATTTCATGTAATATTCTAATTGTTTTGAGATTTTGGATTGGGCTTTTCATAAACTGTAAGCCATAATTATAGGCTTAAAATACTTCACTTTGCATGTACTGAGTCTATATAATAGTTTCGCCTTTTAGTTAAATTACTGAAATATTAGGAGTTATGGTAAACCTACCTTCGGTTAATTCCTTTTCCTCAAGGTTAAATGGGACCACAGGGATGACATTGGGGTTATAGGTGGATGCAGAGGATTAGGCACCAATCTCCAAAGTTTTGGGGCCTCCAAGCATGCCTTGCTCCTCTCCCCTATAACCCCGCCTCCGTGACAGAACATCAGTTTAGTAACAAGTCCAGCAGAAAGCAGAGAATGAAAGAAGAGAGAGTTAACGGACACTGTATCACACCCACTCGTACAGAGAGGAAAAAGGACCAGTGACCAAGTCGCAGATGTCCCCACCATCA